>NC_057730.1:31001048-31030914 GCF_004010195.1 Chiloscyllium plagiosum
ATAGCTGAGATCTCCTTACAAGTTTGTTTCTCAATTTCCGTCTGACTGTTTGGGGGTCTATAATACAATCCCAATAAGGTGATCATCCCTTTCTTATTTCTCAGTTCCACCCAAATAACTTCCCTGGCTGTATTTCCAGGCATATCCTCCCTCAGCACAGCTGTAATGCTGTCCAATCTCAAAAATGCCACTCCCCCTCCTCTCTTGCCTCCCTTTCTATCCTTCCTGTAGCATTTGTATCCTGGAACATTAAGCTGCCAGTCCTGTCCATCCCTGAGCCACGTTTCTGTAATTGCTATGATATCCCAGTCCCATGTTCCTAACCATGCCCTGAATTCATCTGCCTTCCCTGTTAGGCCTCTTTTATTGAAGTAAATGCAGTTTCCTGTATCAGTCCTATCTTGTTCTCTCCTTTGTTCCTGCCTGCCCTGACTGTTAGATTTGCTCCTTTTCCCAAAGGAAGCAGTCTCAGATTGATCTCTTTCCTCACTATCTCCATGAGTGTCAACCCGCCCCCCCCCCACCCCCAAACTTACTAATGACATCCTCCCAAGCAGCAGCAAGTCTCCCTGCCAGTATTACCTGGATGATAATCTCATGGACTAGATTGCGAGTACATTACAGAGCCCATATGATTTTTATCACGTGATCCAATTATGAACCATCAATAAAAATCTCATTCTTACACCACACAGTGCACTCACCCAGCAATAAATAGCTTTGATTTGTAAGGACGATTAATAGTTCAGCAGTATCTTTTTCCAGATAGAAAATATTCCTATTTTTCTTTTAGCAGTAGGTCCACTTTATTCCCAAATGGTTGAGTGTTCAACACTCCTTCTCTACCCTATCTGCTTTCTCTCCCTGACCGTTAGACCCCTTCGCAACATGATGTTATGACCAATAGACAGTATTATGTACAGCATGCAGTGTATGGCTCACAATAAACAGAGTACAGTTTGCTTTATTATATTCCAGCTTGTGTCTTCTTCCTGTTACTTTTGTGCAATTGCCAGTTCAGTATGTAAGAGTTAATTAAGGTAAATACTGGGCAAGAAATGTGAAAACAAAATTTATCTGGCAAATTCAAGCAGAACCTCTGAAGGGAAGATAGATTGGGCACTTGAGAGAATGGTTAAATGACATATGTAGTGACAATGTGACAGACAGCAGACCGCAGAAATGCATCATTCACAGTCGAGTGAAAGGTCACTATCCCAGGGGCATTGCTGAGAGAGAAACTGCCTCTACTGAGGTTCGCTGATACCTAATTAGAAACCCACACAACTGGGACACTCTTTTCACCTCTCAGTGCTTTGATGTGCCCAGTTCTGGTGTTTCAGCAATATGTCTTGACATTCATTTTCACAAAGGAGTTATGTCTTTGCAGAATCCCTCAGTTTGTTAAACACATCATCACTCCAAATCGGCTGGGTGAATTTTAAAACCAAACTTTGTTAAAAGTTTGCTTAGTCAGGCAAATCTCATCTCTCGTTCTCTCATTTTGCTTTCTCAGTGAATGTTTCATTCTTTTTAGGTCTTGTGTCAGCTGCATGGTACTTAAATCAATCGTAAAGCACTTTGGGCATTCTAAGGTTGTAATGGGTGCTTCATAAGGAATGCCTTTCTTTGACTGTGTCAACTTGACTCAGTTGGAGGAATTCCTGCCTCTGAGTTAGCAGATTGTGGGTTTAAGACCCAACTTCCAGTGGTTAATAACATAATCTAGACCAAACCTTCACTGCAATTTTGATTGAGTGATGGCAGAAACAATAACCTTCAGGCTAATAAAGAGTGAGAACATGCATTTCAAAATGATTTGAAGAAGTAGCTGAAGTAATAGACAAGGAAATGTTTATGAATATCACTTATATTGATTTCTAGAGAGCATGTGACAAAGACCTTTGTAAGGAGCTGTTAGCTAAAGTTGAAGCCCAGGCTTGAGCTGGTTAGGAAATTCTCTCAGCTGCTGGAGCCAGAGGTTAGGGATGTGATCCATGATGTCTCATAAACAACAGTGTTGGGGCTTCAACTGTTCACCATATCAGATAAGCAATTAACCATAATCCACGATACTCCATTAGAGAGAGAGACAGACAAATGGTTACGTGCAGCTTAAGGTACTGTGCTACATAAGGTTGGAGCAACACAAAGAGGCAGACCTCCTCAACTATCACAACTGAAATGGGGTGGGGGGTGAATACATGCCATTGTTATCATTGTGCACCATATTCTTGCCACCTAGCAAAATAAGCCACACATTCAAATCTGCCTTTGATGTAAAGCTAAAAGCAGCATTAGAAGCAGTGCATATGAAAGAATAACATTAAAAACATGATGGCAAATGGATTTCAGCGGAGGAAAATATAAGGTTACCGAGAGTGAAAGCCAACGTGTCAGCCCTTCCGGGGGTTTGTTCTTTTATCAGTTGTGGTATGTGGGCATCACTGGTTTACCAGTATTTCTTGCTAATTCTTAATTGCCCTGGGTAAGGTAGTGGTGAACTGCCTTCTTGAACCACTGTAGTTTGTTTGGTATATGCACCAATCCAGGCAACTGGGAGTATTCCACTTGTGTTTTTTAGGTGATGGATAGACTCTGGGGAGTCAGAAGGTAAGTTACTCATTGCAGTGTTCCTAGTCTCTGACCTGCTCTAGGAGTCACTGTGTTTATGTGATGAGTCCAGTTGTGATTCTGGTCAATGGTAACCCAAAGGGTGTTGAAAATGGGGGATTCAGTGGTGGCAACAAGACTGAATATTAAGGGCTGATGTTTAGATTGTCTCTCATTGGAGATGGTCATTGGCTGTCTTTTTGTGGTGCAACTGTTCCTTACCATTTGTCAGCCCAGACCTGGATATTGTCCAGGTTTTGCTGCATTTGGACATGGACAGCTTCTGTTTCTGAGGAGCAGCAAATAATGTTGAACATTGTGTAATCATTGGCAAGCATCCCCACTTCTGTTCTTATGACAGAGGGAGGGAGATTGATGAAGCAGCTGAAGATGGTTAGGCCTTCGACACTACCCTGAGGAACTCCTGCAGAGATGTCCTGGAGCTGAGATGACTGAGCTCCAACAACCACAACCATCTTCCTATGTGTCAGGTATGACTCAAACATTGGAGAGTTTGCCCCCAATCCCCATTGATCCAGTTTTGCTCAGGCTCCTTGATGCCACACTCAGTTGAATGCAGCCTTGTTGTCGAGGGCTCTCACTCTCCCCTCCCCTCTGGAAATCAGCTCTTTTGTCCATGTTTGAACCAAGCCTGTAATGAGGTCTGGAGCTGAATGGCCCTAGCGGAACCCAAACTGGGCGTCACTGAGCAGGTGCTGCTTGATAGCACTGTTGATGACACCTTCCATCACTTTATTGATGAACAAAAGTAGACTGATAGGGCCAGTAATTGACTGGGTTGGATTTGTTCTGCTTTTTGTGCACAGGACATACCTGGGCAGATTTCCACATTGTCAGGTAGGTGCCAGTGTGTTAATTGTAATTGTGGCTCAGGGAACGGCAAGTTCTGGAGCTATTGCCGGAATATTGTTAGGCCCCAGAGCCTTTGCAGTATCCAGTGCTGTCAACTGTTTCTTGGTATCATGTGAAGTGAATTGAATTGGCTGAAGACTGATGCCTGTGTTGCTGGGGACCACTGTGGGAGGCTAATATGATTCATCCACTCGGCAATATGTAACTGGTCCAGTTCAAATTCTGGCCAATAATAATTCTCGCAATCAGTGATGCTCATGCCATTGTAAGGCAGAGTTCATTTCAATAAGTTTGATTTGATTAAGCATGTGAGAATTATATTATATTTAATTGTGGTTAGTTGTAAAACATTTTATAAGGAAAAATGACTATATGGCGCAGGTCAAAAGATTTATAGTTGACTTCATAACACGCATTTAAATGTAGGCTGACAAATGTGGAAATACTTTGAGGTAGAACATTTTTATTTAAAGGATGCTAAAAATATTTTTGAATTAACCTTTTCAGAGATGTTATTACACACCTCAGGCCAATGTATATTAGTTTGTGTTGTTATTTTGTATTTTATGTTTTTTGCTGAATCTTGCAACAGTACTTTGTAACTTCGGTTTTAACATCTTCAATACAGTCATGAGATGGGATTCTTGGAGAACAAAAGAAAGTGGTCTTTTGAAAGTCTTTTCAGTTAACTTGTTATGGGCCTCAATAGTTGTTGTAGGTTACAGAGGGACAGAGATAAGTTGCTGAGCTGGGCTGAGTGGATGCAAATGGAGATTAATGCAAAAAAGTGTGAGGTGATTCACTTTAGAAGGAGTAACAAGAATGCAGAGGATTGGGCTAATGGTAAGACTCTTGGTAGTGTGGATGAGCAGAGAGATCTCGGTGTCCAGGTACATAGATCCCTGAAAGTTGTCACCCAGGTTGATAGGGTTGTTAAGAAGGCATACAGTGTGTTAGCTGTTATTGGTAACGGGATTGAGTTTCGGAACCATGAGGTCACACTGCAACGGTATAAAACTCTGGTGCGGCCAAACTTGGAGTATTGGGTGCAGGTCTGGTCACCACATTATAAGAAGGATGTGGAAACTTTTGGAAAGGGATCAGAGGAGATTTACTGGGATGTTGCCTGGTATGGAGGGAAGGTCTTATGAGGAAAGGCTGAGGGACTTGAGGCTGTTTTTGTTAGAGAGAAGAAGGTTGAGAGGGGACTTAATTGAAACATATAAAATAATCAGAGGGTTAGATAGAGTGGACAGTGAGAGCCTTTTTCCTTGGATGGTGATGGCTAGCATGAGAGGACGTAGCTTTAAATGGAGGGGTGATAGAGGTAGATTCTTTACTCAGAGAGTAGTAGGGGTGTGGAACACACTGCCTGCAACAGTAGTAGACTCTCCAACTTTAAGAGCATTTAAATGGTCATTGGATAAACATATTGATGAAAATAGAATAGTGGAGGTTAGATGAGCTTCAGATTGGTTTCACAGGTCGGCACAACATCGAGGGCCGAAGGGCCTGTACTGCGTTGTAATGTTCTATGTTCTTTTAGATAAATAATATTGATAGGTTTTGGAATTTTGCCAGAATACTTAAATATAACAGTTGGGGAATCTGGAATGATAGTTAATCACTAAGAGGTGACATAATACGCTCTAAACAGACACACAAATTGCTATGTTGGTGCCATATAGTCTTGAAGGAGGTCAATGAAGTTACAAAGCAAGAGGGACATGCTGACGGAAAAAAAGATGTAATTGACATTTCAGGGAACAAGACAAAAGAAAGGAGGAAGTGAGAGCATTAAGATCACCATTACTTATAAGGGAATCAGCAATCGGGCAAACGATGTTTGGCAAAGTTAAGATTGTTCATGTGTTGGCAAACCAAGCAGAGTTTAGGATGTCTCTCATCATGTACATGGATAATGGCTAGTATTAGGTAACTGTGATAATTTTTAATGCTGTAGTGCATTGGAAAGAAGATTAAAGATAGAAGGATAACTTTACTCAACTCAAGAGATCAAGAGACATGTTCCCATTCGGCCATTAATACAAACTGGTGTCTCAAAGTGAATTATTTAAAACTACTGTTTTTATCAAATACAAGTTCTTCTGTATTTGTTATGATTAATGTAATAAATTTTGTGATACTTATAAAATGTACTGATATCTGAAATGGAACTTCTAACTAATTGGAACTAGTAACCTTTTAGTTCTCCACTCTTCACCACATCTTCCACCTTGAGACCCTACAACCACACAGGATCAACGTTGATTTCACCAGTTTCCTCATCTCCCCTCCCCCCACCTCATCCCAGATCCAACTTTCCAACTCAGCACTGCCCTTTTGAACTGTTCCACCTGTCCATCTACCTTCCAACCTATCCGCTCCACCACCATCAACACCACCTTCATTCACCTATCGCATTCCTAGCTACCTTCCCCCCAACCCCACCCACCTCCATTTATCTCTCCGCCACTTTGTGCCCCTCTACCCCCCAGCCCTCCTACATTCCTGATGAAGGGCTTATGCTTGAAACATCGCCTCTCCTGCTCCTCAGATGCTGCCTGAGCGGCTGTGCTTTTCCAGCTCCGCACCTTTTGGCTCTCTCAACTCATGCCTTACAATTGAAGTTAAAGTGCATCCTAAAATCTTACACGATTGAACATCAAGGGCTGTTTGTTGCATTATTTTCTGTTGAAGATTATCATTACTTTGGTATTTGTGTGACATCGAGAGTATGGTGCTGGAATAGCACAGCAGGTCAGGCAGCATCCGAAGAGCAGGAGAATCAACGTTTCAGGCCCCACACTCTCGACTCTGATCTCCAGCATCTTCAGTCCTCGCTTTCTATTATTAGTGTGACATGTATATTACTTGCCACTTATCATCCCAAACTTGAATGTTGTCCAGGACCTACTGCAGTTGGACATGGATTACTTCAGTATCTGAAGACCTGTAAATGGTACTGAACATGGGTGCAATCATCATCATCCCACCTCTGATCTTTCCATAGATCAAAGATCATTTATGAAGTAGCTGAGGATGGTTGGGTCTAGGTCACTATCCTGAGAAACTCCTGCAGTGGTGTGGTGTCCTGTGGCTGAGATGATTATCCTCTAACAATCACCCTTTCCTTGTTTGTGCTTGATATAACTCCAAACAGCAGAGGGATTTCTCCTGTTTTCTATTGACTCATTTTGAGAGGACTCTACAAGGTCACACTCGATCAAATACAAACTGGATGTCAAGAGAGTCACTCATTTCTCAATGGATGACTCCATGGCTGCCAATGAGAGGGAAACTACAGCCATGTCCTGGCTTGTCTCCCTCACTGTCCAGGCCACAAGTTGGATACTTTCAGGAAGACCCTCCAGATCTCCACGCACTTTATGTCGAGCTTCCAGCACCTGCCACCTTTAGACAACTCCAGAGGCTCGTCAATGACCTGGAGGCGGAGCATGGGTCTAATCTTCCACAGTTGTCCAATATCAGTTTTCTTGGCTGTCACAGTCTCCACCAGCTGGTCAGGATTGTGTGATCAACCTTCATTTACACATGAGCATCTTCCCAGCCATGGGAAGACCCCAGTACTGGTGAGGGGTGCAGGGAAATGATTTGGTTTTGCACTCTCTGAAGTTCCGTCTCTCTCCAAGAAGAATAATTACTGCTCCAGCTGCCCAACCCCCTCCCCGCTACACCCAATTTCCTGTGGTTATCCTGCGAGAAAAATACAGAATGATCAGCGTCTCTTGTTCGTCTTGTCCAGCAATATCTCACATTGATGGCTGCTTCACAATACCAGGGACCTGGATCCGATTCCAGCCTCGGGCAACCATCTGTGTGGAGTTTGCACAATCTCCCATTGTCTGTGTGAGTTTCCTGTGGGTGCTCTGGGTTCCTCACACAATCCAGAAATGTGCAGGGAAGGTGAATTAGCCATGCTAAATTGCCTATAGCATTCATGCATGTGTAGGCTAGGTGCATTAGTCAGGGAGGAATATAGGGTAGGGGGAATGGGTCTTTGTGGGATACTCTTCGGAGGGTTGGTGTGGACTTGTTGGGCCAAATGGCCTGTTTCCATGCTATGTAGGGATTCTATGAATTTATGATATATTTTCATCATCCCTCCAGCTCACCAAAGGTTTTCCAGTGCCTGCTCATTTGGCTAATTACCCTCTTGTGATTGAATTCCATCCTCATCATCTACAATGGTACATGGGCACGATATCCTGCTAGCTCTGGAACCTCAATTTCCATGACAATCAGAATGGCAACAGTTGTGACACTGCCATTGAGTCATAGAGTCGTAGAGATGTACAGCATGGAAACAGACCCTTCGGTCCAACCGGTCCATGCCAACCAGATATCCCAAACTAATCTAGTTCCACCTGCCAGCTCCCGGCCCATATCCCTCCAAACCCTTCCTATTCATATACCCATCCAAATGCCTTTTAAATGTTGCAATTGTACCAGCCTCCACCACTTCCTCTGGCAGCTCATTCCATACACGTACCACCCTCTGCATGAAAACGTTGCCCCGTAGGTCATCTTTCCCCTCTCATCCTAAACCTATGCCCCCTAGTTCTGGACTCCTCCACCCTAGGGAAAAGACTTTGTCTATTTATCCTATCCATGCCCTTCCTGACTTTATAAACATCTACAAAGGTCATTCCTCAGCCTCCGACATTCCAGGGAAAACAGCCCCAACCTGTTCAGCCTCTCCCTATAACTCAAATCCTCCAACCCTGGCAACATCCTTGTAAATCTTTTCTGAACCCTGTCAAATTTCACAACATCCTTCCACTAGGAAGGAGACGAGAATTGCATGCAATATTCCAAAAGTGGTTTAACCAATGTCCTGTACAGCGGCAACATGACCTCCCAACACCTGTACTCTATACTCTGACCAATGAAGGAAAGCATACCAAACACGACCTTCACTATCCTATCTACGTACGACTCCACTTTCAAGGAGCAATGAACCTGCACTCCAAAGTCTCTTTGTTTAGTAATCCTCACTAGGACCTTACCATTAAGTGTATAAGTCCTGCTAAGATTTGCTTTTCCAAAATACAGCACCTCGCATTTATCTGAATTAAACTCCATCTGCCACTTCTCAGCCCATTGGCCCATCTGGTCAAGATCCTGTTGTAATCTGAGGTAACCCTCTTCACTGTCCACTGCATCTACAATTTTGGTATCATCTGCAAACTTATTAACTATACCTCTTATTCTCACATCCAAATCATTTATATAAATGATGAAAAGCAGTGGGCCCAGCACTGATCCTTGTGGCACTCCACTGGTCACAGGCCTCCAGTCTGAAAACCACCCCTCCACCACCACCTTCTGTCTGCTACCTTTGAGCCAGTTCTGGATTCTAGTGGCTAGTTTTTTGATTAGATTC
The DNA here is from genome assembly GCF_004010195.1 of Chiloscyllium plagiosum. Lineage (NCBI taxonomy): Eukaryota > Metazoa > Chordata > Chondrichthyes > Orectolobiformes > Hemiscylliidae > Chiloscyllium > Chiloscyllium plagiosum. The sequence goes on from NC_057730.1 coordinate 31,009,942, forward strand.
CCTACAGTGTGGAAACAGGCCATTCAGCCCAATTAGTCCACACCGACTCTCCGAAGAGTAACTTCCCCAGACCCATTTCCCTCTAACTTATGCACCTAACACTATAGGCAATTTAGCATGGCCAATTCACCTGACCTGCACATCTTTGTGACTGTGGGAGGAAACCGGAGCAAGCCGACACAGACACGGGGAGAATGTGCAAACTCCACACAGACATTCACCCGAGGCGGAAATCAAACCTGGGACCCTTGTGCTGTGAGGCAGCACTGCTAACCACTGAGCCACTGTGCCACCCGAACAAAGGAGGGAGCACTCAAGCAATGCTGCTTTTGCTGACACTGGGATTGAACCAGGGACCATTAGATCTTCAGTCTAACATTCTTCCAACTGAGCTATTTCAGCGTAATCCCTGTATCCCATGAGATCTAACCTTGCTAACTAATCTCCCATGGGGAACCTTGTCAAATGCCTTACTGAAGTCCATATAGATCAGTCCACCATTCTGCCCTCATCAATCCTCTTTGTTACTTCTTCAAAAAGCTCAATCAAGTTTGTGAGACATGATTTCCCACGCACAAAGCCATGCTGGCTATCCCTAATCAGTCAGTTCCTTTCGTGACCTTCCTGGGCCTTATTTGCCTGTCACATACTACAATAAGTGTACTATTGTTTTAGCTTGTGTCTAGCTGTTACCTGTGTGGCCTCAGCTGTGTAGGTGACATTGGGTGTGCCAGCAGTTCCAGGTTTGCGTCCCTTGGCAGAGGTGCATCAATTTCTTTCCAAAGCAGAAGCTGCAGCTCCCATCTTACTGGGCTCTCTCTTCCCAGCATATGCACCCTCTCTTATTGCAGTTGCTGACCCCTAAGGGACCCAAGTGTGTGGCTCACTTTTGGGGAGCAGAGAAACTTGTTCTGGGATTTGCAGCATTGAGACTAGTTCTCCAGTTGGATCCACAGCTGCTGATCTCCTCCACACCCTCCTCTGCCCAGGTTTGACAGTGAGCCATTCTCCTTCTCTCGCTGGAGTAGAGGACCTCCCACATAGTCTGTTCAACCTGCAGCAGAACACATACAGCTACCCAAGCCCCTGCTCTGCCATGTCTTTGAATGCATCCTTCCTCAGGGTTTCATAGAATCAGAGAATCCCTACTGTGTGGAAGAAAGCCATTCAGCCCATTGAGTCCTCACTGACCCTCCGAAGAGAATCCCACCCAGACCCAACTCCCTAACCTATCCTTATTACCCTGCATTTCCCATGGCTAATCCACCTAGCCCACACATCCTGGATTCAGATTCTGTTTACTGCAGCAATCACCCTTCCATCAATCTCTGACCAGCCATCGCTCCATCAATCTCTGACCAGCTATCGCTCCATCAATAATTTCTGACAGCCATCCCTCTATCAGTCTCTAACCAGCCATTTCTCCCTACCTTTTATCTTAGCCCGCTTGGCACACCTTCCTCATTCTTGAAGAAGGGCTTATGCCGTCGATTCTCCTGCTCCTTGGATGCTGCCTGACCTGCTGCGCTTTTCCAGCAACACATTTTCAGCACCAACCAACCCAACCGCCCGTGGCGGAATACTTTAACTCTCCTTCCAACTCTGCCAAGGACATGCAGGTCCTTGACCTCCTCCATCGCCAGACCACCTCTCCGCCCCCACTCCCTCTCCGGCCTATCACCCTCACCTTAACCTCCTTCCTCCTATCACATTCCCAATGCCCCTCCCCCAAGTCCCTCCTCCCCATCTTTTATCTTAGCCTGCTTCCACACCTTCCTCATTCCTGAAGAAGGGCTTATGCCCGAAACGTCGATTCTCCTGCTCCTTGGATGCTGCCTGACCTGCTGCACTTTTCCAGCAACACATTTTTCATTTCACAATGAGTCTCTAACCAGCCATCCCTCTGGCAGCCTGTAAATAGGCACCTCTCTACCAGCCATGACATATCTGTGTGGGTTTCCTCCAGCTGCTCCTGTTTCCTCCCACAATCCAAAAATGTTCAGGTTAGGTAGATTAGCCCTGCCAAATTTCCCAAGGATGAGCAGGATAGGTGGATTAGCCATGGGAAGTGTGGGGTTACAGGGATAGGGTTGGGGGGTGGTTGGGTCTGGCTGGGCTTTGGTATTTACTGCTCTTCCAAAAATGGCATTGGCACATCCTTTCGATTCTAAGGTGCAGTGTCCGCCTTCCTCCCTGTCCCCAGCGACATCAGCTTCTGTCACCACTGCCTCCTAGTTGCCTATTTGCTCAGTCAGCTTCTGATTAACTTTGGAAACAGAAGTCAAACTGAGAGAGCCATTGTCCATCCACCCCTAACTTCCCCTTCCTGCTGACTCCTGTGAAATCCCGGTCGAGGTGGCAAAATAAATTAGGAAATCATTTCTTTTTGTACGTCTCCAGTTTCTGATCCTTTAAAATAGATCAGAGATTTTTTTCCTATGACTGACACCAAACCAAAAGTCCATTCTGCATTACCCTCCCTTCTTATATAGTGGGGTCATGTTTGCTACTTCCTAGTCTGCAAGGACCTTTCTAGAATCTGTGAATTTAGAAAGATAATCAACAATGCATTCAGAAAGAGTTGAATAATCTTTTCTTATTTCCTGCTTGTGTAGCTTTCCCTTTTCTGTCCACAGGTGTGTGAAGCTACAACTCAGAACATTGCCAATGGAGTGAAACACAAAACCTATAGCCAATCACTTGTAAGCTCCTAGCATGTGTCATGAACGATTTAATCTAATTAGAACCAATTGTGCTGAACCAAATACATTAATTAGAAAATAATTCCCCACAACTCAGAAGCATTAAGTCATATATCTATCATACTTGGAGGGTATCCTGATTTAGAAATTAGGGGTCATATAACAATGAATTATGATAATTGAAGTCAATTTGCACATGCAGGTTCACAAATAGAGTCAGAAATTGCATATCTGATCATTTTGACACATGAAGCATATATTAGATATGCTACTGTAAATTATAGTTTAACATGAGTTATCCTAATTGGGTTAATCTGAAAATGACAAGGTGACTGTAACTCAGAAATCCACCAGAATGGAATTTAAAGAGCAGATTAATAATATATTTGAAGGTAATTCTATCAAGATTTTTCACAGCATCCCCTATTACTGCAACTTTTCAGTGGTGATAGTTTAGTTGCCTTTATCTTTCCTTTATCTTGAGGTCAGAATTAAAGAATGGTCATGTTGAACTTGAAACATTTGTTTCTTTCTCTACAGATGCTGCCAGACTTCTGAGTTTCTCCAGCATTTTCTGTGTTTAGTTTGAAAGGAGAGTCCCTGACCCACTGTCACTGAGTATGAAAGGTTAGTGTCTGAACTACTGTCCAAGCCTGAAAAGTCAGTCTGTGTCTTATTCTCGAAATTGAAAGAAAGAACTGTGGATGCAGGAAATCTGAAATGAAAACAGAAAGTGATAAAACAACTCAGCAGTTCTGGCAGTATTTGTGGAGAGAGAGAGAGAGAGAAAGCTGATGTTTGGGGTCCTGCATAGTGGACCATCTGGACTTGGAAAGTTATTTCGGTTTCTCTTTCCACTGATGCTGCCAGACCTGCTGAGTTTCTGCAGCACTTCCTGTTTTAGTTCCTGTTTATTCTGTGTGTGCTTGAACACATATCTGCATCATGAAAGAACAATGTCTGATTCGCAGTCCCACAGTGTGGAATAACAACGAGCGGAACTTCCCCAGCCCTGAATGATGTGGACATTCGAGAATCATTTGGAAAAATATGTTGAGATCAGCAGAAGTGAGATTCCCGATGTCGAGATAAGAAAGTCCGATTCTGTGACCAGGTTTTGAATGGCAAGCTGAGAATCTTGCATGTAAGTGATGAGAAACCTAAATGCAACCATTTGCAACCATAGTGTCCCATTATTGCCTCATTGATCTGCAGTTTCCTGTTCTTTCACCCACCATGTAGAAAGGAGACATCAACAATTCCTGAAGTGAAAATCCAAGCAAGAACCTGGTGACTCCAGCCTGCGGCTGTTTGCTCCTCTGCCCACCTTCATGGGCATTGCTATTGGACATATACCTGCTTCATGGCACTCTGCTGGCACATCAGTGAACCACTTGGGAATGCTTCAACCCTTTCATTGGAATACTGCTGCCTGGAGACTGTGAGTGCAGGGACAGGAACCCAGTTCGGGGACTCGACCTGGATACATTGCAATGCTGCTCACTTCCCCTCTGAGCACTCACTAACTCTGTGCCTGCTTTGATGCTCACAGTTTGCCTTCTTTTCCATTTTGTGTTTTGTCCCCTCAGCCAGAGCTCACAGGTTCCCAGTAGTTGAGTCCTGCTTTGCTGTTCATTGCAAATACAAAGCCAGGCAGCTTGTTCTGGCTGTTAGCAGTGATCAGGCGAGGGGTAGACACAGTATGTCCGGCACTATTCTGTCCCAGTCTGACACTTGCACCATATGTTAGCAGCTTACAAGTGTGGCAAACACAATTAATGTGCTTCAAACCATTGGTCACGGCTCAAAGGGCAGTCCACAGTCAGCATCTTCCAGTCAATCCCATCACAGTACGTCAAGTGATTTCAGTCCTGGGGCTGGGACACAGTCAGTTGACAACCCTCGGTGATCAGGATTAGGACGCTCATGCCACGGTGAAGCCTGCAGGTCCTGTGTATCCAGTCCAGGGATTCCAAGGTAAGTCAGCCAGGGAGCTGCACAAGCATCAGTCAGGGCTGTCCATCCAAGACAGCCACTGGATGGGCCACAGTCAGTCCCGAGCGTCAACTCAATGAAAATCAAGGAAGTGGGAGGAAGTTTGGGGATATTGAGAACTACTGCTGTGGTAGGAAACTGGGAAGTTAATTGTGCAGATCAGAGACAGTGTGCTGGGATACAGAGAGGGCAATCATGGTGATGGGGGGAATCTTAATATATAAAGAATGGAGAAATGGTAGTGCACTGGAGGACGTGGGTTACTGTGGGAGGAGGGATCATTGGCAGTCATAACCACTCTGGTCTTGATGCAGGGGGACAGTGAGCACTAAGCTGTAAGGCAGGGGTCAGGGGTAGTTGTTGAGAGGTGAAGACAGAATTCAGAGAAGGTGGGTAAGAGTTTGTGGAAGCTCAGTACTGATGGGCTTCTCAGGGAGTTCCCAGAAAGGAACATGGAGAATCGGGGGTGCCGTTTATTACCGGGCTGGGCCTGTGGCTCAGTGCGTCAAGTGTGGCCTATGCTGCTCTCCGTACTCATGCGGTTCATAACCGGAAATGGAAAGTGGCTGCGATGATACCCAGGGTGAACAGAATAAGGTTTTTTTTGCTGTTTGAGTGAGTGTGTTCTATTTGTGCATGATCAGAGCATCCTACATGTAACTGCATGCAGTGTCCAACTGTATGGGATACAAATCCTGGTCACAGGTAGTCTTCACCATGTCATTGGTCATTGCAGATTGAAGATAATCATCTCTGTAAAACACAGGTAATCACAGGTGACTGTAAAAGTGGCACCTGTGGACCATAACTCACAAAGACCCCATTCTAAGAGATGTTGCACAAGGGCAGAAAACTGACTTCCTCTCATCGTGAACTGTAAACATTCCCTAAAATAATTTTCTATGCTAAGTTACCTTTCTGGGTGATATCGGGCTGGGAGGATAAGGTATCAATAATCATACAGCACCTACAATCTCCTCCTGTATTTGTGTGACATGACTTTTACTGTATTCATTAGAATAAGGCTCCAATATCAAAGGTCCATATAAAGACTCTCCTTGACAGAGTCCTCCATGTCCAACTGTATGGAGGAATATGCCCTGTGAGGATGGATACAGGGAGAAAGGACTATATTCTGCAACCTTGACTGATGTCTCCACTATGCATCCTGCTGAATAAGACCAAATTTGATACAGTGTACTCCATTCTTTAACCAGCACTATTAGGAAGCAGATGATACGCCTACTGAAGATGTGCTCCCAATGTTTGGATTGTTCTGGCTGGGTTTAGCAGTACAGTTCAGGCACAGTGTGCCACATAACCCTAGTATTAGTGAGTTTTGAGATGATTTGTAGCTCAGGTTGAGGTTCTGGATGTAGGTTTGCTCACTGAGCTGGAAGGTTTGGTTTCAGATGTTTTGTCACCCTACTAGGTAACATCATCAGTGGGCCTCCGGATGAAGCACTGGTAGTATGGCCTGCTTTTTATTTACATGTTTAGGTTTCCTTGGGTCGGTGAGGTCATTTCCTGTGATGATATCATTTCCTGTTATTTTTCTCAGGAAATGGTAAATGGGATCCAAGTCAATGTGTTTGTTGATAGAGTTCTGATTGGAATGCCATGTTTCTAGGAATTCTCACATGTGTCTCTGTTTGGGTTGTCCAAGAAAGGATATGTTGTCACAGCCGAAGTGGTGTCCTTCCTCATCCATATGTAACGATACTATTGAGAGTAGGTCATGTCTTTTTGTGGCTAGTTGATGTTTATGTGTCCTGGTCATCAACTAACCACAAAATTCATGACCCACTCTCATTAGTATCGATACATATAGATGAGGAAGGACACCTCTCTGAATGCGTCAACACATCCATCCTTGGACAAGCAAACTGAGACACGTGTGAGAATTCCTAGAAGCATGGCATTCCAACTGGAACTCTATCAACAAACAGACTTGGATCCCATTTACCACCCAGTGAGAAAAAGAACAGGAAATGACATCACCACGGTAAATGACATCACCAAGGGAAATGACATCACCAACCCAAGGAAACCTAAACACACAAATAAAAAGTGGGCCATATCACCAGTTTTCCATCCAGAGGCTCACTGATAATGTGACCTAGTATGGTGACGAAACATCTGAAACAGAACCATCCAGATCAGAGAGCAAACCTACATCCAAAACCCTAATAAGCTGTGCTCTGCACACCTAGAGCAGGTAAAGAGAAAATGTAATGGATGCTGGACAGTAGCAGCCTACATCTGAAAAGGAAGATGAGGACATTGAGCAGAAGGAACATCACCTTCAGCATGATCCGAGTGCTGAAGCATCAGGCACAACAAGCCAAACAGGAATTCAGTGACAATAGATGAGAGCTGGATGAAATGATCAGTCACTGACTGTAAATCTGTTGCTGCTCCAAAGGCAAGTAGTCCCTATCTGTTCTAAGAGGCAAATATAACTTTACTTTTTTTTCTTTTTTACCTTTGCTGAATAAAAATGAAGGTCATCAGCCATTTGAAGGCTTTCAGCTGGTTCCACATTGAACAATAAGATGATATAAGACTACACTGAGGGTTGGGGAAAAAGTAACTCTCCCTTCGGCAGGCTTCTGAGATGGGATGATACTAAGGAAAGAGAAGCTGTGTTATCTTGGTTCTTCAATGGCAATACTTTCACAAAGGTGTGCTTGTGTTTGAAATGAAGAGTCAGTCATGGCACCTCTGTACATCGAGTAGCTTTTCTTTTTGGTTCTGCTATCACAACATTGACACTGAAGGGCAACTCCAGGCTGCAACACTTGCCCAGGTACAAGCCTGGACTTTAACAATGGTGCCAATGTCAGGAATCCTGGGAGGTCCTGGCAGCGTTGAGTACTTCTGCCTGTGGTGAGGGGGAGGATATGATGAGCCGGGAGCCATGGAGGCCTACTGCACAGGTAATCAGAATCCGGCGAGGGCTCATGGAGAGAAACCATGCGATAAAACACACCAAATTTTATACTATTGTAAAATTCAACCCCATATGTGACTTACTACATCACCGCCCATCCCAGAATATGAATAATGATTCATCCCACAAAATATTGTTTAATCAATGCTATTATTTCATTGTGTTAAAGAGGGGGGTAAACATGTTCAAATTCCTAAGTAAAATAATATTAATAAGCTATTATTCAGCCCACTGAATCTGCAGCACAAAACAATTTTCTCTGAACATATGCTGTTGGTGTTTAACAAAAATTTAAATTGTGTAGAAAAACACCAATTAATTAGCTGATACTGATCAATTGACCTTTAATAATGTTTAATGCAGATGAGATTGTAATACTTCTTTATCTTGTCTCTCATTTCTGTGTAAATTAGTTTGGCAGTAAATGAGGTTGCTGGAGACAGTGCAAAAAAAGTGCTGTACGAATCAGATTTACTAACATCCTCTTGCATGATTCACCATTTTTCGTGCAATGAATTTCATTATTAACTTTTTACGTTCTGAACCAACTTATTAAAAGAAAGAAGAATTTGCATTTATGTAGAGCCTTTCATGGTTATTTCAAATTGCTTTACTGCTAATTAATTATTTTAAACTGAAGTGAAGTGACTATTATATAAACATGATTTGGAGATGCCGGTGTTGGACTGGGGTGTACAAAGTTAAAAATCACACAACTTATAGTCCAACAGGTTTAATTGGAAGCACACTAGTTTTCGGAGCATCACTCCTTCATCAGGTGATTTCGGAGCTGCGCTCCGAAGCTAGTGTGCTTCCAATTAAACCTGTTGGACTATAACCTGGTGTTGTGTGATTTTTAACATTTTCTAAACACATATGGAGCTAATTTGCAGAACAGCAAAGTCCAACAAAGGATGGGATAAATGAATCTTTTACTTATTTTATCAATTGATCGAGGATTAAAGGTAGTTACTCCAGTGAGCCAGTGAATCCCTTAACATCATGTCTCGTTGAATTAGCTAGTTGCTGCAATTTCCTTCAGTTCCCTTGTGTGTGTCAACTAGGAAGGACAATGGGAACAGGAGAAAGCCAATCGCAATTACGATTTCATGCAGGGAAATTAAAATATTGCACATAAAGCAGAGAAAAATAAGCTAAACAAAAACCTCCTTTAAGAGTAAAAGAGCTTGGAATGAAACTCAACACACAGGCTGGAGTTCTAAGTTGTGACAGCGAGGTGGAGAATGAGGGCATTGATGTTGGTTTGACCAGAGATTAAAGCAGGAGAAAATGGCAATTTGGTGGAAACATGGCACTACCCCCTTCACTTCTCATTGAATTGGTACCTTTTTGCATGCACATCCTGGTCATGCTGACAGGTAAATAGCTGTAATTAATGCTGCCTCTAACTTTACTTTCTATTCTTGGCTGAGTTGTTGCACTCCACGGTCTGGTTAAAGAACTTGTGACCATGTACAAATGCATTTTAAAGAGAACATAGCTTATCCATTTATTCCTTCAGCAGAACATTCCTGATAACTGCAGTAGCATGGTTCAGAGTGACTATGTCATATGCCAGTTAATTCAACTTTGCTAAAAGGACTCATGGAGGTGGACCCTTTCATCTTGCACTCATCAAGATTGAACCACAATAAAACCAATTTAGAAAGGAAGCAATAATTTATACTATTTGAGGAGAGACTGCCACTAGCTGGCATTCAGATGGAGCAGCAACAATTAACTGGTCAAATTCAAACCAGACAAGTCAACTCTGATTGATTAGTACATTGCAATGGGGATACAGCAGAGAATGGCTGTCTCCATTACACTTCAGTGAAAAAAGATGCAACGTGTGGACATTCATTTGGTTTCCTGTGTAATTCCTAGCATAGCTGGAATTATGTAGCAAATGTTGTTCAACAGATGCATCACATCTAATCATAGAATAGAATCCCTACAATGTGGAAGCAGACCATTCGGCCAATCGAGTCCACGCCCAGAGGAAACCCATGCAATTACAGGGAGAATGTGCAAACTCCACAGTCAGTCATCTGAGTGTGGAATCAAACCTGGGTCCCTGGCACTGCAAGGCAGCAGTGTTAACCACTGAGCCAGTGTGTTGCCCCTAATTTTGGACAGTATGTTCTGAGTTTTGAAAGCCTGGGATAGAGGGAATGAATAAAGGACTGAAGCCAGAACTTCAGCATTCTTGACAGGACTGAGCAACAGTGACTCAGAAGCTCAGATTCTTCGCAACAGGTTGTTACTTATTCTGCAGACTCTCTGAACCAACTGTCTTTCCAGGTACAACAGGTGGGTAAGTGTCGCCAGTGGTTGTCAGGATCATACAATCTTGAATTTCTTCACCACTACTCCTTCCATGGGTCTGCTGGTGACTTTGGTCTCTCTCTGTAGCACGGCATCCCTCAGGTGCCTATTGTTCCATTTGCAAAAATGGGCATTTGTATCCACTTTGCTGCTTACAAGCCAAACGGAATGAGAAAGCTCCCAGATTTGCTGCAATAGTTCTGCTCCCACACAAGTCCAGAGAGTGAGAAACAGTACTCATGCAATGATCAAGTTGCCCTCATTTAATCCAGAATTATTCCTCAATTGAATGGGATCCCATTCCAACAATGCTCAGCTGGCATGTAACTACCAGAAGAAATTCATGCAAATTGTGTAAGATCATGCTGTGGTGTCTTCAGTTTGCACCAGACATGTCTCCCACAGGTCTCCATATGTTCATACAGAGGCTGCAAATCATTCCTTAGAGACAAGGGCTACCATCTAATGATTTAAAAAAAAAACTACTGTGGATGCTGGAAATCTGAAATAACAGTTGTGAGAAAGCAGAGCAGTCTAACAGCATCCATGGAGAGAGAAATTGAGTTCGCGTTTCAGGTTAAGTGATTCTCCTTCAGTTCACCTTGACATCCTGCTAGCCAGGAGCTGGAGAGCATATAGCTGTTCTTCAGGAAGAAATTGAATGGTCAAGGCAATGCTTTCTTGCTTCATGTTTGGACTGGTAGACACACTACAGAGGGCCAGTGATGAAGGTGAGCTGGCACACATTGGTCATGCCCTTGGTTACTCTTTCCATGGAGGTGGAAAAGCCCCAGACCTCATGGCAGTCATGCTAGTGCCAGACTCATCCAAACATCCTCCAGAGGTGCTCAATGCCGCTGGAAGCGTTGATTCACTGTCAAATATTTTGTGATGCCGCTGCTTCAAAATAGTTCCCCTTGCAGATGAGTCCACGAAACCCTGCTTCAAACTGAGCAGAATTTATAGTGTCCCCAATTGGTTGTGATTCCCCACTGTGTCTGTCTCCTGTAGCTTCTCCTCCCTGTTAATAATATGCTGATTGTATTACTCTGGTTATGGATATATGTGGGTGAAAGGCATTCATTGATTAAATATCTCGAGGAGTCATAAATAGAAGCTTCTGGGAAACTGGAGGATGCTTGGGGAAGAGGCAGATACTTACAATTATGGCAAGCTGTAGATAAATCTGGTGTTAGGTAAACAGTTGGTGGATAGTTTTCAGTGGCACCATCTGGCTTTGGAATACATTGGCATGGTAGCAAGGTTTTACTGGGATAGGAGCATGGATAAGATAAATAGACAAAGTCTTTTCCCTGGAGTGGGAGAGTCCAGAACTGAAGGGTATAGGTTTAGGGTGAGAGGGGAAAGATATAAAAGAGACCTAAGGGGCAATGTTTTCACTCAGAGGATGGTATGTGTATGGAATGAGGTGCCAGAGGAAGTGATGGAGGCTGGTACAATTCCAACATTTAAAAGGCATCTGGATGTGTATTTGACTAGGAAGGGTTTGGAAGGATATGGGCCGGGTGCTGGCAGGTGGGACTAGATTGGGTTGGGATATCTGGTTGGCATGGACGATTTGGACCGAACAGTCTGTTTCCGTGCTGTACATCTCTACGACTCTATGGCTCTACTAGATTGAAGTCTGAAATGAGTGGGTTGTCTTAGGAGGATAGGTTGGACAGTCTGGGCTTGTTTCCTCTGGAATTTAGAAGAGTGCGGGGTGGCCTATTAAAGTGGGTAAGATCCTGTATGGTCTTGATAAGGTGGATATGGAAAGGATGTTTCCTCTTGTGCCTGAGTCCAGAACTGGGGCTCAGGACGGGTATGAGGGGTAGTGTTTTCTCTTTGAGGGTCATGTGACTCTGATGCTGTTTCAGAAGGCTGGTGAAGCAGGGTCAGTAAATGTGTCTATGGTAGGGGAGGTGGGAACGGAGAATATAAAACAGATTGTATTGGATGGTGGAGCAGGTTTGAGGAGTTGAATAGTTAACTTCTGCTCATATTTAAGATACTCATTTAATTAACCATACAAATGTTCATAATATTGTCTAAAGGTGAAGGTTAGAAACGAAGGATGTTTTCAGACTGAAGGTTGTAACCTTAGTTACATCTGTGAAAAATGATAGAAGGCAAGTGCAAGTTGTAAGGCTCTGATTACTCACTGATATTCTTTGAATCCAAACCTTATGAGCCAGTGGGAAAGTGAAATGAATGTGCGAAGAAGGTTACGTCCTTGCCAATGAAAATAAAAACAAGATATGGTCTTTCTATTGTTACTTCCTAACAAAAATAAAATCAGGAACAAATTCTGTGCTCATTGCCAATCAGACCTTCTGAGCCAGGGCCATCTTGCTCCTCTGACACAGCAGTTTTCTGACTGGACATAATAACATTGCAAAATCAAGGGACTCACTGTAAAAGTGTTTGCTGCATCCTATCAGATCATATACTTACTTTGCTGTCTGCATTATATTTAAAGTATTAGAATATAGAATATAACATGGTGAAATATGATTTATGTTTGTTGGAAGAATAGAAAAACAAGATGTTTCTGTTTAAATTGGTGAGAGGTTATGAATCATTATTGTCCAAGAGGATTAGAGTGCCCTTATACACAAATTACAAAAAGTTAACATGCTGGTGCAGCCAAAAATTAAGAAAACAAATGATGCATTGCCAATTATTGGCAGGAGACTGTATTAGGAAAGTATGAATGTCTTGCTGTGAATATACAGAGGTTCTGGGAGAGAGTGGCCACTATGAAACAGGCAGACATGCACACAGTGACCTAAGGGATAGGGATGGACCTAAAGATCCTTCTTCAAGTTAATTTTGGATTGAAAATTTCAAAACTTGACTTAATCAATTGCCAGTTTCTTGGAACAATTTTAAACTTCTCAGAATTTTTGCATCAGGGATTTTCATACTTACCTGCATTAGTAAAGATTTTCACATTCACTGAAGATCTTAATATCTATCTGTTTGGAATTTAATGATACAGTGCTTACTATGTGATATTGTATCAGAGAATCTTAAAGCATTAAACCAAGTTAAATCTGAGAACACATACTCAGATATATGGGTTATATGAAGGGTTGTTTTAATGGAGAGGTACAGACCATTGGTGAGATCACACCTGGAGTACTGTGGTTCCTTATTTTAAAGCGGATATAAATGAATAGAAGGCAGTTCAGAAAAAAAATAACCCCGCTGATCCCATGGGATATGTGTTATTTTATGATGGATGAATTTGTACCCATTGGAGTTTAGAAGAATGAGAGGTGTTTTCATTGAAATATGTGAGATCCTGAGGGGTCTTGACAGGATGGATGCCGAAAGGATACTTCCTCAGGTGGGAGAGACTAAATCAAGAGGCTTAAAAATAAGGGGCCTTCTATTTCCAATGGGGATGCAGAGAACATATGGAGGGTTTTGAGTCTTGGGAACTTTGCTGGAGAGCAGGGGGAGCAGAGATATTGAATATTTAACAGGTGGAGGTAGATTGTTGTCCAGATTAGAGTGGTGCTGGAAAAGCACAGCAGGTCAGGCAGATTCCGAGAAGCAGGAAAATTGACGTTTCTGCAGAAACCCTTCACCTGGAATGGTTTAGTTGTTAGCTTGTTTCTTAGTGCAACTCTTGAATCCCTGTTAGTTACAAATCAATCATACATCAGTGTCAGAACCTTTAATCCTGTAGCAGCAGACCAGAAAGACATAGAAAGGCAAGTGAAGCTTAAATTGACTTTATACAGCTTTGGAGAAAGGACAATACAGCAATATAGGAAGACTATTCAAGGTAAAAGCTCTTATGACTGGAAAGCATTTGTGCCTGCCAGCAAATTAGAAAATAAATTAATGAGTGAGGCAATGCAAATAGAGTTGGAAGGAATTTGGTGTCTACTCAGAAGTGCCAGATAGGAACTGCAACCTTCTTCACATAGGTGGAAAAAGTCCTCCCAGCTGAGAGTGATCAGGCTAAAGCAAGATAAATGGTTCAGGGTTTCGAAGGGAATCTGTAAGATCAAGGTGTTACATTGGACTGTCCTATGGCAGGGAAAAGATCTTGTGAATGTTCTTAACATTGCTGGCCGCATATTTCTGGGGATATAAATTGATTGTTATAAAAGTTGCTTTTTTTTTTGGAAGGTGAAAGGTTTCAGAGAATTGTTTTTGAAACCAAATAAAACAGCAAGTGATTTAAAAGAGAAGCTGTGAAAATTAAACAGTTTGTGTATATAGATTACATGAATTACTGAGGGAATGATATTTCCCAGTTAAGCCTGTCTTGCTGAAAGTCGGCTTTATTGAACTGAAAGCAGATCCATTAACTTTCTACTGATGTCACATAAGGAAATTCTCAGCCATCTTTCTGATGTAAATTGATGGTTTCCAATGGAGACATTCTGTGGAATTTGAGCATTTCTTTCATAAATAAGATTAAAAGAGAATTAAAGAATGGAAATCAGGACATGGAGAAACTTTAAACATACAGGCTTAGATATGACATATAATAAATTGAGATTAACTTTCAATCAACAATCTTATCTGGAAAATGTTATTCATTTCCTGATATATATTGTGCTGGGTCATCACAGAAAGATGATCTTACATCGAAAGCTGAAACAGAGCAGTTAAGAAGTGTGACTAAGCAGTTAAATTGGCCATGTATCCAAACAAGAGCAGATGCCAGTTCTGATGTATTCGAAGTAAACAAGATGAAGTATGCTACAACAGAGAACATTGTAAGAGCAACTAAAACATGAAAGAAATTAAATATAGAGAAATATGTACTCTGGTTTCCAGACAAAGGACATGAAAAATAGTCCTTTGAAGTGACACTTTTGATGCTAATCTTCTGGTTGGGTATTCAAAAACACATAGGCTCAGAATATTCTTGGTGGGTGAAAATGGCAAATGTAGTATCTTGGTCTGGGAAGCTCAGAAAATAGAAACAATCAGTTTAAAGTCCTTCAGCTTTTGTAATACTTTAGAGGAAATACTGGCTCTGGTTGAAGCAATAGATATGACACTTTACCTATCAATATTTCAAGAGAAATCCTATACAAGTGGTATTCTGTGAATTGTTTGCCCATTGAATGCTATGTAGATATTTTTTTCTTCTGGGATAGTGTACTTAGGACAAACAGCATGATTGAAAAACAGTTAATTGTAGACCTTGCTGAGGAAAAGAGATGCTACAAAGAAGATAAATCCCAAAGGTAATATGGGTTGATATAAATCATTAATTCTGAGATTGTTTTTCTTAAAATGTCCTAGAATAAGGACATCATAAGTTGTGATATGGTGTACAGAATATCAAAAATCATTTTTGCTTTGATTTCTATTGAAGTATTATTTGTGTGTTATGGAGACTTATTTAGTTAAATGGATTTGCAACAGTGTAGTAATTATATTATTATAGTTCAAGTCAAAAAGGTAGAGAACCCATTGATTAAGCACCTAAAGCGCATGTAAGGGGAAACCTTTGGGACACTGAGGATTGCTTGGAGAAGAAGTAGATCTTTTGTAATGTTTCAATCTGCAAATAATGAACTATTAGTTAAAAGACTGGTGTCTAGTTTCCTGCTTCACTAATTGGATTTACAATGAGTTAACATTGCTCACTTATGATGTGTGGCTCACTGTGAGACAATACATCAACTTGCCCTAGAGGCAAATGTGTACTTGAGCTTGAGGAGGGTATAGGTCAGTTATGTGCCGTTGCTTCGCAAAGTGCGTGACCTCCTCTGAGGACTTCTCCCATTCTAACTCCGATGTCACACTTGAAGGAACTGTGGGATTTGAAAGACTTTAATTAAAATTGACATTTGGAAAGGGAGCCAAATCACCTTTGTGCAGGTGATGACCTTGTATGTAGTGGTGACATCAATTTAGTATGCATGAATGTGTAATTGAGTGATCTTTAATGCTGTATCAGATATCTGGGACGAGAATGTGGTGCTAGAAAAGCACAGCGGGTCAGACAACATCCGAGGATCAGGAGAATCAATGTTTCGGGCATAAGCCCTTCATCAGGAATGAGGCTTCTGGGCCAGAGCACTGAGAGATAAATGGGAGAGGGGGTGGGAGTGGGGGACAATAGCTGAGAATGCACTAAGTTGGTGAAGATAGGGGAGAAGGTGATAGGTCGGAGAGGAGGGTGGAGCAGATAGATGGGAAAGACGATGGACAGGTCAAGAGGGTGGTGCCGGGTTGGAGGCTTGGGACTGGGATAAGGTGGGGGGTGGGGAAATGAGGAAACTGGTAAAATCTACATTAATCCCATGTGGCTGTAGGGTCCCAAGGCGGAAGATGAAGCGTTCTTCCTCCAGGTGTCTGGTGGTTAGGGTTGGCGATGGAGGAGGCCCAGGACTTGCATGTCCTTGGCGGAGTGGAAGGGGAAGTTGAAGGGCTCAGCCACGGGGCGATGGGGTTGATTGGTGTGGGTATCCCAGAGATGTTCGCTGAAATGATCTGCAAGTTGGTGTCCCGTCTCCCCAATGTAGAGGAGACCACCTCAGGTGCAACAGATACAGTAGATGACGTTTGTGACGGTACAGGTAAATTTCTGTCAGATGTGGAAGGATCCTTTGGGGCCTTTGGATGGAAGTGAGGGAGGAGGTGTGGCCGCAGGTTTTGCACTTTTTGTGGTGGCAGGGGAAGGTGCCGGGAGTGGGGTGAGTGTTGGTGAGGGGTCGTGGATCTGACAAGGGATCTGACCTACACCCCAGCCCCACCCCCTCCCATTTATCTCTCAGCTCCCCCCCCCCTCCACCCAGAGCTCATTCCTGATGAAGGGCTTATGCCCGAAACATCGATTCTCCTGCTCCTCGGATGCTGCCTGACCTGCTGTGCTTTTCCAGCACCACACTGTCAGCTCTAATCTCCCGCATCTGCAGTCCTCACTTTATCCTCAGATATCTGGGAGGCCGTATCTGAACATCAAAAAGCCTTGCATCCCAACACTCCACTGATCTGCACAGTTTCCACCTCTACACTGGTCAGGGTGACTATGACTGGAGGACCATCTTTGTTCTCTGCCTCTCCTTGAAAGTCTGTTCTCTTATCTCTTCTAAAGCAAAATGTTATATATGACAGAAATGATTTAGAAAGGTAAGGTCGATGTTTTTGGAGGTTGTCCCTGAGGAACGTGTGTGAGTTGGCAGTAGGGATTATTCAGCCAGGAACCTCAAAGATTCCTCTAATGTATGGAGCCTTTGTGTTTGTTTAAGGAATGCCCCATTTAGGGAGAAGTGTGGGTAATTCATAGGTGGGGGTTGACACTTGAATTTGAGGTGCCACTTAACCTTTCTGCCCTGATGATGTAACTGAACCTCTTTCTCTTTGGTATCAATACCACCTTCATTCTGCTCACGCCCTCACCCACTTGCAAATCCTGTTTCTTTTTCTTATGTCTGTTCGGACAGATGTTCCCCCCATTGGCCATTACAGTATGCATGCACGACCTGAGAAAGCTCAAGAGTTTGGCTTCCTCGTATCGAGTCTTCATCATATGTTCTTACTGATAAATGCATCTAATTCCTGCCTCTGACAGCCATGTGTCAATTATCAAAGTACCACTCCAGTTGGCAGGAAACCAGAAACTGGGAAATGCAAGGACAGTTCCACTAACATTCATTTCCCGATCTGCCTGCCACCCAGCTATAAGCAGGACGAAAATGCTAAAATTCACACTTGAATATCAGTAGAATCATCACTTAACATGTCCAAATGATGTAGAACAGTAATCAAATGAGCCCACTGCATTCTGAACTGTATAGTTATATGGTAAAACATAATTAGAAAAAGTATTGATCAAACCG
The DNA here is from genome assembly GCF_004010195.1 of Chiloscyllium plagiosum. Classification (NCBI taxonomy): domain Eukaryota; kingdom Metazoa; phylum Chordata; class Chondrichthyes; order Orectolobiformes; family Hemiscylliidae; genus Chiloscyllium; species Chiloscyllium plagiosum. Next base: position 31,027,746 of record NC_057730.1, read on the forward strand.
TTCAGTGCTCTGGCCTGGATTATTGCTCCCAGTTTTGATTTGATTGCACTTTGAGGATTATGTTCATTTCTAACCTCTACGACAATCAAAAACTGAAGGCAATATAGAGCAGTATCCCAAGCTGAGGCAGAACCCTGAGGTCAGGGTCTGAATAAGGAAGGAAGGTAACAGAAACATGGATGTTTCAGCCAGGAAAACAGCCATCAAATGGTGAACTGAATGCGATAGAGGATAGTGAATGGTCTAGAAAGGTAAAAGGTCAAACTTGGGGACTAAATAAGGGTAAATTTACACACACGAACACACAAAAACCAACACGCACTCACATAAACACATAATCTCACACTTATACACTGTCTCACAAAACACATATCCACACACAAAAACACACATGCTCACTTATAGACGGAAACACTCACAAACATACATATAAACAATCACACACTTTCTTGCAAACACACATATAAATAATCACACTCTCTCACATGCACTGTCTGACACAAACATGCAATCTCACACACACACACACACAAGCTCACATGCACACAACTACATGATCACTCATAGAAACACACATACACTCTCACACGTACACTCTCACAAACACAAACACACATACATACTCAAACATAGTGTTAGGATTAGGAGTAGGCTGTTCAGCTGTGTGATTCAGATCCAACCATTTTCCCACCTGTTCCCCTATACTTCGATATCAGGAGAAACTTGATGGCAGTGATCTGCACTGCAATGGACTCTGGGCAGAGTGGTGAAAACCCTAGAATCATTGAAATGTCGTATTGGGAGAAGACTGGAGTTATTCTTTCTGTATTATTTTCAATGGCTGATTGTTGTCCCTAATCTATAGTGAGCTCTGGACCCGAGAACTCCCCATTCTCTTGGTATCAGAAGGATGCAAGAGCTACAGTTATTAGAATTTGCGTAGTGCTCGGTTCATTTTAACTGATGGATTGCAAATAAAATTGTTAATCATTACACATCAATGTTGTTGCAACTAATAAAAAGTTCATTTGGCAATGGTAGACTCCTCATGCTGTAAGAAAATGAGGGATTGATCCTGTGCCATCTCCTCACTGTGTTCAAACCCAGCTAATTAAAACAGGATCAGTGGGTACCAAAGTTATTCCTCCTCCCACACATTGGATCAGACAATGGGCTTGTGGGATAACAAGTCTCCCTCGGACTTGCAAATGTGGCTTGGATCATTAATGCATCATTAATCAACGATGGACAAATTCAATTAAAACAGAAAAGCAAATTAATCACCTTAGTGTGCACTGTCAGGATTCTCACATTGGTTTCTCTGCTGATAGCAGAACTCCTACAGTTCTGAAAATTCAGACATGATGAGTGGTTTGCTGGTTGGGTGCTAATATTCATGGGTGTGCTGCTGAAAAGAAAATAATAGCATGAAAACCATAAATACAACACAGAAAATAACTTACCGAAGCAAAATATGGTGAATTGTGATATATGCAGAGAGTGCTGTAAGTACTCAGCAGAGCAGGCTGCATCTGTGGAGAGAATAACTGAGTTAATTTTTCAGGTCAATGATCTCCTTGCTCTGATGAAATGTCATTGAACTCAAAATGTCAACTTTGTTTTTCTCTCTGCAGAAATTAAATGGTTGGTTGCAATGTGGAGATTGCAAATGTGTTTTACACTAAAATTTATCCTCAGACACCAGTATTGTAGATAGGGCTTTCACGGCTCTTCCGTAATGTGACAGCTGCGACATGAGAGAAACCGTAAAGTAATTTTTATTCCTCCTTTTACATTCCTGCCCCTCCTGATTTTGTTGGTTAGCTCTGCAATCTGTGCATGGCCACCAGCTTGGATATGTGGACTGTGTGTACCCTTGAAGTTCACACAGAGATAGATTCAGGACATGGTAAGTCACCCAGAGGTCAACTGCCATGAAGAGGTAGTCCATTTCCTGACTCACTGAGACATGAAGTGACAGATGAATGCTGTTGTAGTGGGCATAGCACACCACCATGCCTCCACCTTTGGTAGTTCAGTCCTTCAGGTGGGATAGGACTTACCAGAGCTGGGAACACTGGTGTCTAGAAGCGAATTATGAATCTGTGACCAAGACAAATCTATTCCATTGCTTGATTATTCTGTGGGAAAGCTCTCCCAGATTTGGTACAGGCAGCTGAAACCTGATAATGAGGACTTTGCAGGGTTGACAGGGCTGGTTGTTGTGCTGTCAGCTCCACTGCCTAGTGATGCCAGGAGGTCTACCTATTTTCCTTCATTTTAGTTTGACACAATGGAAGGGCTTACTAGGCCATTTCACTGGGCACCTAAATATCAGTCACATTGTTGTGTGTCTGGAGTCACATGTAGGCCAGACCAGGTAGGACCTATTGAACCAGATGGGTTTCTATGACAACCGACAATTGATTCCTGGTCACCAACAAAGCAAGTAGTTTTGGTTCTAGATTTCCTGCTCCTGAGCCTGCCTGCCTTTTCAAGTTCTCATGTGGACAGACAATGAAGCCCATGCTGAAAATACAACCTAGAACACTCAAATACACAATTATTTTGGATTAAATTGCCTTGCTCAGAGCCTTCTCAGAAAGGTGTCAGGCTTAGATGGGTAAGATAGTCAGAAAGTCATGTCCCTGGCAGCTGTTTGGACACATTCTAATTGGCAGGGGGAAGATGTGCTCAAAGGTGGGACCCAATTACCCCAATGTCATAAGACACCCACCTCCTTGAATATTGAACAAGGTTCGTTTTGGGGGACACTTGGCTCAGAATGATCCCACTGTTACTTTGGAGACCAGGGAAGATCAAACAACAGTTAGCCAGTGGAGAGCAGTATGTCAGACATTCCATCATCAAATGTTCTGAGATGTTATCACACACCTCAGGAGTAGGTGGGACTTGAAGCCAGGTCCCTTGGCTCAGAATTAGGGACTCTACTGCTCAGTCAGGACAGGAACGAAAAGATCGGCCACAGTGAGTTCCAGAATATTCTGGAACCTGGAGTAAAACATCTGTATCCTAATGAGAAGCATCTTTGGGGGAGAAGGAAGGGGAGGGGGGAGTAAATGACTGTGCCAAGTGAGGGGCAACATCTTCAGGGGAAGGGGAGGGGGGTAAATGACTGTGCCCAGTGAGGGGCAGCACCTTCAGGGGA
>NC_057730.1:31033068-31036242 GCF_004010195.1 Chiloscyllium plagiosum
CCCCCGTCTGACCTATCACCCTCACCTTGACCTCTTTCCACCTATCACATTTCCGACGCCCCTCCCCCAAGTCCCTCCTCCCTCCCTTTTATCTTAGCCTGCTGGACAAACTTTCCTCATTCCTGAAGAAGGGCTTATGCCCGAAACGTCGATTCTCCTGTTCCCTGGATGCTGCCTGACCTGCTGCGCTTTTCTAGCAACACATTTCCAGCTCCATCATTCTTTGAGCCAATTGACTAGTTGCCTCTGACTTAGATGCTGAGTTTCCCTGTATAGTCTGATGGTCAGGAGGATCATCACCTGCCTGGGACTGAGCAGACACCTGGTCTCCGGCATTCCTCTTGGGATGTTCATTCCTTGACTAGCCATCGAGAAATATCGGTGATGTGCTAACCAGGATGTGCTCTTGAGTCAGAGCTAGGAACAGAACCCACTGATGGGAGCATCTCTAAGTTGGCAGAGGGGGCTGGGGGTTGAGAGACTGCCTCCTCAGAGCTGGGCATGAAGCAGATTCCAACCTCCTTTTCATCACTGGCCACTGGGTGCTCGTACCTTCAGGAGGACTTACTTGTGAAAAGACAGTGAATGTCTGTCCAGGATAAGAAGGAGTTAATACTGGATAGTGCCATCCAGCACAATGTAGTTACTCAGCTGGGTGAACATAAAGACTCCTCTTCCCCACATAATTGGTCACCCGCTTCCCTGGCAACCTCCAGCACTTGCCCCTCATATGAGTTCAGGAACCTATTGTCTTCCACTCTGCCATCAGTCTTGGCCCTGTTAGTCCTGTTATGAGTGATTGTTTCCTGCGATGAACGATTGAGTATGATGGGTGAGACATGAAAGCTGCTTGCAGGAGAAGAGGTGGGGTGTCCTCACTGAGTGAGTATGGAGCACAGAGGACAGGAAGGGTTCATAATTTGGGAGGATGAGGTGGGTGAGATCCATTGTGTGGCCATGATGCATGCAATGTGTGAGTTACAAGTCATGAGCCTGGGTGAGAGTTGTGTGCAGTGGCCAAGTTAGAGGGAGTAATGATGGCCCTGGGGCAGAGTGAAGGTAGTGACAGTCACCTTTGTAAGAGGACATAAGGTGATTAGCTTTCTTGTGGCCTTGTTAGGCATTTCTTTTTATTTGAGACTCTGCACTGACCCAGGATGGCTACTTCTGTTCAGGTTATTCTCCCACCCTCCTTTGGCATTCTCAAGGAAAGAGCAAACCTTTTCTTCAAAACAAACACTGTACCAGGACCTCCGGGTTCCTGTGGGAGAAATGGGTGTTATATTCTCTTTCCATACCAGTTCCTGAGTTTGAACTTTGTGGGACCAAAGTGAGAAGGGCAGTTCCTGGAATGTGGTGCTTGAGGTCCTGTGCAGCTGGGGTTTAAATATGGCACTAGGGGCATTCACATTGCAAAGCCCTGGCAGGACTGAGTATTTCCCTCTCTCCTGTCATATAATTACATGACCTGAGCACCACTGAGACCAAGTGCACAATGAATTAGCTGAAGGATGGACGAGCGTGTGAGAAAAGTCAGCATGGAAGACTATCCATTGTGAATCTCCCTGAAAAGGTTTACTAAACAAAAGGAAAATCCTGTCCATAAAAACAGATGGTAAAAGCTTCTATAGATATTTAAAAACATAAATAAAGTGAGTGCAGATCCTTGAGAGAGTCAAAGAGAGAGTCAGGGGGGATTAATAATGGAACATAAGGAAATAGCAGATTGATCGACCAAATATTTTACATCTGTCTTCAATGTAGTGCATGCAAATAACATTGCAGAAATTATTGTGCTACAGGAGATGAAAAGGAGGGAGTAATGAAAAACAATTTATATCATCAGGGATATTAAGAAGATTATTAGAACTCAAACCTTGAGGTCTGAATAGACTTCATCATATGGTCTGAAAAGAAGTGACTGCTGAGAGAGTAAATGCATTTATTTGAAAATTTCTTAGATTCTGGAAAGTTCTCATTGGTTTGGAAAAGAGTGAATTTTTCTTCTCTGTTCAAGAAGGGAGGGTGACAGGTCACAAGAAAGTACAGGCCAGTTAGCTTACCTTCAGTCACAGGGAACATATCGGAATCTGTTATTAGGGAGGTAGTGGTGGGCCTCTTAGAAAATATAATGCAATCAATCAGAATCAACACAGTTTTGTGAAAGGGAAGTCTGGTTTGACTAATTTACTGAACTTCTATAAGGAAGTAACACACAATGTGAATAAAGGGGAACCTGTGGATGTACCGTATTTAGATTTTCTGAGGCATCGGACACATCAAAGTTTACTTGGCAAAGTGCATACTCATGGTCTAGTGTGTAGCATATGTGTATGGTTAGAGGAATGGCTTAACAGGAAGTAGAGATTACACATGAATGGGCCACGTTTGGGTTGGCAAGATGTGACAAGTGAAGTACCACAAGTATCAGTGTTGGGGCCTCAACTATGTACAATCTGTATTTGGATTACTTTCCCCTCTCCTGTCATGTGATTACATGGCCTGAGCACAACTGAGACGAAGTGCACAATGAATTAGCTGAAGGACGAATGAGTGTGTGAGTAAAGTCAACATGGAAGACTATCCATTGTGAATCTCCCTTAAAAAGGTTTACTAAACAAAAGGAAAATGCAGACCATAAAAACAGATGGTAAAAGCGTCCATAGAAGCTCAGAGGAATTTAGTGGATAACTGTTGTTGCTAGATGTTAAAATTAAAAAATGAATGCACTGTAATCAGGTACTTGGTTCCTATTTCTTAAGTCCTTGGGAATTCAGTCGGAGGAGAAGATGAAGTTATGAATGGTCGTTGAAGCAATTCAAGTTAGAGGAGCTCCTGAGGGAGTTTCACAACCGGATCTTCATAAAGTGAATGTACAATTGATACATTTTTTGATGATATAAAGATTGGTAAGAAAATAAGTTGTGAAGAGAATATAAGGGGTCTGCTACAGTACATAGATAGTTTCAAAGTTAAACATCACACAACACCAGGTTATAGTCCAACAAGTTTAATTGGAAGCACACTAGCTTTCGGAGCGACGCTCCTTCATCAGGTGATTGTGGAGGGCTCGATCGTAACACAGAATTTATAAATTCTGTGTTACAATCGAGCCCTCCACAACCACCTGATGAAGGAGTGGCGCTCCGAAAGCTAGTGTGCTTCCAATTAAAC
>NC_057730.1:31036344-31052348 GCF_004010195.1 Chiloscyllium plagiosum
TATAAATTCTGTGTTACAATCGAGCCCTCCACAACCACCTGATGAAGGAGTGGCGCTCCGAAAGCTAGTGTGCTTCCAATTAAACCTGTTGGACTATAACCTGGTGTTGTGTGATTTTTAACTTTGTACACCCCAGTCCAACACCCGCATCTCCAAATCATAGATAGTTTCAGTATGTGTGCAAACATTTGCTAGATGGAATATAATATGTGAACTTTGGCAGCAGGAATAGGAAAGCAGAATATTATATAAATGGAGGGAGATTTTAGGATCTGAGGTATGGTTTGACCTGGGTGTCCTGGTAGATAAATCATAAAAAGTAGGCTTACAGGTACAGCAAGTGATTAGGAAGATCAACAAAATGCTATCTTTTAATGGAAGAGGAATGGAGTATAAAAGTGGTGGCATTTTGCTACAGTTATAAAGAGTGCAGTGGGATCAAATCTGTATTATGAAGTTTTGCTCTCCTTTAAAAAGAATGGATAAACCTTAGGAGTGCGCAAAAGATTTACTCAGCTGATACCTGGGATGGTGCATCAGAAGGAGAATGGCCTTGACCCACTGGAGTTTTTGAAGAAGGAGAGGTGATCTTATTGAAACATAAGAATCTGAGAGTGAATGCTGAACAAATGCTTCCTTTGTGTGAGCAGCTAGATTGAGAGGACTTAGTTTTAAAAAAAGGTATCCTCATTTAAGATGGACATAATGGATAATTTATTTCTGTCAGAGGTCATGAGTCTTTGGAACTCTTTCCCAGACAGTGATGAACACGAGTCATTGAATTTTTTAGTGTCGAAGTAAATAGATTATTTACTAACAAGAGTGTCAAAGATTATCAGGGATAGACGGAATGTGGAGTTGAGGCCACAATCAGATTAGTTATGATCTTATTGAATAGTGGAGCAAGCTCAAGGGGATGGATAGCCTATCCTGATCCTAATTGAGACATTTGTATATGCTGTTGACAATTCCCACAAGGACAGAGGTGCCCAATGTCTGACAGGAGAGTTCATATTAATAGTTGTAAATATTTGAAAAAGCAAACTCAGCATGTAGCGTAGCATAAAGGCACAGAACTTGACAAATCTGAGACAAGGTTACTGTCTTAATTACATTACATATTTAGGTGCTGACTACTTAGGCTTAGTGACTGCTATCCCTGTACTCCGAATATGACTTCGTATGTTCAACTATTGTGAAGGATTTACCTTCAATGTTTTATGTGCTTTAGTAAATATTTTTTAGTCTCAGGAATTCAAGTTTAAACGTAAAATTAAAAGGGAGGAATTCAAATGCAGTACCTCGAAGTCTAGTGCATTTAAAAAGTTCTGGTCATGTGCTTTAAAGGCTAAGAAGAGGAAGGTAAACTAATTAAAATGCTGGGTTTTGGTGATTATCAGAACATAAAACAAGTGGCACTTCAGAAGGTTACCCATGTACTGGAACCAGATTAGAAGAGATGGAGCTTTAACGGCAGCATATGGCTTCCTTAGCTGGAGACATGACATTTGCAAACCTTACAATAATGGCAGTCTCAAGGAAGTTAGAACTAACATGGCTTAAAAGTGTTCAGTAAACTCAGGTTGAGGAAAGTCTGGAACAGACTACATTGATGTGGAGATGGGTGGACATGACAAAGTGTTCTGGTTTTAACTTAACTGTGGGTTTGCTGTGGGTGAGATTGTAGGTTGGAATTAGAAAAGTGCAGAAGACAGAGAACTGCAGCTGCTAGCAGACTCCAAAGATTTAGAGCTGGTGACGTTTCTGGAGCCATTGATAGCTCCGTGAATTGGGGTAAAGGCAGCCTAAAAACACTGTTTTCTTATTTCTGCTGAGAAAGGTTGGAGCTCAGAGAAGTTTAGTGGATGCCTGTTGTAGCTGGATGTTAAAATTTAAAAATGAATGCACTGTAATCAGGTGCTTGGTTCCTATTTCTTAAGTCCTTGGGAATTCAGTCGGAGGAGAAGATGAAGTTATGAATGGTCATTGAAGCAATTCAAGTTAGAGGAGCTCCTGACGGAGTTTCAAAGCCAGATCTTCATAAATTGAAAACTTGAAATATCATGTAAAGAAGTTTAATGAGATTAAATGAACTTATTAAAATTTGGTGGGATTTGTCTTGACTGCATTGATTGTTAAAAGTACAGTCTCTGAGGTACTTAACCACTGTTTGTTGACTCTTACTCACCTGATATTAATCCTGGGTATTAGATACTGGTTTTATGCACTGGAAATCAAGCCCTACTATTCCTCAAGGAATATGCAGGATACCCTAATTTACCTGATTTCCAGACCCAAGTTGACAGAAAACATGGACCAGGTTTCTGTGTTCATTAATTAAAAGTCAGCTCACATCAACTACTGAAAGAAAGACAAACAAGTTTTCTTCAGGCTTAGAGTAACATTTACTGCAGAGAACAGGAAGATCTCCTGAGTTAGTGGAAGTCTGGTAGTCTCTCCCAATCATGTTCATAGCTGCAAGTTTTTCAGCTAACTGAGAACCAATCAATCACCTCGTTGTTGGCAGGTAGAAGGCTTTTCTAACAGGTAATTGATCACTAGCCCACAGACCAATTGGTTACTTGTTGCTGGCCTAATATCCATATTCAAAAAGCCCTCGATTTTAGCTCATTTGCAAACTATACTTGGCAGCAGCAAGGCAGGAAGTATTAGAGCTCCTAGCCTGCCACCATCTGATCACCAGGCCTGTCGCATCCTTTTTATTATTATTATTTTCTAACATCAAAATTCGTCTCACCTTATTTCAGCAGCTTTGGGGATAGGGAGGGGGTTTCAAGAGAAGCTGCTTTGGTGGAGAATGCGGAGTGGATCCGGCCATTCTTCGTGGCCATTGGGACTGCATCCTATTGGCCCTTTCAGAAGCAGCTCCTCCCATGGCGTCGATCCGGGTCCGAGATTCCAATGACCCCAGATTCCCTATGCCGGCCTCTGCAGCGCCTTCAGCAGCATGCCCTGTGCTTCCTTACGGCAGATTCCGTGTCAGGTTTCTCTGACCTCAGGAGCCTTGAAGCCATGAATTGAACTAAGATGGACTTTGTTTTTTTTTTAATATTTATATATGATTTCTGTTATTAAAATGGCCTCAGAGAATGGTGACTTCAACACTTTTCATTGTTTATTTTGTAAAAGTACAAGTGACAATAAATTACTACTCTATTCTACAATGAGCGCCCGCTGACTTGCTTTTACAAACAGCAGTTAATCCTCCAGCAATCTTTGACTTTAATACAGTTATTTTCTCATTTCAGTCTACAGTCAAAAGTACGATCTTTACCACAACTTGAATATACTGTAGATTATTGTACTCTTTAACTTGGTAAAGTTTAGTTTGTTGGTTTGAAACTGTGGAATCTTATGGCTTTATTCTCTTAGTAGTAAGTACTAGAGACTTCGAACTTCATCTACTTCAAGCAAAAGAAGAGTTACAGGTTCCTAACCCATCTGGAACAAAACAACTGTCTATCATTCACTAAACTCAGTTGTCTTTATCTTTCTCGGTTTGACATAAACTTAAGTCAGAAATCTGGCATCCAAAATCTTATCCACCATTAAATCTTCATCATCTGTAAGTCCTTTCCTGCCTCCCCTCTTCTAGCTTGACACCATTATTTTTAAATCTGCAACGTGTGTTTCACCATCAAGTCTATCAATGTCATCATGGCTTCTATATATTCTCTGTGATTCCCTCTCCTGGAGTAATATGTTCAATTCTGAATACCACATTTAGTAAGAACATGAAAACCTCGCAGAGTAAAGTAGAAAACGCTTGCTAAAATGATACGAGGGTGAGGAGCATTAGTTATTTGGAGGAACAGGAGAAGTTGTGATTGTTCTTCTTGCGGCACAGGTTAAAATGATAGAAGAAATAAGAAGGAACTGTTTCCAGTGGCAGATAGACCAATGAAGATAAGGGCAGGAAGGTAAGAGTAATTAACAAATAACCAGAGGAGACATAGCAAGGTGCTGTGGTCTGCAATATGCTACCCGAGAGGGTGGTCAAAGCACATGCAATAGTAACTTATATATAGATATGTAACAGAATGACAAAAAACAAAATGGAGAATTGTTGGAAAAGTCTGCAGAGTGAGCTGGATTAGACAGCTCTAATAAAGAACCAGAACACAATCTGAATTGGATCCTTCAGTGTTCTTTTAAATTAAATCCAAAAGAATGGGAGAAATTAGAAGGTTGTTTTATGTAGCAAGTTATTAATGCACAGCCAGAAAGGATGATGGAAGCAAGTTCAACAATGACTTTTAAATAAGAATTGGGCTGTGGGTGAGGAGTAATTGGATAACTAATTTTAACATCCAACAATGATCAGATGGGCCAAATGACCTCCTTCGCGAATTGCAAAATCTTATGTAACAGAAGGAGAACATTCAGCCTATTATACCAGTGATAGTGCTCCAGAAGAACAGCGAGCATTAGTTAACAAGGAGAGGAAGCCATTGAGCAGGAGCAAGGAAATTTGAGGCAGACCCAAAGCATAATCGAAGAGTGAGGTTTTAGAAGGAAGGACGCATTGAAAGCTGCAAGATTCTTTTGAGGACATTCCAGGGAGTTGGAATGATCCTGAGCAATATCCAATATCGAAAGCTTGCAAATCTGGATATCACTGGGGAAGGGGGGGAAAACAGAGAAACAGGAGCAGGGAAAATGATGTGTTCACAAGAAATGACACCAAATGTAAATGATTGCTCCAGTCAAGTGTAAGAAAGCTGCTGTTTATCTACGCCAGCTGGGCCTTGCATAACTCAGATGTAGCAATTATATTAGGGAGTGAAAGTTACAAAACAAAGGAAATAATGCGAGGGAATAAAACGAGAACACTGATAGCTTAAAAATATCTTTTGATGATTTAAGATGCCTTCATTTTGAGGAATTGAAATCATGATCAAGTAACAACATAAAGACGGACTGAGATAAGCAGCTATTCACCCATTAAAATGTGATTTCCCTCAATATCTAATTTGGGAACGGGAGGTGAACATTTTAATTCCTACCTCTTTTGGCAAATAGAGACAAGGTGAAATCATGTTTATTGGGCACAACAACATTTTTGCATCTTAAACAAATCTGTGATGAGAGTTTAATGATAGGTTCTGTGCAGAAATCTGCTGTGTTAAAGGCTTCTGAGGGTTATACTGAGCCACATCATTGACCTGAAATGTTCACCATTTCTCTCTTCAATTATGCTACCTGACCTGCTTAATGTTTCCAGCATTTGACATTTATTTTGGATTTCCACAGTATTTGACTTGAATCTCAAGGACATATTTGCTATTTGCAATAACAATGAATCATAAAAATGGGTTGCTCAGCAGTTTTGAACAAAATGAATTAAACATTTAAGCTTTTCAATAAAAAAATCCCTCTGTGTCATTATAACAATGAATTCTACCTAGGCCATTAAGATTTTCTGTGTTGGAGATTTACACTGTTAATACTTTGTTTAATGCACTATAATACACAGGGTAAGGGGCCTATTCTAAAGGTCAGTTAGTCATTGGGTAATCGGATTTCTGCCTCTTGATGGTTGCTATTCACCTAGAGCATGGAATGTTAGTGAGTTGTACAAATAAATTCAAATCATATTCTGCATCTCTGACTGGTCTGTATAACTGTCTAGATGGCTACCAGTCAATTCTGGCTTTGTTTTCTTCAGGCTCTACTGATAATTTGAATGTAGTGGCATGTGTCAATCACCTTTTAAATTGCCAACATGTGGTGAATGATCTGTATGGATACCATCGGTCTATTTGAGCTGATGTGCCATCACAACCTAAGTTACTATGATTACATGCCTGACTCTGCCCATCAACCTATTGTGATCAACTGAAGCCCAAGCTTTTGTGACAGTAGTACTGATGTATGATAAGGCAAAGGGAGATGTGTGTCGAACTCATCTATAGGCTATGGTCATCAAATGTGTGGCTGTACTTTGAGCCACTTTAAATATGCTGAGCTGATTGTAGGGATTGCAGTCTATGATGCCCTGTGATTCCTCTCTCTCTCTCTCTCTCTCCCTGCAAGCTTTTGGAAAAGATTTATCTTTAAAAATCTCTGTGGTGAAAACTGTTGTGAGGAAATAACAGCTCTTTAAGTGCAGGAAACTACAGGGTCTCTTTTCTTCATTGTGGCAGAGAAAAACCACTTTCTAGTCTAATCAGAAGAGCCCATTGTAGTTAGCATGATGTATTTTATTGCATGTTAGAGACTAGTTACACATTACATTGATATGATAGATATTGCTTTGAGAATTTGAGGAGGACCCAGATGTTTGATCTTTCTCTTTCAAGTTACTAAACTCATCCGCCCACAAGTCCTTATGATATCATCATCAGTTTTAACCCTTTCAGATCCATAAACAGTATTCCCTCCAAGTTTTTTCACCTTATTAGACATTTCTTTATATAACAACATTTACCACCAGCCCATCTCCCTCCAGTTTCTGACTTTACACCTTCACATGATCTGGAAATCTGACCATTTTTCTAAAACACATTCCCTTCACACTTGGAGGATTGATAGTTTGTTGGTTGGAAGATTATTGCTTTGATTCCCTTCTTTGTATTTGAGATCTGTAGTCACTTTTAACCTGGAGGACCTTTAATCTCTTGGATTTCCTTAATGGAGGCCTTCCCTGCTGAAACAAGCAATTTCTTCTTGACAGTAAGAAAGGTGCCATAGTCCCAGAGGACCATATTGCTGTTCTCTCATTAGAGTGGTATTACTGGGAGTGAGTTTAACCTGTGGGTCACTACGCCTCAGGTGAGGCCTTAGGTTACCTTCATGGCAACCCTCAACTGGTGTGGTATCCTGAATTGTTGAATATTGGTTGTCCTTTTCCTGTGGAGACCTATCCACTGCATCTCCAATCCATATCAGCAACTCTGATCTATGTTTACTTCAGTGCATCAGTAGATTTTTGCTGGAGCACGTAAACATTTCACTTCAACATGTTGATTGATTCGGATTTTCTCATTTGCCCTCCATGATTGCATTATTGGTGAAACCAATATTCACACTTCCTCAGTTTTGCCATCTGAGAATTGCTGCTGACTTGGCATGATCTCTGTCACTGTTACTGAGGATTCTTCATGGGATGATAAGAACGTCAAATATTCTGCTTGAACTTGTCTTTTTCAAGTGACCTCAGCATCTAACATCAGACTTGAATCTGTCATAGCTATTTGTTCACCAAGCTGTGTCATATTGAATTGAATTGAATTTATTGTCACGTGTACCGAGGCACGGTGAAAAACATTGTCTTGCGAGCAATACAGGCAGATAACAGAGATAAGTAGCATAGATAAATAAGTAATAGGTAAACAGCGGCAAAAACAAAATCACAGGTACAGGCGAATGTTAAGAGTTTGTGAGTCCATTCATAATTCTAACAACAGTAGGATAGAAACTGGGTTTCAAAACCGGCTTGCGTGTGTGTTCAGGCTTCTCCCCGCTGGTAGAGATTGTAGAAAAACATTGCCAGGGTGCGATGGATCTTTGAGAATGCTGACGGCCTTTCCTTGACAGCAGGTCTGGTAGATGGATTCTATAGATGGGATGTTGGCCTTTGTGATTGCCCAGGCTGAGTTCATCACTCTCTGCAACCATCTAAGATCTTGAATGGTACAGTTGCCATACCAGGTAGTGATACATCCAGACAGAATGCTCTCAATGGCACACCAATAAAAGTTGGCTGGGGTATTCGCCATCATGCCAAATTTCCTCAGCTGCCCGAGGAAGAAGAGACATTGTTGGGCCTTTGTAACCAGTGCGTCCACATCAAGAGTCCAAGAAAGCTTGTTGTTGATGACCACTCCCAGGAGCTTGACACTTTCCACTTGTTCCATCTCTGTGCTGTTAATGTGTAGGGGGGGGCATGAGTAACATCCCGCTAAAAGTCAATAATGAGTTAATTGGTTTTGCTGGCATTGAGAGCTAGGTTGTTCTCAGTGCACCATTTTTCCAGGCCTTCCACCTCCCATCTGTAGTCTGTTTCGTCACCATCTGAGATTTGATCGACTATGGTGGTGTCATCAGCAAACTTGTAAATGGCATTAGTCTGATATTTAGTGGTGCAGTCATGGGTATGCAGTGAGTACAGTAGGGGGCTGAGTACACACCCCTGGGGGTCTCCAATGTTGAGTGTTAGTGAGGATGAAATATTGTCCCCAATCTTGACTTATTGTGGGCTGTGGGTCAGGAAACTGAGGACCCAGTTACAGAGAATGGGGCTTCGTCCGAGATCACTAAGTTTAGTAATCAGTCTCGAGGGGATAATAGTGTTGAAAGCTGAACTGCAGTCAATGAGAAGGATTCTTATGTAGCTGTTCTTGGTGTCAAGGTGTTCGAGGGAGGAGTGAAGAGCAAGTGATATGGTATCTGACATGGATCTGTTGGTCCAATTGGCAACCTTCGCATAAACCAAATCATCCGTCGACATTTCCGCCACCTCCAAACGGACCCCACCACCAGGGATATATTTCCCTCCCCATCCCTTTCCACCTTCCGCAAAGACCGTTCCCTCCGTGACTACCTGGTCAGGTCCACACCCCCTACAACCCACCCTCCCATCCTGGCACCTTCCCCTGCCACCGCAGGAACTGTAAAACCTGTGCCCACACCTCCCCCCTCACCTCTGTCCAAGGCCCTAAAGGAGCCTTCCACATCCATCAAAGTTTTACCTGCACATCCACTAATATCATTTATTGAATCCTTTGCTCCCGATGCGGTCTCCTCTACATTGGGGAGACTGGGCGCCTCCTAGCAGAGCGCTTTAGGGAACATCTCTGGGACACCCACACCAAGGGTGGCACGGTGGCACAGTGGTTAGCACTGCTGCCTCACAGTGCCAGAGACCTGGGTTCAATTCCCGCCTCAGGCGACTGACTGTGTGGAGTTTCCACATTCTCCCCGTGTCTGCGTGGGTTTCCTCCGGGTGCTCCGGTTTCCTCCCACAGTCCAAAGATGTGCAGGTCAGGTGAATTGGCCATGCTAAATTGCCTCGAGTGTTAGGTATAGGGGTAAATGTAGGGGTATGGGTGGGTTGCGCTTCGGCGGGTCGGTGTGGACTTGTTGGGCCGAAGGGCCTGTTTCCACACTGTAATGTAATCTAATGTAATCTAAAAAAAAATCTAATCAATCAACCACACCGCTCTGTGGCCCAACATTTCAACTCCCCCTCCCACTCTGCCGAGGACATAGAGGTCCTGAGACTCCTTCACCGCCGCTCCCTCACCACCAGACGCCTGGAGGAAGAACGCCTCATCTTCCGCCTCGGAACACTTCAACCCCAGGGCATCAATGTGGACTTCACCAGTTTCCTCATTTCCCTTTCCCCCACCTCACCCTAGTTCCAAACTTCCAGCTCAGCACTGCCTCCATGACCTGTCAAGCAACATCTTCCTTTCCATCTCCCCACCCCCACTCTCCTCTAGCTTATCTCTCCATGCTTCAGGCTCTCTGCCTTTATTCCTGATGAAGGGCTTTTGCCCGAAACGTCAATTTTACTGCTCCTTGGATGCTGCCTGAACTGCTGTGCTCTTCCAGCACCACTAATCCAGAATCTGGTTTCCAGCATCTGCAGTCATTGTTTTTACCAACTTGGAGTGGGTCAAGAGTAGTGGGGAGACTGGAGTTGATTAATGCCATGTCAAGCTTTCAAAGCACTTCATGACCATCAAAATTAGGGCCGCTGGGCGGTAGTCATTGAGACATGCTGCATGAGCCTTCTTAGGCACAGGGATGATGTTGGCCCTCTTGAAACAGGCAGGGATAGTGACCTGCTGCAGGGAGAGGTTGAAGATGTCTGAGAAGACCCCTCTGCCAGTTGATCTGTGCATGCTCTGAGTGCATGGCCTGGTATTCCATCTGGTCCCATCACTTTCCAGACTCTGGGTTGTATCAATTATAAATGAATTAATTGACCCAAGTCGGGCATGTTGCTGAATGACTATTTCATTGCGTGTTTTTCATCGCCAACCTTTCTGGCTCTGGCACCCTGAATACTATTCCATGCTGATAGCACCAGTGGAAAACATTTATACTTATTCAGTTTAGAAAACGCTTCCCATCGTATTGATAGCATGAAACAAATTCCTTATGCTAATACAACTAATTTCAGTGGATTCTGTTTTGTGCCTAGGTTCCCACAAGAATCTAGGGAATCCTGTGAGATCTTCTCCCAGCTTCCCTTTGCCCTATTATTCCTCCAATAGCTGTCTTTAAATTTAGTTAGTTTAACTCCTGCCATTTGAAGAAGAGTAAGGTCAAGATATGCTTTCCTGCTCAAGGTTGAGAATTCTTGATTGTGAAGTACCTCTCGAGTTTCCACAATTTGCTATCCCCATTATTGGAGAGTTGCTGTAGTATTCCACTAATCTCATGTTACTTGCACCTTGTATTTGCACTGCAGACAGGCTGTAGACAGTGATTGTTCTTTTAACCACAGCTCACTATATAATACAGTAACATGTGGCTCGGTGTCTAACTTGAAATTTGTGAGGTGACCATTGATGTAAATATTGTATGTTAGCAATTACTAGTTACAGGTTACATTGATATGACAGGCATTGTTATACAGACTCTAAAGAGGGACAGATATTTCATCTCACTCCTTTGAAATCCTAAGTCCACATGACATCAAAATAATGGATGGTGCTTCTGGCATTCCTCAGTATTGACCCCTTCAGTCCCAGGAGAAAGTGAGGACTGCAGATGCTGGAGATCAGAGCTGAAAATGTGTTGCTGGAAAAGGGCAGCAGGTCAGGCAGCATCCAAGGAGCAGGAGAATCGACGTTTCGGGCATAAGCCTGAAGAAGGGCTCATGCCCGAAACGTTGATTCTCCTGCTCCTTGGATGCTGCCTGACCTGCTGCGCTTTTCCAGCAACACATTTCCTTTCAGTCCCAGTTAAAGTAAGAACCACAAAGCAAATGTAAGACTTAGAAAGCGACACAATCTCATACATAGTATCCCTCAGACAGACAAGGTGAGCCAACCTAAAATGAAAGAACAAAGTGACATGCTATAGATACTATAGGGGTGGCTCAGTGGTTAGCACTGCTGCCACACTGCGCCAGAGACCTGGATTCGATTCCACCCCTCGGGTGACTGTCTGTGTGGAGTTTGCACATTCTCCTTGTGTCTGCGTGGGTTTCCTTTGGGTGTTCCGGTTTCCTCCCACAGTCCAAAGATGTGCAGGTCATGCTAAATTGCCCATAGTGTTAGGTGCATTAGTCAGAGGGAAATGGGTCTGGGTGGGTTACTCTTTGGAGGGTTGGTGTGGACTGGTTGGGCCGAAGGGCCTGTTTTCACACTGTAGGGAATCTAATCAAAAACTATAGGCATTCTATGGTTATAAAAAGACAAAGGGGAACACCTGAGGGTTTGGAAAGAGGCATAAATTAAGTACTTAGATGGAAAAGGCATCATTATAAGATAATGCAATGAGTTTGGAAGAGAGGTTAAAAAAAAACAATTAGGAAGTCAAGCAGAACTATGAAATTAAATTATCAGGGAACATGAAGTGATATAATAAAATATTTTACTGAGACCAATAAAAAAGGCTGGCTTGGGAATAAAACAATTAATAGATGGACAGGATAATGACATTTTAGGGCTGGTAGAAGTAATAAATAATGATTACCCATCAGTCTTTATCAGGGACATAGAAAAGGAAGATATTTCATAGAATGATGAAATGAGCAATGAGATAAGTGCATTTAAAATAATGAAGAGATGTATTAACTAAACTAGTCATATCCAAAATGGATAACAGGCCTCATCTGTATAGATTCCATTCCTACATTTTAAAAAAACCTAGGAAGAGATATTGAATTTAACAATGACCTGTTTAACATTTCATTTTAATAGTCACTCACTGGAACATGTGCTCTTGCTCAGAATTACAGGATTCATTCAAAGTTATTTTCCAGTGGTCTGAGACAGGGCCTTGAGGCCCAATTCTAGCCTTTTTCGAAAGGCTTTTCCAAACCCTTGACGTGTCTTGCTACTGACTCTCTGACAACCCCTCTTGCTGATTCCAAATTCCTAATTCCAAATCCTGAAACTGCTGAACCATCAGCTTCTCTGCTAACCTCCCACTCCCTGACTCACCCTCTCCTGTGGAGGAGAAAGTGAGGACTGCAGATGCTGGAGATCAGAGCTGAGAATGTGTTGCTGGAAAAGCGCAGCAGGACAGGCAGCATCCAAGGAACAGGAGAATCAACGTTTCGGGCATCAGAACATCCTTCCAATAGGAAAGAGACCAGAATTGCACGCAATATTCCAAAAGTGGCCTAACCAATGTCCTGTACAGCCGCAACATGACCGCCCAACTCTTATACTCAATACTCTGACCAATAATGTTTCCTCTCATAGAAGAGAGGATAAATGGAGGACATCAAAATAAAGTGGTCACCATGAAATCCAAGAAGAAGTTCAGAACACTTCTTTATCCAAAGAGGGTGAGAACATGAAACTCATTACCATAGCAAATGGTATGCATGCGCTTAAGGGCAGTTAGATAACCATGTGAAGGAAGTGGGAACAGAGATTATCATTGCATGAGCAAAAATAGGAATAATCTTTATTGGAGCATAATGACCAGCACAGACTAGTTGGGCTGAGTGATCTGTTTCTGCACTATATGTCCTATGCAGGTTTCTTTCATTCACTTTCTAATGATCAACGTTCCACTCTAACAGCAGGCCCAGTTGAACGTTGACCCTGTTCTACTCTGAACCTCATTTTAACTGTTACTAGGCTATGGTTCAATCTTGGCTGGTTTATATGTGAGCTGGTTAAGACTGGGAAATTAATGGAAAGCGTTAGAATATGGTCAGCAGAGCTGGAGAATATGTAAACAGCAGCAGTCCAGAATAATGCCCATTTTCAAACCACAGAGACAGGTACATCCCACATAAGTGGGATGGGTAAGGGGTCAGGACTGGGGTCATTTCTGTGTCAGTTTTCAAGTTATGAACCTCGTACTTTAATCTGTTTCATCGGCCTGTGATTCAGTGACGTCCAATCATTCTCAGCTCTCAAGACATTTCTAGGAACTTGAGATTTCATTATAAGTGTGGTTTAGCCTTGATTAGTTCCACTATTTTTCATGTATTTAAAACAGGGTTTCACAATATTAAACTCTGGGAGCAGTTGTGTAACATGTTGGAAATTGTAAAGCAGTTTATGAGTGTTCTTTACAAAGACACAGAAAAATGGAAAACAATAAGTGAGTGATTACAAGATTATAATCTAATCAGGCAGGTCAACTGATGTCACAAGCTATAAAAGCGAAGATCCAAATCATATATGGCTCATAACTGAACTCTGAGATTAGATTAGAGACTTGCAATCACTCCCTGCGCTATAATATAGACTGGGTATTGTGTAACGATGTCTCCTAATCTGTTGTGGTCAGAAGTCAAGAGGCCAGGTGAAGTATCAAGGGATAAAAGTTTTACACATGAGATTACTGACGGAGTATAATTGTGTTGTAATCCACGTTATTATTCTGGTGTTCCACAAGGATCTATTCTTGATCCTCTGTTATTTCTAATCAATACGGTCTCCTCAGTAACATCATCTGAAAAGACACTTGCAGCTTCTGCATGTTTACTGATGGCACCTTGCTCTACATGACCTCTCAGGACTACTCCGCCCCCTTTAAGTTGTCAGATAGCTTGCCTAACATCTAATACTGGACGAGTAGAAATCTCTTCCAAATGAAACCAAAACCACTGTCTTCAAACTATCCCACCAATTTCAGCTTCTACCTACAGCTCCATTCCTCTCGCTGGCACTTGCCTGAGATGAACCAGACAGTTCTCAGCCTTAGTGTCATATCTGTCACTGAATTAGCCACAAATCTGCAACAATAAAAAAAGCCAACTGGTTCCACCTCTTTAACATCAACGAACTCCACTCCTGCCTCCATTTATTTGGTGCTCAACCCCTCAAACATGTATTTGTTATCTCTAGACTACTCCAGTTCACTCCTGGACAGCCTGCCATGTTCTAGTTGAAACTTGTGCTCATCCAAAGCCTTTTTAGGTGTGTTCTACTTTGCACAAAGTCTCACTTACCCATCAATTCTTTGCTCTCTGGCAGATAATTAGCTCCAGGTTAAATCAAGTCTTGATTTTAAAATTGTCATCCTTGTTTACAAATCCTTCCATGGTCTTGCCCTCTGCAATCTCTTGCACCCTTACAACCAGTGAGATATTTCTGTTCCTCCAGTTCTAGCCTCAAGTATCCCAATTTTTAATTATTTCACAATTGGAAGCCATGGTTTCACCGGCCAAGAGCCTAAGTCCTGGAATTATTTCCCTAAGTTTGTCCACCTCTCTTTCCACCTTTGAGACATTCATTTAAATATAGCACTTTGATGTAACTTTTGGGTATCTGTCACAATCTCTAATTTGATGGTTCAGTGCCAAATTCTGTTTGATAACATTCTGGCCAAAGTGAATTGAGACATTTTGCTATGTCCAAGGCCTCATATAATACAACTTATTGTTGTAACAGGCCTCTGTAAAACTGAGTTACAGCCTGCACACTCAGCTCTCAGTCCTGCCCAATGTGCCCTGCTGAGAGTGGTTGTCCATATTATCATCAGGTAAGGACAAGAAGAGTCATGGGCACTCAGAACCTCAGCTGAGGTTTGAAGAACAAACCCATTAACTCAAGCACTGGAGGCTGGCGCTTGTCTAACTTCATGAGAGGAAGGTTCAAGAAAAATATAGACCACAAAGAAAGATTCTTAGTCAGCATGAGAACCAAGAACATGTTGCCAATGGAAACAAGATCAACCAGATGTATTGGCTCTCCCATTCATTAACTAATACACTTTGCTTCTACAGCCTACCTCGTCCTGTGGAGACTTTGATCATCTCCATCTACCAGAGGCATGATGGTACATTCGGGCAATTCTGGAAATTGCAGATGCTCACCGCACTGCTGACCAGGTTGGATCAGTCCTGCAGGATGTGTATGTCACCCTGCTGACGAGGCTGGATTCGTCCTGCAGGATGTGTATGTCACCCTGCAGACCAGGCTGGATTAGTCCTGCAGGATGTGTATGTCAGTCTGCTGACCAGGTTGGATCAGTCCTATAGGATCTGTATGTCACCCTGCTGACCAGGTTGGATCAGCCCTGCAGGTTGTGTATGTCACCCTGCTGACCAGGTTGGATCAGTCCTGCAGGATGTGTATGTCACCATGCTGACCAGGTTGGATCAGTCCTGCAGGATGTGTATGTCAGTCTGCTGACCAGGTTGGATTAGTCCTGCAGGATGTGTATGTCACCCTGCTGATCAGGTTGGATCACTCCTGCAGGATGTGTACGTCACCCTGCTGACCAGGCTGGATTAGTCCTGCAGGATGTGTATGTCAGTCTGCTGACCAGGTTGGATCAGTCCTATAGGATGTGTATGTCACCCTGCTGACCAGGTTTGAGCAGTCCTGCAGATGTGTATGTCAGTCTCCTGACCAGGCTGGATCAGTCCTGCAGGATGTGTATGTCAGTCTGCTGACCAGGTTGGATCAGTCATGCAGGATGTATATGTCACCCTGCTGACCAGGTTGGATCAGTCCTGCAGGATGTACATGTCACCCTGCTGACCAGGTTGGATCAGTTTTATAGGATGTGTATGTCACCCTGCTGACCAGGTTGGATCAGTCCTGCAGGATGTGTATGTCATCCTGCAGACCAGGTTGGATCAGTCCTGCAGGATGTGTATGTCAGTCTGCTGACCAGGTTGGATCAGTCCTATAGGATGTATATGTCACCCTGCTGACCAGGTTGGATCAGTCCTATAGGATGTGTATGTCACCATGTTGACCAGGATGGATCAGTCCTGCAGGATGTATATGTCACCCTGCTGACCAGGTTGTAGCAGTCCTATAGGATGTGTATGTCACCCTGATGACCAGGTAGGATTAGTCCTGCAGGATGTGTATGTCACCCTG
>NC_057730.1:31052848-31083982 GCF_004010195.1 Chiloscyllium plagiosum
ATGTCACCCTGCTGACCAGGTTGGATCAGTCCTACAGGATGTGTATGTCACCCTGCCGACCAGGTTGGATCAGTCCTGCAGGATGTGTATGTCACCCTGCTGACCAGTTTGGTTCAGTCCTACAGGATGTGTATGTCAGCCTGATCTGGAGTGGTTGATAACAGAGCGATCAAATGCAAAGATCCGACTTGACCTTGTTCCCTCCAATCTTCCTGCTGCAGATGTAAGTATTGATGAAGGTTTTGGTCGCAGCGACAATCTTAACGTGCTCGTGATGATAAAGTTGCATCCTCATTTTGAGGATATCATCCATCAGCATCATTTGAGTCTTAGTGCTTCTGTGCAAAATGAGATAGATACAGAGGGATCATGGGATACTTAGCCACAGATCCCTGAAAATGGCAGGAGAGGTTAATAGGATAGTTAAGAATGTATATAGGACATTTATGTTTGCCAGTTGTGACATAGATTATAAGAGCAGGGAGGTCATGCTGAAGCTGTACAAAACTTTGGCTAGGCCACAGTTAGAGTACTATGTGCGGAATCTGGTCACCTCATTAATAGGAAGGATGTAATTGCACTGGTGGGGGCACAGAGGACAGTCAGCAGTTTAATGCCAAGGCTGGAGCAGTTTCATTAGAAAGAGAAACTGGATAATCTGAGGTTGTTTTCTATGGAGCAGAGAAGGCTGAAGGTGGACTTGATTGAGGTGTACAAAATTATGAGGGGCATGGACAGGGTGAATAGAATGTAGCTGTTCCCTTGAATTGAAGGGCCAATAACAAGAGGGGAATGATTTTAAGGTGAGCAGCAGGAGGCTTGGAGGGGACATGAGGAAACGTATTTTCACCCAGAAGATGGTAAGGATCTGGAAAGTAGTTGAGGCAGGAAACCTTACAACCTTTAAAAAGTACTTGGATGAGCACTTGAAATGTTAATAACTTCCAAGGCTGTGGATCAAGAACAGGAAAGTTGGATTAGTGTAGGTTTAGAGGAGTGTTTTTGTCAATACATTCTCAGTTTTTCTCTTCTATATTGTCTGATTCGATGAACTGATCGAGCAGGTCAAAGCTGGTCATCCATGAGGCGTTATGGGCAATCACAATTTTCAGACTTGCCTTCAGCCCCTGGCTCAGAAGGTGGTGGAGGCAGGGTCATTGAATATTTTTAAGGTGGAGGTAGAGAGAGTCCTGATAGACACGGGAATCAGGGAATAGATGGGAATATGGAATTTGAAACGCAAACAGATCAGCTGTGTTCTTGTTGAATGGTGGAGTCAGCTCAAGGAGATGACCAACTTACTTCTGCTTGTGATTCTCCTGTTTGCACATTCATTCCACTTAATTCTAGAAGCTCAACACCATCCAGAAGGAAGTAACCCTCTTGATCAGCCCCATCCATCTGTTTCCATGTTTACTCCCTCCACCACTGGGATATGGTGGCAGCAGTGTGTCCCATGTATAAGATCCACAGCAGCAGCAACTTACCAAGTCTCAGTTAACAGCAGCCTATTTCATACATGTGACCTCTCCCACCTGTAGGGACAAGGACAGCATATGCTTGGGAATGCCAATCCTTCCAAGCTCCCTTGAAAACCATGCACCATCCCAACTTGGAGCTGCACTGCTGTTTCTTTGCTGTGGTTGGAGCAAAATCTGGGGCTCCCTTTGTAATAGCTGGGTGTATCTTCACCAGCGGCACTACAGCTGATCAAGCAAGCAACTCATCACCTCAACATTATCAATTTAAGAAAATATGCAGATACGCAAATGTTAAAAATAAAAGTAAAAGAAGCTGGAAAATCTCAGCAGGTCTGGCAGCATCTGTGGGAAGAGAAACAGTTCAACTTTTGAGTCCAATGGAACTCTTTACTAGAACTAAAGAGTGAAGTGTTATAGTGTTGTGTTTTGTACAATGGAATATAGTGGGGTAGAACATAAAGGAAAATAGAGGCTGGTTAGTGGGTGAACAGGATGAGAGATTATATGTGCTAAAGAACAATAAACAAAGGGAGTGCTAATAGTTATCGAGGAGAAGGGGAGGTGCAGAGCAGGTTTTAATTATGGGTGTTAGAGCAGAAGCGAGGTTTGATTTGCTCAAAGCAAGACCAAGAAAACCAAGCACTGGCTGGTGCTGGGGCAGGGGTTCGGGGGGGAGGCAGGTGAAGAGAAATGGAGCACCAAGATCATACTCTGAAGTTGTTCAACTTAATGTTGAGCACTGAAGGCTATAAAGTGCCTAAGTGGAAAATGAGGTGCTGTTCCTCCAGCTTTCATTAGGCTTCGCAAACCTCGGGTGTACCTTTTCTGTCCTGTAATGGGAGGTCCAATTGGCATAATCTTGGAACCATCATTGAGCAGCACATGCATTTTGTTGATATAATCATGACTGAGCCATGCTACTCCAGTCCTTTTGTCAGTAAAACAGGTCTAGGACAGCAATGCCAGGCTAAGAGCAAGATGGTTTATTCAAATGGCAAGTTACCAGAAGGTCAGAGTCCTTCCAGACTAGGCTGAGGTCCTAGCGAAGTCATCATCCAGTCAGCATTCGGTCTCCTCAGTGTAGAAGAGGCCACATTGTGAGCAACAACCAGAGAAGACTAGATTAAGCAAAGTACAAGTCCTTCAGCTGGAAGGACAGTGGAAAGAATGATAGCAAAAGGGCAACTGTTATATCTGTTATGACCTTATGGGAAGGTATCGTGGGAGAGAGATGGGGTATCGAGGGTGACACAGGAGTGGACTAGGACATGACAGAAAAATGGTCCCTTTTGAATGCTGACAGAAAGGGGAAATGTGCTTGGTAGTGACTTTATTTTGGAGGTGCTGGAAATATCTGAGAATGACCCACTGAGTAAAGAGTTGGTGAATGGTAAAAGAAGGTAAGGGGTGTCAGTAAGGTAAGGGATGGTTCTGACAAGGAGGGGGAAGGAATTCATTTGTGTAGTTCACTGTGTACAATTATGAATGGGCTGTCCAAGGCACACAAAAGTGAGAGCCCTTTACATGATGTTCTATGACTGGCTCAGCAAAACATGAATTAGTTAAGTGGCTGGGTGAGCTGGTGTAACGTTGAATGAGATTTCAAATATACTTTAAAGGATTCTCCATATCCAACAGATTTGTCCTGCTGATGCTCTCTTCCACAACGGTATGTCCAGCATGTCTTGTTTTCCCCTCAAACGAACATGCCTCGCCACCATTATGACCTCTACCCCTTCTCACATGCATGCACTCACATAGACATGCACACAGGGTCCTCAATTCATTTTTATTAGAGCCATCATTGAGCACTGCATGCATTTTGTTGATATGATCACAACTGCTGATCATCACTACTCCTTTTGTCAGCGTATCAAGGTATGCCTTAAGATTATGCAATATTACCAGCCAATCACTCAGCAGATGAAAATCTATCAGGCCAGGAGGTGTTCCACAGTATGCTGTCAGTGATTCTGTGTCACCGTCAGATGCTGGTTATGATGAGATAAAGCCAGATGAGATCATGTGAAAGTTGAAATGATGAGTGAGAACAAACTATTCCTTTTCAGAGAGAACGTAATCGGATGGATTTATCATTTGTTTCTTGGTAGCTTTACATGTGCTATCAAATCCTTCTGCCTGGGTGTATTTCAAGCACATATTGTTTATGATACAGTTATTTGCACATTTCAGACTAAGTAGAATAAAGCGTTACTCTGTTACCAGTCTGTTTTATCACCATTTTGTATAAAAGCCTGTTCGATTGTGGAACTTTTACTTTAGCTCTATCAATACATTTGGAAACGAACACTGGCAAGACCTTGGCTTCAATGCACTTTGGAGAAACTCAACAGATAATTTGCTAGTGTAATTTCCTGTGAGTCTAACTATGTTGATATTCCTAATTTTATCATTGTGGTACCTTTGTCTCATACAGTCAAGAGTTACACAGCATTGAAACAGACCTTTCGATCCAACTAGTCCACACCAACCATGTTCCCAAACCAAACTAGTCCCACCTGCCTGCGTTTGACCCATCTCCCTCCAAACATTTCCTATCCATGTACTTATCCAAATGCCTTTAAAATGATGTAACTCTACCTGCATCCACCACTTCCTCTGGCAGTGCATTCCACAAACTAATCCCTCTCTGTGGAAAAACGTTACATCTCCTGTCCTTTTTAAATCTTTCTGTCTCATCTTAAAAATATGCTCCAAGTTTTGAACTTGCCCACCTTAGGGAAAAGACCTTTGCTATTCACCTTATCTATGCCCAATATGATTCTATAAACCTCTATAAGGTCAGTCCTCAACTTTCTATACTCCAGAAAGTTTATACCAAACTTAAATATTGCTAAAAGGAGACTAGAAATTGAAGTTTTTCATCTTGCACTCATCAGAACTAGCAAGCAAGAAACAGACCTAACCACGGGGACACATTTCATACAGCCTGAAAAGATGGTGCTGATTGGCTGGGCCATCATTGGCATGGAGCGCAGTAAGAACAGTTAGATGTGAATCCTAATTCTCAGATCAGGCAGGTAGATTCTGACCGGTCATGGTGTTGCCTGTTTACTATTTTGTCTGATGTTAGCAATGCTTGCATTTTCCAAATGAGTTGATTACCTGACATTGCTTTGAGAAGATCATTCCTATACAATACCCACTCCACTAACTTCATTAGGTCTCTGAGTTTTTAGTAGCTTAGATTCCCTACAGTGTGGAAACAGGCTCTTCAGCCCAACACATCCACACCGACCCTCCGAAGAGTAACCCATCCAGGCCCATTTCCCTCTGACTAATGCACCTAACACTATGGGCAATTTACCATGGCCAGTTCACCTGACCTGCATATCTTTGGACTGTGGGAGGAAACCGGAGCACCTGGAGGAAACCCACGCAGACACGGGGAGAACGTGCAAACTCCACACAGTTGCCTGAGGCTGGAATCGAACCTGGGTCCCTGGCACTGTGAGGCTAACCACTGAGCCACCGCGCCACCCCTTTGATGAAGTTACAATTGGGGGTAGGGCTTCCAAAGTGTGTTGCAGGAGTGAAGATGGAAGGAGCGTGGGGAATCAGGAAAATCTTGTCTTTCTTTTATGAGGACTGGAGAAGCATCACTCCTGTCTATCCTGATTCCAGAAAGAAAAGCTCTAGATTGTCATTGCTGTTTCCTGGCTGTTTTCCAATTCTCTCGCTCATGATCTGGTTGATGACATTAGAGCTATTTGATGTGCGATGCACCACCACAACCTCCCCCCCAAAAAATTCTCAAGACAGTTTCAGTTGTAAAGGTTTAAGCAGCCACCTCATCTTAAACAAAACTGAATGACTTTAAAGAGTAAGTAACTTGCTTATTTTTAATTACCCACATGCCCAGTTTTAATGCAGGGGGTAGCATTTAAATTGACCTTAGAGTTTTGTCAATTTTTTGCCTGAAACAGAAGAGGAGTCTGAATTAAGACAGACCGTCAATGCTTGAAACAAATGGCGAAATGTGGCATATGTTCAACTATTTCAAGAAAGAAAGCAGTCCTAAGTCATTTAGCAGAAGGAGATCTTCTGTAGGAAAGCAGAATGGTCCTTATTTTAACTCTGTACTTGGAAAGTTTGAATCAATGAATGTAGTTTCCTGCTGTGTTGATGTAACAAGCACTGCTTCTGTTATTCTTCTGGTCTCTCTCCCTGAGACCTCAAAGATTCCATGGTCTAAATAGATTCTTAAAGAAGGAAGGAATGACCCCCAATCACATTAGATTCTTGATGGGATGCATGATGCGATTTCTACCGAGGTGCTAGGTATTTTCACCAAGTGACCCAATCATTTTTTTCCTTCTTGCACTTTGTAAAGCAAAAATGCTGGTGTGAAGTTGCATCCCTTCATTCTCAAAGAAGGAGTAGGCACCTCAGATAAAGCCTATCAAAGACAATGTTTTGATATGAGCATTCTTGCCTTGTTATGCTTGGTAGGTGTTAAGTCCCAAAGTCTGTAAGAAGGCCTCTTGGGCAGCCAGCATCAAGAAATGTTCATCTTCCATGAAATGGCCAAGTGTCAATTGAACAAGGTGAAACATGGCTTTGTGGTTGATGCATTTGACAAATGAGGCCTGTGCACTGTGGAACTGAATCTAAAATCTTCTGCTCCGACTGACATTTCTATTTGATGGCAGCTTATAAATAATGTATACTTGCCACTCTGTAAGCATTTAATGATGCCTTTAGTGTGCACCTAACACTTTGAATAAAATATCAGCTTCTTACTGAGCACCCAAGGAACCAGCAAAAAAAGAAAACATTTATTCTTTTCTCAATCAGCTTTCACTTTATCTGGTGACAAGATTGGCGAATATTGATCGCCGTCTGGTCCTGTTCACCTGAGAACCCCTTTGGCAAAGCTGAATTCATTTTCTCTGGCGTAGTGGCGCAGCATCGCGGGTTCAGATCTGTCAGGATGAAGGAAGACCTGCCAATGCCCAGCTGTACTCGGAGAGCCCTCTGAGCTGACACCAGCCCTGCAGTGAAGAACAAAAAAAAAAATTCAGCCCCAATTAAATTAACAGAGTCTCTGACAAAAAGAGCCTACATTATTCAGCTCTTTGACTGTGAGTTGCACATCGAAACCACAGAGACTTAGTTTGCTCTGTAATTGGGACAAGTGAGCTTTCCTCTCATTACCATAGCCAATTTGACTGCCAATTGCGTAATACTCAGAAGGAATCTGAATTAACTGAATTGCTGAAGAAAACAAATGGTGAGAATCGGAAAAAATGAAATAAAAGAATGCAGAAAAAATCAAAAGGATAAATGTGATGTCGTTTTGTTGCTGAGTAGTAATGAAGGAACAAGGCAGATTCAGAGATGGGAGCCACTTAGAAATTGAAACATTCCCGCATGTATACGGCGACTTTGATTTAACCTGTGAAGAGTAACCTTGATTGGAGAGATCAGTGCCATTGTCTGACAAATGACATTGAAATATTTGTGTTTTCTAATGTTCTCCTCACCTTTCCATCACTTCATTAGTCGCATTTATTCCACAACTTGGGATATAATGAGACTGCGCTGGTGATGGAGGGTGGATATTGAGTCCAGTGGCATGGAGCCAATTAGACAAATTGTCACTGGACTATGAATGACTGAGCGTGGTTAAATACAGCGATAGCTGGCAATGAAAATCTGTACTTTAGAGAAGCATAGACTAGCGGGTGACTTAATTAAGTGTTTATGCGATGGTGAAGGGATCGAACATTGTATGCAGACACATGGTTTCAACTGAATCACTTAAGGAGGGCAAGGAGTCATAATTTTAAACTTACCACAACCCTGATGGGAAGAGTGCAATTATAATCATGCCCTAACATTCCACAAACCATCATAATCGAATGACTGATCTAACCATGGAAACACCAAGACAGTTCATTTGCCTGATGTTGACTGCAGTCTAAGACAAAAGACTCACTTATATCAATAAACAAAGAGAACAAATTTATTGTAAACAATCTTATCCTTTAACAAGTGCCAAAACATATTATTAAGTACTATCGTACAGATTGAAATTATGTCCCATCTAAACCCAAATATGCACACATTCATTCACAAATAAGACAGGCAAGGGAGACATATCTGCAGAAATATCATGGGTGGCAAACAGACAAAAAGAAAAAATATAGGTGATCTTCTCACATTGCTTTGGTTTTTGGGAATGATACAACATTGTTTGTGACCACAGTGATAGGAAATTCTGATTTTGGTAGCTTGTCAGTTGAACCTATGTCTTTGCTTGTGTTATAGGATCTTTGCACAGTCCAGGTGTTTTTTTTATGTCCTCACAGAGAGGGATAAAGAGTGAGATCTGACTTTGACGCCTGAGCCTTCTGAAGAGCTGAGTTTAGCTGCCTCTTTTCAGGTCTTATGCCAAACTGCAACTTAGAAAGACCAGTTGCATTGACATTCCGTGAAAGAATAAAAACACCTTAAACCATCGTGTTTTGCAGAATGAGACAGCCTTTGGAGACTGTTGCTTCAGAATGGTGATCCATAAAACTCCTGACTCGTTAGGTGGAGATTCTCGAGGAGATCATAAAGAGGCAATATAGGGCCCCATGAATTACTGAGAAATTCTCAAGTTATTCCCTTTTTGGGGGGTTGGTGTGACAGGTTTCAGTAGCCGTCTCATGGTCAGGAAGGAGAAATCATCTCCCGAGTGAGACACAGCCCAAGTGAGTACATAGTTCAGGGAATTTGGAGACAGTGTGGGAATTCAGTGCAGGGGGAAAACATGCATCTTGCTTGTTTATTCACCCCAAAGTTTAAGATTTTTTTTTAAACAGAATAAGATGAAAGACAGGGTCAGGGGCCCATCACAAAAGAATGCCATCACAAGCAAACCGCAAGTTAATTGTTAAAAATCACACAACACCAGGTTATAGTCCAACAGGTTTAATTGGAAGCACACTAGCTTTCCAATTAAACCTGTTGGACTATAACCTGTTGTTGTGTGATTTTTAACTTTGTACACCCCAGTCCAACACTGGCATCTCCGAATCGTAAGTTAATTGGTTCATGATAGCTTTGACTAGATTTGACTATCTATTGCAGGTTACTTTCAGATTGAAGGTAAATAAAGGAACTGTTTGCAGATTACAAACTGAAAGGCTAGTAGGAAACTTTTAAAAATCAAATGAACAACTATGTAAATGAAATTAAGATGCAGGCCAGGCAACGTGCGGTAGCTGCATGATGTGTGAACTGGTGGATTGCCATAGTGACCACACATGCAGCAAGTGTAAGTTGCTTGAGGAACTTGATGAGGTGGAGTCTGAGCATCAGGGAGGTGGAGAGATATCAAAGCAGTCACACCCCTGATGTTAACTACCTCAAATGCATTCAGCGGTCGGGGAAGGGAGGGTGTGACTTTGAGTGAGGCAGGGAGAAGGTTCCAGGAGTTTGTGTAACTGGGCTTGTCTGTATTGGAACATTGTGGAACGAGGCTTGTCTTTATTGGAACATTTTGGAACTGGGCTTGTCTGTATTGGAAAGTTGTGGAACTGAGCTTGTCTGTATTGGAATATTGTGGAACTGGGCTTGTCTGCATTGGAACATTTTGGAACTGGGCTTGTCTGCATTGGAACATTCTTCAGCTGGGCCTGTCCGTAATGGAAAATTGTGGAACTGGGCTTGTCTGTACTAGAACGTTATGTAACTGGGCATGTCTGTATTGGAATATTGTGTAACTGGGCTTGTCTGCATTGAAACATTTTTCAAATGGGCTTGTCTTTTGTTGGAAAATTGTGTAACTGGGCCGGTCTGTATTGGAAAATTGTGGAACTGGGCTTGTCCGTACTTGAACATTGTGGAACTGGGCTTGTCTGTATTGGAACATTGTGGAACTGGGCTTGTCTTTATTGGAACATTGTGGAACTGGGTTTGTCTGTACTGGAAGGCTGTGGAACTCCGCTTGTCCATACTGGAGCATTGTGTAACTGGGTCTGTCTGTATTGGAACATTGTGGAACTGGGCTTGTCTGTATTGGAACATTGTGGAACTGGGCTTGACCGTATGGAATATTGTGGAACTGAGCTTGTATGTGCTGGAACATTGTGTAACTGGGTCTGTCTGTATTGGAACATTGTGTAACTGGGCTTGTCTCTGTTGGAACATTGTGTTACAGGGCTTGTCTGTACAGGAACATTGTGGAACTGGGCCTGTCTATATTGTAACATTGTGGAACTGGACCTGTCTGTATTGGAACATTGTGTAACTGGGCTTGTCTATATTGGAACATTGTGGAACTGGGCTTGTCCGTACGGGAAAATTGTGGAACTGGGCCTGTCTCTATTAAAGCACTTTGGAACTGGGCTTGTCCGTACTGGAACATTCTGTAACTGGGCTTTTCTGTGATGGAAGATTGTGGAACTGGGCTTGTCTGTATTGGAACATTGTGGAACTGGGCTTGTCTGTATTGGAACATTTTGGAACTGGGCTTGTCTGTATTGGAACATTTTGGAACTGGGCTTGTCTGTATTGGACCATTGTGGAACTGGGCCTGTCTCTATTAGAGCACTTTGGAACTGGGCTTGTCTGTACTGGAACATTCTGTAACTGATCCTGTCTGTATTGGAATTTGTGGAACTGCACATGTATGAGCTGGAACATTGTGTAACTGGACCTGTCTGTACTGGAACTTTGTGGAACTGGGATTGTCTGTATTGGAACATTGTGTTACTGGGATTGTCTGTATTGGAACATTGTGTTACTGGGATTGTCTGTATTGGAACATTGTGTTACTGGGATTGTCTGATTGTGTAACTGGACCTGTCTGTACTGGAACACGGTGCAACTGGGCTTGTCTGTATTGGGACATTGTGGAACTGAGCTTTTCTGTGTTGGAAGATTGTGGAACTGGGCTTGTCTGTACTGAAACATTGTGGAACTGAGCATGTCCGTACTGGAACATTGTGTTACTGGGATTGTCTGTATTGGAACATTGTGTAACTGAGCTTTTCTGTGTTGGAAGATTGTGGAACCGGGCTTGTCTGCATTGGAACATTGTGTAACTGGGCTTTTCTGTACAGGAACATTGTGTAACTGGGCTTGTCTGTACTGGAATATTGTGGAACTGGGCCTGTCTGTATTAGAACATTGTGGAACTGGGCTTGACCGAATGGAATATTGTGGAACTGAGCTTGTATGTGCTGGAACATTGTGTAACTGGGTCTGTCTGTATTGAAACACTGTGGAACTGGGCTTGTCTGTATTGGAACAATGCCCAGTTAGACAATACTCCAATATAGACAAGCCCAGTTCCAAAGTGCTCTAATAGAAACAAGCCCACTTCCACAATGTTCCAATTCAGACAAGCCCAGTTCCACAATCTTCCAACAGAGAAAAGCTCAGTTCCACAATGTTTCAGTACAGACAAGCCCAGTTCCATAATCTTCCAGTACAGAAAAGCCCAGTTACACAATGTGTAACTGAGCCTGTCTGTATTGGGACATTGTGGAACTGGGCTTGTCCGTACTAGAACATTGTGGAATTGGACTTGCCTGAGCTGGTACATTGTGGAACTGGGACTTTCTGTACAGGAACATTGTGTAACTGGGCTTGTCTGTATTGGAACATTGTGGAAGTGGGCTTTTCTGTACAGGAACATTGTGTAACTGGGCTTGTCTGTATTGGAACATTGTGGAAGTGGACATGTCCGTACTGGGAACATTGTGGAATTGGACTTGCCTGTACTGGAAGATTGTGTAACTGGGCTTGTCTGAGCTGGTACGTTGTGGAACTGGACTTGTCTGTACAGGAACATTCTGTAACTGATCCTGTCTGTATTGGAATTTGTGGAACTGCACATGTATGAGCTGGAACATTGTGTAACTGGACCTGTCTGTATTGGAACTTTGTGGAACTGGGTTTGTCTGTCCTGGAAGGTTGTGGAACTGCAATTGTCCATACTGGAATATTGTGGAACTGGCCCTGTCTGTATTGGAACATTGTGGAACTGGGCTTGTCTGTGCTGGAACATTGTGGAACTGGGCTTGACTGTACTGGAATATTGTGGAACTGGGCTTGTATGTGCTGAAGCATTGTGGGGACTGTGCTTGTCTTTATTGGAACACTGTGGAACTGAGCTTGTCTGTCCTGGAATATTGTGGAACTGGGCATGTCTGAGCTGGAACATTGTGTAACTGGGCCTGTCTGTATTGGAACAATGCCAAGTTAGACAATACTCCAATACAGACAAGCCCAGTTCCAAAGTGCTCTAATAGTAACAAGCCCACTTCCACAATGTTCCAATACAGACAAGTCTAGTTCCAAAATGTTCCAATACAGACAAGCCCAGTAACACAATGTTCCAATACGGACATGCTCAGTTCCACAATATTTCAGTACAGACAAGCCCAGTTCCATAATCTTCCAGTACAGACAAGCCCAGTTACACAATGTGTAACTGAGCCTGTCTGTATTGGAACATTGTGGAACTGGGCTTGTCTGTATTGGGACATTGTGGAACTGGGCTTGTCCGTACTAGAACATTGTGGAATTGGACTTATCTGTACTGGAACATTATGGAAATGGACTTGCCTGAGCTGGTACATTGTGGAACTGGGCTTTTCTGTACAGGAACATTGTGAACTGGGCTTGTCTGTATTGGAACATTGTGTAACTGGGCTTTTCTGTACAGGAACATTGTGTAACTGGGCTTGTCTGCATTGGAAAGTTGTGGAACTGGGCTTGTCTGTACTGGAAAATTGTGGAATTGGGCTTGTCTGTATTGAAACATTTTGGAAATGGACATGTCCGTACTGGGAACATTGTGGAATTGGACTTGCCTGTATTGGAAGATTGTGTAACTGGGCTTGTCTGAGCTGGTACGTTGTGGAACTGGACTTGTCTGTACAGGAACATTCTGTAACTGATCCTGTCTGTATTGGAATTTGTGGAACTGCACATGTATGAGCTGGAACATTGTGTAACTGGACCTGTCTGGATTGGAACATTGTGGAACTGGGTTTGTCTGTACTGGAAGGTTGTGGAACTACAATTGTCCCTACTGGAATATTGTGGAACTGGGTCTGTCTGTATTGGAACATTGTGGAACTGAGCTTGTCTATGCTGGAACATTGTGGAACTGGGCTTGCCTGTACTGGTTCGTTGTGTAAATGGCCCTGCCTGTAATGGAACATTTTGAAACTGGTCTGGTCTGCACTGAAACATTGTGGAACTAGGCCTGTCTGTGTTGGAACATTGTGGAACTTGGCTTGACCGTACTGGAATATTGTGGAACTGGGCTTGTATGTGCCGAAGCATTGTGGGGACTGTGCTTGTCTTTATTGGAACACTGTGGAACTGAGCTTGTCTGTCCTGGAATATTGTGGAACTGGGCTTGTCTGAGCTGGAACATTGTGTAACTTTGCCTGTCTGTACTGGAACATTGTGTAACTGGGCTTGTCTTTTTGGAAAGTTGCATGACTGAGCCCGTCTGTATTGGAACATTGTGGAACTGAGCCTGTCTGTATTGGAGCATTGTGTTATGGGGCTTGTCTGTGTTGGAACAATGTGTAACTGGGCCTTTCTGTATTGGAGCATTGTGGAACTGGGCTTTGTGGAACTAGGCTTCTATGTCCTGGAAGATTGTGGAGCTGGTCTTGTCTTTATTGGAACATTACGGAACTGGGCTTGTCTGTACTGGAACATTGTGGAGCTGGGCTTGTCCGTACTGGAATAGTGTGGAACTGGGCTTGTATGAGCTGGAACATTGTGTTACTGGGCATGTCTGAGCTGGTTCATTGTGTAACTGGGCCTGTCTGTTTTGGAACATTGTGGAACTGGGCTTATTCACACTGGCACATTGTGGAACTGCGCTTGTCTGTATTGGAATATTATGGAACTGGGCTTATCTTTATTGGAATATTGTGGAACTGGGTTTGTCTGTACTGTAAGATTGTGGAACTGGGTTTGTCTGTACTGGAACATTGTGGAACTTGGGCTTGTGTTTCTTGGAACATTGTGTAACTAGGCCTGTCTGTATTGGAACATTGTGGAACTGGGCTTGTCTATATTAGAACATTGTGGAACTGGGCTTGACCGTATAGAATATTATGGAACTGAGCTTGTATGTGCAGGAACATTGTGGAACTGGGTCTGTCTGAATTGGAACATTGTGGAACTGGGTCTATCTATATTGGAACATTGTGTAACTGGGCTTGTCTATATTAGAACATTGTGGAACTGGGCTTGTCCGTATAGAATATTGTGGAACTGAGCTTGTATGTGCAGGAACATTGTGGAACTGGGTCTGTCTGAATTGGAACATTGTGGAACTGGGTCTGTCTATCTTGGAACATTTTGGAACTGGGCTTGTCTCTGCTGGAAGATTATGGAACTGGGCTTGTCTGTACTGGAAGATTTGTGGAACTGGGCCTGTCTGTGCTGGAAGATTGTGGAACTGTGCTTGTCCATACTGGAATATTGTGGAACTGGGCTTGTCTGTCCTGGAACATTGTGGAACTGGGCTTGTCTGTATTGGAACATTGTGTTACTGGGCTTTTCTGTATTGGAAAATTGTGGAACTAGGCTTGTCTATATTGGAACGTTGTGGAACTGGGCTTGTCTGTACTGGAATATTTTGGAATTGGGATTGTCTTTATTGTAACATTGTGTAACTGGGCTTGTCTGTTTTGGAACATTGTGTTACTGGACTTTTCTGTATTGGAAAATTGTGGAACTGAGCTTGTCTATATTGGAACATTGTGGAACTGGGCTTGTCTGTACTGGAAGATTGTGGAACTGGAATTGTCTGCACTGGAACATTTTGGAACTGGCCTTGTCCGTACTGGAATATTGTGGAACTGGGCCTGTCTGTGTTGGAACATTGTGGAATTGGGCTTGACTGTACTGGAATGTTGTGTAAATGGCCCTGCCTGTAATGGAATGTTTTGTAACTGGGCTGGGCTGCACTGGAACATTGTGGAACTGGGCCTGTCTGTATTGGAACATTGTGGGGAACTGGGCTTGATCGTATGGAATATTATGGAACTGAGCTTGTATGTGCTGGAGCACTGTGTAACTGGGTCTGTCTGTTTTGGAACATTGTGGAACTGGGCTTGTCTGTATTGGAACATTGTGGAATCGTGCTTGTCTGTACTG
The DNA here is from genome assembly GCF_004010195.1 of Chiloscyllium plagiosum. Lineage (NCBI taxonomy): Eukaryota > Metazoa > Chordata > Chondrichthyes > Orectolobiformes > Hemiscylliidae > Chiloscyllium > Chiloscyllium plagiosum. The sequence goes on from NC_057730.1 coordinate 31,067,482, forward strand.
GAATATTGTGGAACTAGGCCTGTCTGTATTAGAACATTGTGGAACTGGGCTTGACCGTATAGAATAGTCTGGAACTGAGCTTGTATGTGCAGGAACATTGTGTAACTGGGTCTGTCTGAATTGGAACATTGTGTATCTGGGTCTGTCTATATTGGAACATTTTGGAACTGGGCTTGTCTCTGCTGGAAGATTGTGGGACTGGGCTTGTCTCTGCTGGAAGATTGTGGAACTGGGCTTGTCTCTGCTGGAAGATTTATGGAACCGGGCTTGTCTGTACTGGAAGATTATGGAACTGGGCTTGTCTGTGGTGAAAGATTGTAGAACTGTGCTTGTCCATACTGGAACATTGTGGAAGTAGGCTTGTCTGTATTAGAACATTGTGTATCTGGGCCTGTCTATATTGGAACATTTTGGAACTGGGCCTGTCTGTGCTGGAACATTTTGGAACTGGGCCTGTCTGTGCTGGAATATTGTGGAACTGGGTTTGTCTGTATTGGAACATTGTGGAACTAGGCTTCTATGTACTGGAAGATTGTGGAACTGGTCTTGTCCGTACTAGAATATAGTGGAACTGAGCTTGTATGAGCTGGAGAATTGTGGAACTGGGCTTGTCTTTAATGCAACATTGTGGAACTGGGCTTGTCTGTACAGGAAGATTGTGGAGCTGGTCTTGTCCGTATGGGAATATGGTGGAACTGAGCTTGTATGAGCTGGAGAATTGTGGAACTGGGCTTGTCTTTAATGGAACATTGTGGAACTGGGCTTGTCTGTACTGGAAGATTGTGGAACTGGGCTTGTCTATACTGGAATATTGTGGAACTGGGCTTCTATGTACTGGAATATTGTGGAGCTGGTCTTGTCCGTACTGGAATATAGTTGGAACTGAGCTTGTGTGAGCTGGAGAATTGTGGAACTGGGCTTGTCTTTAATGCAACATTGTGGAACTGGGCTTGTCTGTACTGGAAGATTGTGGAACTGGGCTTGTCTGTATTGGAACATTGTGGAACTAGGCTTCTATGTACTGGGCTTGTACGTACTGGAAGATTATGTTACTGGGCTTGTCTGAGCTGGTTCATTGTGTAACTGGGACTGTCTGTTTCCGAACATTGTGGAACAGGGCTCATTCACACTGGCACATTGTGGAATTGCGCTTGTCGTATTGGAACATTGTGTAACTGGGCCTGTCTTTATTGGAACATTGTGGAACTGGGCTTGTCTGTACTGGAATATTGTGGAACTGGGCTTGTCTGTATTAGAACATTGTGTATCTGAGCCTGTCTATATTGGAACATTTTGGAACTGGGCCTGTCTGTGCTGGAAGATTGTGGAACTGTGCTTGTCCATACTGGAATATTGTGGAACTGGGCTTGTCTGTCCTGGAACATTGTGGAATTGGGCTTCTATGTACTGGAAGATTGTGGAGCTGGTCTTGTCCGTACTGGAATATAGTGGAACTGAGCTTGTATGAGCTGGAGAATTGTGGAACTGGGCTTGTCTGTACTGGAAGATTGTGGAACTGGGCTTGTCTGTATTGGAATATTGTGGAACTAGGCTTCTATGTACTGGAAGATTGTGGAGCTGGTCTTGTCCGTACGGGAATATGGTTGGAACTGAGCGTAACTGGGTCTGTCTGTATTGGAACATTGTGTAACTGGGCTTGTCTTTTTCTAAAGTTGCGTGACTGGGCCCACCTGTATTGGAACATTGTGGAACTGAGCCTGTCTGTGTTGGAACATTGTGTTACTGGGTTTGTGTTTCTTGGAACATTGTGTAACTGGGCCTGTCTTTATTGGAACGTTGTGTAAATGGCCCTGCCTGTAATGGAACGTTTTGTAACTGGGCTGGTCTGTATTGGAAGATTGTTGAACTGGGCTTGTCTGTACTGGAATATTGTGGAACTGGGCTTGTCTGTATTAGAACATTGTGTATCTGGGCCTGTCTATATTGGAACATTGTGTTACTGGGCTTGTCTGCATTGGAACATTGTGGAACTGGGTTTGTCCATCCTGGAACATTGTGGAACTGGGCTTGTGTTTCTTGGAACATTGTGTAACTGGGCCTGTCTTTATTGGAACGTTGTGTAAATGGCCCTGCCTGTAATGGAATGTTTTGTAACTGGGCTGGTCTGTATTGGAAGATTGTTGAACTGGGCTTGTCTGTACTGGAAGGTTGTGGAACTGGGCTTGTCTGTATTGGAACATTGTGGAATTGCACTTGTCTGTACTGGAATATTGTGGAACTGTGCTTGTCCATACTGGAATATTGTGGAACTGGGCTTGTCTGTATTAGAACATTGTGTATCTGGGCCTGTCTATATTGGAACATTTTGGAACTGGGCCTGTCTGTGCTGGAAGATTGTGGAACTGTGCTTGTCCATACTGGAATATTGTGGAACTGGGCTTGTCTGTCCTGGAACATTGTGGAATTGGGCTTGTCTGTATTGGAACATTGTGGAACTAGGCTTCTATGTACTGGAAGATTGTGGAGCTAGTCTTGTCCGTACTGGAATATAGTGGAACTGAGCTTGTGTGAGCTGGAGAATTGTGGAACTGGGCTTGTCTTTAATACAACATTGTGGAACTGGGCTTGTCTGTGCTGGAAGATTTTGGAGCTGGTCTTGTCTGTACTGGAATATAGTTGGAACTGAGCTTGTGTGAGCTGGAGAATTGTGGAACTGGGCTTGTCTTTAATGCAACATTGTGGAACTGGGCTTGTCTGTACTGGAACATTGTGGAACAGGGTTTGTCTGTATTGGAACATTGTGGAACTAGGCTTCTATGTACTGGAAGATTGTGGAGCTGGTCTTGTCTGTACTGGAATATAGTTGGAACTGAGCTTGTGTGAGCTGGAGAATTGTGGAACTGGGCTTGTCTTTAATGCAACATTGTGGAACTGGGCTTGTCCGTACTGGAAGATTGTGTTACTGGGCTTGTCTGAGCTGGTACATTGTGTAACTGGGCCTGTCTGTTTTTGAACATTGTGGAACAGGTCTCATTCACACTGGCACATTGTGGAATTGCGCTTGTCGTATTGGAACATTGTGGAACTGGGTTTGTCTGGACTGGATGATTGTGGAAGTGGTCTTGTCTGCATTGGAATATTGTGGAACTGGGCTTGTCCGTCCTGGAACATTGTGGAACTGGGCTTGTGTTTCTTGGAACATTGTGTAACTGGGCCTGTCTTTATTGGAACATTGTGTTACTGAGCTTTTCTCTATTGGAACATTGTGGAACTAGGCTTGTCTGTATTGGAAGATTGTTGAACTGGGATTATGTGTACTGGAAGGTTGTGGAACTGCGCTTGTCCTTACTGGAATATTGTGGAACTGGGCCTGTCTGTATTGGAACATTGTGGAATTGGGCTTGTCTGTGCTGGAACATTGTGGAACTGGGCTTGCCTGTACTGGAACGTTTTGTAACTGGGCTGGTCTGCACTGGAACATTGTGGAACTAGGCCTGTCTTTTTTGTAACATTGAGAACTGGGCCTGTCTGTGTTGGAACATTGTGGAACTTGGCTCGACCGTACTGGAATATTGTGGAACTGGGATTGTATGAGCTGAAGCATTGTGGGGACTGTGCTTGTCTTTATTGAAACACTGGATCTGAGCTTGTCTGTCCTGGAATATTGTGGGACTGGGCTTGTCTGTGCTGGAGCATTGCGTGACGGGGCTTGTCGGTACTGGAACATTGTGGAACTGGGCTTATCTTTATTGGAATATTGTGGAACTTGGTTTGTCTGTACTGGAAGATTGTGGAAGTGAGCTTTTCTGTGCTGGAACATTGTGTAACTGGGCTTGCCTGTATTGGAACATTGTGTAACTGGGCCTGTCTGTATTGGAACATTGTGGAACTGTGCTTGACCGTACTGGAATATTGTGGAACTGGGATTGTATGAGCTGAGGCATTGTGGGGACTGTGCTTGACTTTATTGGAACACTGGATCTGAGCTTGTCTGTCCTGAAATATTGTGGGACTGGGCTTGTCTGTGCTGGAGCATTGCGTTACAGGGCTTCTCTGTGTTGGAACAATGTGTAACTGGGCTTTTCTGGATTGGAACTGATCCTGTCTGTATTGGAACATTGTGGAACTGGGCTTGTCTGTACTGGAATATTTTGGAACTGGCCTTGTCCGTACTGGAACATTGTGGAACAGGGCTTGTCTGTTTTCGAACATTGTGGAACTGGGTCTGTCTGTATTGGAACATTGTGGAACTGGGTTTGTCTGTACTGGAAGATCGTGGAATTGCGCTTGTCTGTACTGGAACATTGTGGAACTGGGCTTGTCTGTACTGGAATATTTTGGAACTGGCCTTGTCCGTACTGGAACATTGTGGAACAGGGCTTGTCTGTTTTCGAACATTGTGGAACTGGGTCTGTCTGTATTGGAACATTGTGGAACTGGGTTTGTCTGTACTGGAAGATTGTGGAATTGCGCTTGTCTGTACTGGAATATTGTGGAACTGGGCCTGTCTCTATTGGAACATTGTGGAATTGGGCTTGTCTGCATTGGAACATGTTGTCACTGGGCTTGCCTGTACTGGAATATTGTGGAGCTGGGCCTGTCTGTATTAGAACATTGTGGAACTGGGCTTGACAGTATGGAATATTGTGCAACTGAGCTTGTCTGAGCTGGAACATTGTGTAACTGGGCCAGTCTGTACTGGATCATTGTGTAACTGGGCTTGTCTGTGCTGGAAGATTGTGGAACTGAGCTTATCTGACCTGGAACATTTTGTAACTGGGCTTGTCTGTACTGGAACATTGTGGAACGGGGCTTGTCTACATTGGAACATTGTGTATCTGGGCCTGTCTGTATTGGAACATTGTTCCAGTGCAGACAAGCCCAGTTACACAATGTGGAACTGGACTTATCTTTATTGGAATATTGTGGAACTGGGTTTGTCTGGACTGGATGATTGTGGAAGTGGCCTTGTCTGCATTGGAACATTGTGGAACTGGACTTGTCCGTCCTGGAATATTGTGGAACTGGGCTTGTGTTTCTTGGAACATTGTGTAACTGGGCCTGTCTATATTGGAACAATTATGGATTAGTGTTGCTGGAAGAGCACAGCAGTTCAGGCAGCATCGAGGAGCTTCAGCAAAATCGACGTTTCGGGCAAAAGCCCTTCATCAGGAATAAAGGCAGAGAGCCTGAAGTGTGGAGAGATAAGCTAGGGGAGGGTGGGGGTGGGGAGAAAGTAGCATAGAGTACAATGGGTGAGTGGGGGAGGAGATGAAGGTGATAGGTCAGGGAGGAGAGGGTGGAGTGGATAGGTGGAAAAGGAGCTAGGCAGGTCGGACAAGTCCGGACAAGTCAAAGGGACTGGAAGTTTGAAACTAGGATGAGGTGGGGGAAGGGGAAATGAGGAAGCTGTTGAAGTCCACATTGATGCCCTGGGGTTGAAGTGTTCCGAGGCGGAAGATGAGGCGTTCTTCCGTTCCAAGAAACACAAGCCCAGTTCCACAATGTTCCAATACAGACAAGGCCACTTCCACAATGTTCCAATGCAGACAAGACCACTTCCACAATCATCCAGTCCAGACAAACCCAGTTTCACAATATTCCAAAAAAGATAAGCCCAGTTCCACAATGTTCCAGCTCAGCCAAGCCCAGTTCCACAATCGTCCGTCCTGGAACATTGTGTAACTGCGCTTGTCTGTACTGGAAGATTGTGGAACTGGGCTTGGCTGAGCTGGAAACGTCCAGTTCCACAATGTTCTAATACAGACAAGACCACTTCCACAATCTTCCAGTACAGACAAACCCAGTTCCACAATATTCCAGTAAAGATAAGCCCCTTTCCACAATGTTCCAATACGACAAGCGCAATTCCACAATGTGCCAGTGTGAATGAGCCCTGTTCCACAATGCTCCAAAACAGACAGTCCCAGTTACACAATGAACCAGCTCTGACAAGCCCAGTAACACAATGTTCCAGTACGGACAAGCCCAGTTCCACAATCTACCAATATGCACAAGCCCAGTTCCACAATTCTCCAGCTCATACAAGCTCAGTTCCACTATATTCCAGTACGGACAAGACCAGCTCCACAATCTTCCAGTACATAGAAGCCTAGTTCTACAATGTTCCAATACAGACAAGCTCCGTAACACAATGTTCCAACACAGACAGGCTCAGTTCCACAATGTTCCAATACCGACAGGCCCAGTCATGCAACTTTCCACAAAAGACAAGCCCAGTTACACAATATTCCAGTACGATCAAGCCCAGTTCCACAATCCTCCAGCACAGACAGGCCCAGTTACACAATGTGCCAGCTGAAGCTCCTCGGATGCTGCCTGAACTGCTGTGCTCTTCCAGCACCATTGATCCAGAATCTGGTTTCCAGCATCTGCAGTCATTGTTTTTACAATCTTCCAGTATAGACAGGCCCAGTTCCACAATGTTCCAATACAGAAAAGCTCAGTAACACAATGTGTAACCGGGCCTGTCTTTATTGGAACATTGTGTTACTGAGCATTTCTGTATTGGAACATTGTGGAACTGGGCTTGTCTGTACTGGAAGATTGTGGAACTGGGCCTGTCTGTGCTGGAAGATTGTGGAACTGGGCCTGTCTGTATTGGAACATTGTGGAACTAGGCCTGTCTGTGCTGGAAGATTGTGGAACTGGGCTTGATCGTACTGGAATATTGTGGAACTGGGCTTGTCTGTGCTGGAACATTGTGTTACTGGGCCTGTGTGAGCTGGTTCATTGTGTGACTGGGCCTGTCTGTTTTGGAGCATTGTGGAACAGGGCTTATTCACACTGGCACATTGGGCTTGTCTGTATTGGTACAATGTGCCAGTGTGAATAAGCCCTGTTCCACAATGCTCCAAAACAGACAGGCCCAGTCACACAATGTGTTACTGGGCTTGTCTGAGCTGGTTCAATGTTCCAGCACAGACAAGCCCAGTTCCACAATATTTCAGTACGATCAAGTCCATTTACATAATTTTCCAGCTCAAACAAACCCAGTTACACAATGTACCAATACAGATAAGCCCAGTTACACATTGTGTTACTGGGTTTGTCTGAGCTGGAACCTTGTGTAACTGGTCCTGTCTATATTGGAACATTGTGGTACTGGGCTTGTCGGTACTGGAAGATTGTGGAACTGGACCTGTCTGTATTGGAACATTGTGGAACTGGGCCTGTCTGTGCTGGAAGATTATGGAACTGGGCTTGATCGTACTGGAATATTGTGGAACAGGGCTTATTCACACTGGCACATTGTGTAACTGGGTCTGTCTGTATTGGTACATTGTGTTACTGGGCTTGTCTGAGCTGGATCCTTGTGTAACTGGGCCTGTCTACATTGGAACATTGTGGAACTGGGCTTGTCTGTACTGGAACATTGTGGAACTGGACTTGTCTGTATTGGAACATTGTGGAACTGGGCTGGTCAGTACTGGAAGATTGTGGATCCAGGCGTTTCTGAGCTGGAGCATTGTGGAACTGCGCATGTCTGTATTGGAACATTGTGTAACTGGGCTTGTCTGTACTGGATGATTGTGTAACTGGATTTGTCTCCACTGGAATATTGTGTAACTGGGCCTGCCTGTATTGGTGCATTGTGTAACTGGGCCTGTCTGTATTAGTGCATTGTGTAACTGGGCTTGTCTGTGTTGGAGCATTGTGTAACTGGGCCTGTCTGTATTGGTGCATTGTGTAACTGGGCCTGTCTGTATTGGTGCATTGTGTAACTGGGCCTGTCTGTGTTGGAGCATTGTGTAACCGGTCTTGTTTGTTTGCATGAAATGACCCTCCAAAAACAAAATGTCATTTTGTTCTTCGAAATACTTTTGCCTTTTCTATACTATACAGCTACCTTCCTGAGGTTCATTCGAATACATTTTTTAAAAAAATTATTCGATCTCCAGTGCGTGTATGTCAGAATGAATGGTCTCCTTCAATGTAACTAGTTTGATTTGAATTCTATGAATGATTTCCAACATCCTTTCTGGAAAAGCTCCACAGGACGTGCCAAGCTTTATGGTGAGAAATCAGAAACTAACCTGAAACGTTTACTCTGATTTCGCTCCACAGATGCTGCCAGACTTGCTGAGCTTTTCCAGCAATCTCTATGTTTGATTCTGAATTCCAGCATCCGCAGTTCTTCTGATTTTTATCCAAAGCTTGAATTTCTGTTGAGGTTACCAATGTTTTAGTTATCTCTTCCAGTTTATTTTATGGCTGTAAAAATAAATCTAGAGAACGGAGTGAAAGTCAACCAAAATAAAATTAGGTTAGAACCAGGAGTCTGGAATATTCTGCGAATGATTTCATAATGCCAGCGCCCTTCCAACTCATCAGATTTGTTCCATTGCCTCTAATGTTAAAGCAGGATCATTTATACCTTACCTCTCCTGACTTCAGTACCTCAACTCGTCAGAGCAAAGCTGAATGAACTCAGCCAACAAAACCTAATCCTTTTGTAAATGTCGACCTCATTAGCTACCTTAAATAGATTAACCGGCAAACCCTAGGGAGCACCTTGCTAATCCAATTGGCCTTTTCCACCTTGCACGCTGTTGCTCTGCAACATGCACATAAAGCAAGGAGAATGAGATTACCAAAGGAAGTTCACTCTCTGACACATCCACTGACTTCTGCCTCCCTTTTCCTGGAAGAGATTTGTCATCAAAACCAAGGTCGGACAGGGTTATGCGGGGGGTGGGCCAGGGGATTCGCATTCTGAATTTACGGGTTTGCTTCCTTTCTGATAATAATGAACTCTAAACTTAATAATCAATGCTAGCACATCATGAAACACAAAGAACCGGAGGGATTGACTTCTGAATTCATTTTTAAGAAATAAGTAATATCAGATGTTAAAACCAGTTGCAAATAAAATTCACCTAAGGGGTAGCAGGTATTACTGAAAAGAGACATGTTTGCTGGAACTATTCATTTTGTACAAGGACAAACAGAAGAATGACAAGTTTCAAGTGATAACAGCAATTTATAGAACAAGAGAAAAAGATGCTGATTGGTTGGTAAATCAACTCTGTTTGGCCGAGTTATTGCCCTGGAGAAAGTAACAGTGAACTAGAGACTCCCAAGCTCTGGTGTAATTAAACAAAGGCATAAGGCTTGGAAAATATTCCTTTTGTCTGCACAAAATGCAAAAAGAAAAGCTTTCACACTCTGTCTTTCTTCTAAGTAGCATTCAGGTTCTGTGCTATTAAGTGACTGTGATTAAAAGTCATAATCCAAACTTATCCTCTGGCACGCTAGACACCGTGTAGCTCAGTAAGTTGCCAGGTTTTGTCCTGAACTGGCAGTGGGTAGGTGATGCCACTGAAGGCCAAGACTAACCAGGATTCCTCTATCAGATAGTTTCTACTGCAAAATACCTCGTTCTGGACACTGTTCATTTATTATGGCCTTTATTGTGAGGACTATCAGTAATCAAAGATTGGGCTCAGGGTGAAGAGTTGTATGAGGGAAGGGAGGCAGTCAATGTCCTTCAGTAATTTTATAAGTTTACACTTCTGGTCTAGAGTGTGGGGGGCACTAGGGGCATGTATAGGAAGGTTGGGAGAGGGTCATTTTCCCCCTTGCAATTCTCTGACAGTGCATATAAAATGGCCCCTAGTATTCCAAGATGAAAAAATAGAATATCAGAGGAATAGAATAGTCAGAATGATGGAAGAATTCTTAAACCAAAGACTTTTTTAAGATTACTGAGGCAGAGCTGTGTTTTGTGTTAGGGCTTGTTTATGGCTTCTACACATGGTTTTTATTACAGCTTTGTACTGATAGCATTTTACTGCACAACACCGAGTCTACAACTGTGCACTGTACCTGAGAGAGCAATAACCTTAGCTATACATTGCTAGAGAATCCCTGTAATCACTATTTCTTCCATACTTAAGATTTATTTTCATGTTTGGTGCGTTGTTTGGTCCTTGTCAGAGTAAAGGATTTGAAGTGTTAGAGAATGCTATCTGACTGCCGTATAATCTCTCCAAATTCAGCCATGGGGTGGGTAACAGATTCGATATTTAACAGTAAATACTAAATCTCCAGATGCTTGAAATCATTGCCTACAATAATGTGAAACTTCTATTTCCAAAACAATTCAGTGAATGTTGTGACAGTAGGTGTGCACACCCTTTGGACATGGATAGCATGGCCCGACTGTTGAGGGATTTGGTGGCTCATCAAAATTAGACTTGGGCTTTGTTTCAACAACTGGAGCAAGCAGAGACTCCAGCTGATGCCCGAAGCAATTTGCCTCATTTTAATGGCTCAATTTTGGGTAATTTGTATTGTGAGGAATGATACTTAACTTACCCTGATGTGGCCGAGGAGATTGAAAGATCAAACAGAAGGTCCTCAGGTTTGCTGTGAGACAGACATTCTCCTCCCCAAACTACAATGAACTCCTTTCTTAAGACAACCATAAAGAGCAAGCTAGGCAAAAGTGAGGACTGCAGATGCTGGAAACCAGAGTTTAGATCGGTGTGGTGCTGGAAAAGCACAGCAGGTCAGGCAACATCCGAGGAGCAGGAAAATCGACGTTTTGGGCAAAAGTCCTTCATCAGGAATAAGCATGCTGATCAGTAAAGCTGAGAGTTAACTACCTTGAAGGCTTTCAAACTTGCCTAACTATCCCTTGTTTAGATGGTATCATTATTCAGTGGCAGATCGAGGTGAACCATCCAGATATTTTCTAAACAACCTGTTCTGAGGTGTTATGACAAATCTCTGGAGCAGGTGGGACTTGAACTCAGGCCTGTTTGGCTCAGAGCGAGTTACACTCTACAGGGAGAAAGCGGGAGAATGGGGTTGAGAAACTTATTAGCCATGATTGATTTGTGGAGCAGATGCGATGGGCTGAATGGCCTAATTTCTGCTCTTATGACCTTATGGACACTACCACTATCTGACAAACGCCCTGAACTGACCTAGATAAAACCCCGCTGGTTTTACATTTACCTGTGAACACTGCTCATTATTCCAGAATCATCTTGAAGTGCATAAAGCCTTCTTTTCCTACAGGGAACTGTTTTCTTAAACCTCTCTCCAGCTCCTTTAGCATCCCTTCAAGCAATAAGTGCAAGGAGCTCAGGCAGATATTGTTACAATTGAGACCATTCAGTTTGTTGTCCCTGGACTGTCTGTCAAACTTCCTGATAAACGGTCATTTTGACTCTTGTTAACCTTGGGCAGAGTTTTCCAGTCCCAGAGATGGTGCCAGTAATGGCAGGCAGGTGAACATTAATCAGGCGACAGGCAAAGGATCAGTTTGTCACCACTGAGGTAAACTTCAGTGATTATATTCATCCCTGCTCCCCCCACCCCCACCACTCCCTGCCAACATAGCAACTTGGCTATCACATCACCAGGCACCAAAAGAGGCTTTTCATATACACTTACACCTCATCAAAAAACCAACTTGCAGGAATTAACTTTGCCTTCCCAATTAATTTGTACTCAATCAAGAAACTCAATGCAGCAGAAAGCTAACAGCAAAAAGTAAGATTTCACTTGGGATGTAGCACTGCTTCATGGAGCTCAGGGTAAGTACTTGCTGCTTGGTCCTTACAGGGTTTTGGCTTTAAATGACGGTCACGGTCACTTGTGCTGTCACATCTTCAAGCTTTCTGCCTGTATCCAAGCAGAGGAAGGCAGACAGTCCCTTGGGCCATTGCTGGTCCTACTTGCACATGGTGAATGGGAGGAGAAGGGCAAGCCCTTGCACATGTTGCAAAGGAATGCTTCAGGCTGAAGGGCTGGCTTCAGTGGGCAAACCAAAGGGAAAGCTGATGGCTAAACTCAAAAACAACTATGGGAGTGGCAAACAGGAAGTGACTGAGATGCATGAAACTGCAATAGTAGTGAGGGAGAGGAAGGATAGCTTGGGCAGGGGTAAGCTTCAAAGGCATTTGTCCGAAACGTCGACTCTCCTGTTCCTCGGATGCTGCCTGACCTGCTGTGCTTTTCCAGCACCACTCTAATCTTGAGTCTAATCTCCAGCATCTGTGGTATTCATGTTCACCTAAGCTTCCATCAGTCCAGGGGCTCTTGATCTGTAGTCAGCCTGGGGTTAGGAAGGCTCTGTCCAGTTCTGAGGTATCTGGACTGAGGCCAACCCGTGTCCAGGGCTCAGACTGGCCGCCTGGCAAAGTGGAGAGAATGGCCACTGGAATGGGGGCCAGTGAAATAATGTGGTTTGGGAGCCTAATGCAGGCAGTCAGGGAGGGTATGACATTGAAGGGAACAGGAGGAGGCAAGGAATTTCACGGTACAGGTGACTTTGATCGGAGGAGTGGTACACCTCAGCAGGAATAGTGGAACCTGGACTGAGAGGGGCTGTGGGGAGGCAGGTTGGAGACTTCAGTAGTTTCAGTGATGAGCTCCAAAATAAGAGGGTGGGGGCGGATGGAAGGTCATAGGGGCAACGAATGTGACAATCTGGTTAGGAAGGAACAGAATGAAGGCAATTACATTGGGTGAAAGGAGGTTAGGTATTCGAATAGACTGACAAACAAATGGGATTTCACCATAGCTTCTTCCAAATACATTGTACAATGCTTTTCTGAACTCACAGGGCCCGCACTGAGAGTGGGAGGAGATTTCATTTGGCAGGGTGATGTTATATCTTCCATGTCGTGGCCACCTGAAGGGATCTCATGTTAATCACGAGTCCAATGGATGGGACAATCATATTCAACTGCCTTCAGTTGTTCCAGTTTATCAAAGGTGCACAGAATTCCTGTTACAGTGCTGAGGTAGGGGCACTGCCTCTGGACCAGGCAGTCTCAGTTCAAGAGTTGAGCGTGTGATGCTGGAAAAGCACAGCAGGTCAGGCAGCATCAGAGGAGCAGGAAAACCAACGTTTCAGGCCGGAGCCCTTCATCAGAAATGAGGCTGGGAGCCTCGGGGGTGGATCCTGATGAAGGGCTCTTGCCTGAAACACCAATTTTCCTGCTCCTCGGATGCTGCCTGACCTGCTGTGATTTTCCAGCACCACACTCTCAACTCTGATCTCCAGCATCTGCACACCTCACTCTCTCCTAATCTCAGTTCAAGTCCCCGCTCAAAAAACAATGGCCATGAAAGCTGTCATAGCATTTCCAAACCGATTGTTATCTTTTATCAACATTACACAGCTAATTATATACCAGTGAGAGCTGTTGGGATCATAGAGCAAAAATGCTTTTCTATCTTGTTGCCACCTCATGATCTCTCTGGTATGCAGGAAACAATGTGACAAGAGAGGCAAATGCAGTCTCAAAGCTGCCCATTTAGCAGCATAACCGTCACATGGACTGCACATGTTGACATTCTAGCTTGATGCGATTGCCACGTGTGGGAAAGTGTTGCCAAGAGCTATGGGCTCAGAGGGGATTGCTGGCAATGCCATCCTGCCAAGGTTTCCTGAAGGGAATCTGACGATGGGAAGGAGCACTGACCATGTTCTCAGTTCCCTGGGCACTGCCACCATGTGCATGTCTTGTAGTTCACATGGATCTGTCCTCTGAATGCAGCCTACCAGGGAACACATGAAGATTGGGAAGGAGGGAAATGTGATGGGCACCCCTTGGCATGATGGGGCAGACTGGTAGCACAAAGGTCTAAGAGAAGCATCCGCTTGACATGACTGTCTCCACAGATCTCCTGGCAGCAACATCCTGATGGCACAGATCCCCTCGATCATTCTTCTACTCATATTACAGCTCAGGAGAAACCATGGGCATCACCAACTCCTTTGGCAACACTCAGGGCAAGAGCTACAGCAGCAACACCAGCAGGATCTGGAATTGGCTGTGGACCAGCTACAGAGGCATAACAGACATTTGTCAGGAATGTGTCTGGGAAATAGCTGATTCTGTTTCTGCTAACGCAAATTGATTTAGTCATTTCTCTTTGATGCAGGGAGTCAGGCAGCAGAGCAGTGAGCCGTTCTGGGGTGACTTCTCTCTCTCTGAGACTTGACCTGCTCCCTCATTCCCAGCCATTTGACCCTAAGCCTCTCTCCGTGCCAGAGCACTGCCCAAAGTCTTCACCAGGGACCCCTCTACCCACCACTGCCAGAGTCATGAGCAAGCTTGGCAGTGCCAATTTTTCCACAATGACTTCCTTCAACAAGACTGCAAAAATAAGTGCCCCCACTCCCCATGGTCCACACACAACAAATCAATGACATGGCCAACTGCCAAACATCATGTGGACCAGGCTGGACATCGGTTGTCTCCACCCCACCAACACGGTCCCGCCCCTACTCAGGCCAGCAGCTCTCCATACTACTCTACCAGCTACAAGACATGATCATCTGCAGGAACCTCTACAGTCCCAGGTACCATCAGAGAGAAAGAGTGTGTGTTAGTGGTGATGGGATGGCGGGGTCGGGGAGGGAGGGGGGAAACCACGAGCACAGCCATGACTGACACTACACCAGACACAGGGACAGGGGGAGGGGTGGTCAGGACACTGCAGCCGGGGAGGGGGAGGGGGAGAATGGGTCAGGCCCTGCAGCAGCTGAGAGGAGGGGTTTGACTGAGTGGTGGTAGTGGCACAACTGAGTCCTGGAGGCAGCAGCAGCAGCTTCGTCATGGATGAAAGAAGAGCCATATCATCATTAAGTGCTCTGTTAGTTATTCCACTCCCTTAACAAACATCTGAGAAGGGCTCAGAGTCTTCATCCTCAGGGGTGTGATGTTTCTATTGGGGAAGTGGAGGTGGTGTCTAGTATTGTATCCTATTGTGATGGCCACTAGGCTGGGTAATGGAGAAAGGAAACATGCACAATCCCTCATGTAACTAAGTCTCTGACAGTCTGCACATTGGAATAAAAGCTGACAGCAGGTTCCACATTGACTCCCTGTGACATTCCTGCCTGAAGCAGTCATTGCCCTCTCACAGAGAGCTTTGCAGCCTGAACCCTGAAGTGAGTGGGAATATCACCAGCTGGCCCCACCCTGCCAGCCCCGGTGGGCTAACTATCCCTGTGAACAGACAAAGAGTTGCAAGTGATCTCAATGAATGCATGAGCACTTTGTGAACAGGAATAGCCACGCCAGGATCTGAGCTCGTCCCGGGTAAGTGTGTACTCAGCAGAGAGTGCAGGAATTGTTAGGCCATTGACAGTGTATGGTTACTGTCAGGCTTTCAGTGCACGTCATTCCCGTGGTGCTGACACATGCACACAATCACTCTGAGTGAGTGCCTGTGTGCTGGAACAGTTACAGAGAATGATGCCCTTACGGATGTCAGTTTACAGCAAGTAGATACTGTCATTTTCCCTCGTTGAGATCATTCATCCTCTTCTTTCACTGGATCCAGGTTGATTTGTGCGGGCCAAGGGTGATCCTAGCAGCCTGGCTTCGTGTCAGGGTGTCCCTGCTGTTGTCCCTGGGGAAGTAGACCTCCCCACTCTTTCCAGGATGGCCTGGAGCAGAACCTCAAAAAGACCTCACTAAACCAATGATCAGATCAAACTGAGGTAGCTGCAAATACATACCTGCAACTGTCCCCATGAATCACTGTGACAATGCTATCCCTTTAACAAGGTTATTTTGTCCTTGTTTTTTATCAAGAGGGATTGTAAAGACAGAGGTGTTGATATGGCTACTTTAAACAATGGCAGGGCATTGGCCAGCTCTCCCAGTTCAGGTTTATTTCTACTTTGGTTTGTTTTAGCAGGCGGTCAGAAACTGCTGGTAGTGGAGAGGCTGTTACTGTGAAAAAGGTTCCATGCTTCCGTGGACATTTTTTGCCTGACTCTTCTGTCTGCATTCTCTCCTGCCTGAAAGAGCCCGAGTTTGAATTTACCATTTTGCCAAGGAGTGTGTTTTTGGGATGCTGTGGGTCTTAGAACAGCTCCTTTGTTAAGTGGTGATTTTGAGTTGGTTGGGTTTCTAAATAGTTAATTATTCTAAATTCTGTACTGTGTCAATAAATTCTGTTTTACTTAAAGCCAAGTGGTTTGACCAGCTGCATCACTCCTGGAATAACCACTTCACACCTGTCTTTATAATAGAAAAAAGCTAGGGTCTGGGCTACCTTCTGCATTAAATACCTAATCTATAGGTATTTAAGGAATAAAAGAATGACGAGAGTAAGATTAGAGCCAATCAAGGATAATAGTGGGAAGTTGTGTATGGGGTCAGAGGAAATAGGGGAAGCACTAAATGAATATTTTTCGACAGTATTCACTCTAGAAACGACAATGTTGTCAAGGAGATTACTGAGATACAGGCTACTAGACTAGGTGGGATTGAGGTTCACAATAAAGAGGTATTAGAAATCCTGCAGAGTGTGAAAATAGATAAGTCCCCTAGGCTGGATGGGATTTATCCTAGGATCCTCTGGGAAGCCAGGGAGGAGATTGCCAAGCCTTTGGCATTGATCTTTAAATCATCATTGTCTACAGGAATAGTGCCAGAAGACTGAAGGATAGAAAATGTGGTTCCCCTGTTCATGAAGGGGAGTAGAGACAACCCTGATAATTATAGACCAGTAAGCCTTACTTCAGTTGTTGGTAAAG
>NC_057730.1:31085077-31087644 GCF_004010195.1 Chiloscyllium plagiosum
ATACAGTGTTTTAGCTTTTATTAATAGAGGGATCGAGTTCCGGAACCATGAGGTTATGCTGCAGCTGTACAAAACTCTAATGTGGCTGCACTTGGAGTATTGTGTACAGTTCTGGTCACCGCATTATAAGAAGGATGTGGAAGCTTTGGAAAGGGTGCAGAGGAGATTTACTAGGATGTTGCCTGGTATGGAGGGAAGGTCTTATGAGGAAAGGCTGAGGGACTTGAAACTGTTTTCGTTAGAGAGAAGAAGGTTGAGAGGTGACTTAATAGAGACATATAAGATAATCAGAGGGTTAGATAGGGTGGACAGGGAGAGCCTTTTTCCAAGTATGGGGAAGGTGAGCACGAGGATCATAGCTTTAAATTGAGGGGTGATAGATATAGGACAGATGTCAGAGGTAGTTTCTTTACTCAGAGAGTAGGGAGGGTATGGAATGCTTTGCCCGCAACAGTAGTAGATTCGCCAACTTTAAGTACAATTAAGTTGTCATTGGAAAAGCATATGGATGCACATGGAATAGTGTAGGTGGGATGAGCTTCAGATTGGTATGACAGGTCGGCGCAATATTGAGGGCCGAAGGGCGCTGTAATGTTCTATGTTCTATGTTCTATGTTCTTAATGTGTTTTGAGGGGCCCTGGCCATAACATCACAAATGTGAACATTACGGCCATTACCCTTCCCCACCTCCCTCCACCCCTTGGATTTAATCAGGTCCAGATACAGAATGGGATTCCTGGATTTGGCCATGTGTGCAAAGATCCAAGCATGTGTTTTAAATCCCAATTTATTGACTATTTGAATATAACTTTCTCAAGCTGCCATGAAAGAATTTTTAAGTTGTGTCCATTCGACTGAACCACAGGATTTCTACACCAGTAAAGTCTATAGGAATTCTGACAGCATCTTTGTCTCAATTCATTTTCTGCTGAAGTTTTCATCCCTCCCTATGTTACCTCTGGAGTAGAACATGCCAAGGGATTCTGAACAGCATGCCAAGTTTAGCCCTCTATAAACCTGATATCATCTAAAACTCTGATGTATGTATCCAAACTTGCACCAAGTCCTGTTCACCCATCAATCCTGTGTTCGCTGATCAAAACTGGTTGCTAGTTAAGTAATAACTCAAATTTAAAATACTCATTCTCTTTTTCAAAACTCTGACTTCAGCCCTCCCAAAACTCTGTAATCTCCTCTCGCCCCACCACCCTCTGAGACATCTACACTCCATGATTGTCATCACTCCACCAATGTTGCTTGTGTCGTCAAGTTGTCCAGGTCCTTAGTTAGAGATTTCAAAACGTCTCTGCCTCCCTTTACATTCTTTAAAACTTTACCAAGGTTTTGGTCATGTGCCCTGGTAAATCTCCATGTGATTTTGTGTAATTATTTAGCTGCTGTGAACTGCCTTGGGATTTCTATTGCATGTAAAGGAGCTGTACAAGTCCAAGGTGAGATGTAAGATCATTTAACAGTGTAGGCCGTGAGGAAACTAACCACATTCCATAAAGGGCAAGCCATATGTAACGGGAAAATGGATCATTACAGGAGGAGTGGGGAAATGGAGATGGGCCATGAGTAAGATGATGACACATGTATCAATTATACTTGGGCCGTGGGTAAAGGAAATTTGAGCAAACTGATGGCATGCCCCTGTAATTATTTTGTTTTGAAACCTACAGCCAATATTGCAATATAAATCTTGGGGGGGGAAAGGAAATGAACAAAATTCAAAATGAAGACACTGAATAATACTGAACAAGCCTGCTATATGACAGCTTTTGCTGCCACTGTACTAACCAGTGCAAACTTTCAGCTGCATTCTCTGGCGTATCTTCTCTCTCACTAACCATCCCAACTCAGGAAAACAAAAGATTGACTTCAATAAGTATCCACTTGCATTTAGAATTCTGACACCTTGGCGAAAGCAGATCTTTAAAATGTATACATCCTTCAAACAAAACAGTGTGGAGCCTCTGAGGAAAAGAGGAGTCCTTAAAGAGAGAGATTCCCTGTTTATATGAGCGACAGATCAACAGCTTATGCATTGATTTACATCTCAGGGGACAGACTGCAAATAAAGGGAAAATAGGAAATTGTTGCTCAACAGCAAGATTTACTCAAGCATGAAAAATCAGCAGACCTGGTGATTGAGGACCAGCCCAGTGAATGGAAATATTGCACTCTCCTGTCTATTTTGTCGTCTCTTTTGAAAAGGTGTTCACAGACTTTGGCGAATGATAAAAGCTGAAAGCACATAATACCTCTGAGGTAAGAAAACAGGAAACATAGAACATAGAAGAATATAGCGCAGTACAGGCCCTTCGGCCCTCGATGTTGCGCCGATCCAAGCCCACCTAACCTACACTAGCCCACTATCCTCCATATGCCTATCCAAAGCCCGCTTAAATGCCCATAATGAGGGAGAGTCCACCACTGCCACTGGCAGAGCATTCCATGAACTCACAACTCGCTGAGTAAAGAACCTACCCCTAACATCTGTCCTATACCTAACAGCCCTTAATTTAAAGGTATGCCCCCTTGTAATAGCTAACTCCATACGTGG
>NC_057730.1:31087901-31106197 GCF_004010195.1 Chiloscyllium plagiosum
ATTGAACTCCATTTGCTACCTTTCTGCCCAGTTCTGCAGCTTATCTATATCCCGCTGTAACCTGCCACATCCTTCCTTACTGTCTACAACTCCTCCGCTTTCGTATCATCCGCAAACTTGCTCACCCAACCTTCTAACCCCTCCTCCAGGTCATTTTATAAAAATGACAAACAGCAATGGTCCAAAAACCGATCCTTGCGGAACACCGCTAGTGACGGCACTCCAAGATGAACCTTTGCCATCAACTACTACCCTCTGTCTTCTTCCAGCCAGCCAACTCCTAATCCAAACCTCCAACTCACCCTCAATGCCACAACTGAGGTCAAACAGGAAATAGCAATTAGTTGAGACTAAAGGCTGGCTTTTCATGGAATGGATAATGTGGGGCAGGGCAGGAATCACACAAGAGCAGAATCTAAACTCAGCAGGATTATTAAAATTTAGTGCTGAGTTCAAGTGGACTACATTTCAGCTGTTCCAAGTTGAGTTACAAATTGATTGGATAGATGTAAGCCCACTCAAAGGGTCAATAAGGTCTGTTGATGAGTAAATGTGATGATCTGATGTTTTAACAACCTCCTCCTCTCTGCATCTGAGAAAACATTTACGCTGTCAGTGTAAGTTGAAAATTAGGGTATTGGACGAAAATTTCCGCACTGTCATCAGACATTTGAAAAGGTATGATTTGCCTGGATAGCACACAAAACAATACTTTTCACTGTATCTCAGTACGTGTGACAATAATCAAATCAAATAAAACAGAAATTGCTTGAGAAACTCTGCAGGTGTGACAGCATCTTTGGAGAGAAAGCAACATCAATGTTTCCAGTCCAATGACGACTCCATGGAATACTTTGATATGGTATCTGGTATAAATTAAAAACAAAATCTGTGTGTGCAGTATTATTAAAATTCTTGGCTGACATTTCGCAAGGACTATCAATATGCCATTATGAATGCATGGCTAAGTTTCAAAGGTTACAATAATTTCTGCAGAGGATTCTGAGTTCACAGTCTGAAAGTTTGAAGATGTTATTAGAGGGTTTGTTGCCTATGGTTTGAATAGAAATTAGTTTTTCATTTTAAAAAAAATGAACACTTGAGAAGATTTAAAAGTTTTAAATGAGTTTAATTTGGAGTTGATTTCATGACCAAATGCGTATAAGTGAGAGTTGGTACAGATGGTTAGTATCTTTTTTTTCCATTTCCTGACACTAAACAACAATGAATACTGGGTGAGTGGTGAAGGAAAAGGCATAAGGGTTTGAGGGGCCTTGGATGGTATAAAGGGGCATGGGTAGGTGGAAGGGAAGCATGAGATGGCATGGAGGAGCCATGGGGTCAAGTGGGGGCATGGGTTTGCATGGAGGGGGCACATGATGGATGTAGTGAGGCGATGTGAGATCTAAAACATCAGGGACAAAATCAGCCTCTGGCCATGAAGGATCTGCTTCATGGTTGGCATTTCTGAGTTGATACCTCTTCCACTTTCTCCGAGTAAAGATCGAGTAAAATGAAGATCCTTAAACAGAGTTTCAAATGCCAGGTCAGGAAACTTCCTAAACCAAGCTTCTCATTAGTGAAAATCCTTTTCTAAATTTAAGGTGTAAAAGACTGCAGAGTATTGCAGCAGGTGGAGATTTCGGGTTGTGAGATGTTTCGATATGTGAATAGGAAATGATTAACACTATGATAATGTGTGGCAGCAGGTATACAGAGTGACAGAGATTTAGACAATGCAGTTTAAAGAAGCTTATATTGGAGTGACAATAAAATAGAACGTTTGAGACAGAGAACCTGACATGAACCTGACCTGAAGCTGATTTGAATAATTTGTTTGATAATGATCTTTTATCCAATTCAAGATGATAACTGGCTAGATAAAGGCATTCTCTCCATGCTGATGAATGGCAAGGACAAACAGACCATTGGAGATAAGGTGATGGGAAATGGATTCCCATTGGACTTGGCATGCCAATATTTTGACAGATAACAGGGGAGAAATCGCACATGATGAATCTCCAGAAGAGTGAGAATTTAAGATTGTAGTCATAGACACACATAATTCAGTGACAGGCAATGCAAGAGGAATTGACAAGGTGTTGTGTAATCTACTAACTGACCAACCAAATTATCAACAACAATTTTGCCAACAGAAAAGGTCAGACTTTTAAAAGCCTGGTCTAATGCCTGAGCATCTATTCAACCGACCCCCAAATTACCTCACACACACTCAGCTTCACCTCCCCTGGACACCAATATCCCCATAGCCCGACCTGGTGACTCTCTCTCTGGCAACTGACACACAGCCTTCCATTATCACCAGACCTGACATCTCAACACACCACTCCCCCCAGCCTCCCCTATCCACTTTCCCAAGGTCCAACATCCCCCTTCCACTAGAACTGACCACCACCTCAGGGCCTGACGTGCCCCATACTCCTTCCCCTTCAGACATGATACCAACCACCCCCTTCCCCTGCCAGACCTGACCCCTGCCCTCACCGACCACCATCTCCCCGATATCCCTAAGGCCTATGCCATGGCACCAGTCTCCCAACATAACCTTGGGACTGGACAGCACCCCCATGCTGCAGCTAGACCTGACAGCCCCTCTACCCCATCCAGGACCCAACAATGCACCCTGCTGCCCCTCCCCACTCCCATGGAATAAGACCCCTGCCCTCAATGGACCTAGAATCTTCCACCTATCCTGACTTACCACATCACTTAATGTGCCCCTTGCCATCTTGGCACCCTACTGACCTGGCACTTTACCCCCTCTCTACTGGGTTCTCTACCTGCCTGGTATCCTGCTGACTTGGCACCCTACCATACCCACTTAGCAGCCGACACTCTCAAAGCCCTAACCCCACACTTCCCTTCTGTATGTACTCTTTCACTGGAGCTGTCAAAGTGACTACCTGAGATGGTGGATCTTTGAATCGCAGAATACAGTAATGACGGCTTCCCCCCCAACTCCCCCACCCGCAACTGTTCTGCACTACAAGGGACCTGTCAGAATGGAGGTATAGCACAGCCTCTCTGAAAGAGCCCTTCTGGTACCTCCTGACAGAGGTGGGTAAATCTTTGCTTTTCATCAAAGGGAGGAATGGAATTGCTGGCTGTGTGTGATTGCTGCTTTCTGGAAAATCAGGCCCTTTCCTTCCAGTGATCTGATATAATACAAGTAAGAGAGACACTGGGAGTAGGAATGCCATTAGCAGTGCAGTACGAGTGGAAATTGAGTATCTAAAGGAGATGTTCACAGTGATGGAAATGGGAGTGCAGTGCAGCACAGCACAGCACAATGAAGCTTGCCCTGACATGGGCAATTCAACATTTCCACAAATGGCCACGTTTCTCGCCAGCCATTTCAAGGCCTTTCTTGTCATTGGAGGTGCAGAGCTGAATGTCGCCACCCTCTCACCATTCTCAGTCCCCTGTGCCCACTGAGGAGACATTTCCTTCAGCAACAAGGGATTGGCTGAACTACTAGTAGCAGAAGGAGCTGGTAATGGTGCTCAGGTGTCTGGAGTGAGTAGGAAGCACAGACATTTAGTAGTTTGGGAGGTCGAGGTGGGTGATGCTGCTTGCAATAGTGAGAGTGTTAGGCTATGTGCCTTAGTGAGACTGTCAGTGTAAGGGTGAGTAGTGGTGATCCTGTGAAGGTGGGGTAGGAGAGGGAAGATGAATTGAATTGAATTAGCTTTACTGTCACATGTGCTCAAACGAGTACAGTGAAAAATTTACAATCGCCACAATACAGTGCCATCTGAGGTACAAAGGTACCTAGGTACAGATACTTAAGATCAAATCCTTAGAAAACAAAAAAAGCTAGTGATGCTCACCCTTGCACAGTGTAGATGATCATAACCTTCCTGTTTCACGATGGTGCATTCCTTTAAATCTGCAACACAACCCTGAGCTGAGCTGCTATCTGGGACTGTGTCTGGTGCCAAGGCCTTCTTTACCAGTCCAGAGGCAAGAGGGCAGCCCTCATCTCCATCACCCCTCCAGGGATGCCACATCCCTTTCTGCAACATCTTATTCCAATATTGGCGGAGCAGCAGGCGATGAAGGACAGTCCCTATCTTGCAGCTTTTCAAGTGATACACCAATATCACAAATGGTGCAAAGTCCTGGACACTGTGAGCTCCGAGCATGGCCTCTGCTGTTGCTGATTCTACAGGAAGGGTGCCATACAGCCCCAGTGCATAATTACTGAGCTGAGAAGTGGAAAATTGCATGAGCAAAGTTACCATGAAACATTTTGGGCAAGCCCCCATGAAACTCCTCAAAAAATAACACTTAGACTAAAACACGGGAAAAATTTAAAGTGTTAATATTTGATTGAAGTCAAATTCAGATTCTGTATGGATCAGTAATAACATGCTTACACCTCAAACAATTGCAGCAGAACTTGAGCAGCCCAGATCTCTCACTCAGATTGTGTATGTAGTTTGGAATGTGGATAATGATGCATATAATGCAACTTGTGTGCAGTATTTATGGATTTTGACATGTTTTTTTTGTGTGTTTATTGAGGAATATTAGCATAGAAATTAATCGAATTCCTTTGACATTGATTAATTCCCTTGACTGAACGTCAACATGCCACCTTCCAAATCAGGCTTGCTGATAATGGTGAAGGGTAGAATTTATTAGGGAAATATTGGTATATCCCCAGATACCCACACTTCATGCAGTAGATAAACCAGAGATGACTGGGAAATGCGGTTGCAACAATCCCCTGTACCATCTTCCACTCCATCCCATATCCTTCTCCCCACACACACAACCAGAATTTAACAAGCCTCAAATAAGATAAAATGAGGTTGCACTTAAGTTCCTGACAATTCCAACTGGGAATTTGACTTGTTGTCCTCTTCCCACAATACAGAAAAGTGAATTATCCATTGGAAGACCTCTATGCTGGAAAATCAGTATGGAAGCAGCAGTCATAAGCAAAATTCATTTAAAAGTGTGCTTAACAACCAAATACTCCCACCAACCAATAAATACACTCCTCAAGCAACAAAAAAAAAACCCAGCAAATGGGTGGGAAGGAAAAATAACAGATTTATATTGTACATTTACGTATCTGCAAAAAGGCACAAGACATGTCAGTGAATGGATCACTTTTGAAGCACAGTCATTTGTATTTAGACAATTTCTGGATAACAAGATAACACAGGTGGCAGATGGGTTCATTGACCAAATAATCTGTTTTCTGTTTTGGGGTGGTGTTTGTCATTTTGTAAATGATTATGAGATGTTACTGATGTTAAATGTGCCTATTTAAAATTTAATGAACTGCAAATGGGTGGCACAGTGGTTAGCGCTGCTGCCTCACGGCGCCAGGGACCCGGGTTCAATTCCTGCCTCGGGCAACTGTCTGTGTGGAGTTTGCACATTCTCCCAGTGTTTGCGTGGGTTTCCTCCGGGTGCTCCGGTTTCCTCCCACAGTCCAAAGATGTGCAAGTTAGGTGAATTGGCCATGCTAAATTACCCATAGTAGGGAATGGGTTTGGGTGGGTTGCTCTTCGGAGGGTCGGTGTGGACTTGTTGGGCCAAAGGGCCACACTGAAAGTAATCTAAATTATGGTGACTCATTCCATGTGAAAGCATTTCTGACTTTGTTTTGGGGCAGATATATCTAAATCTTTCACTCTTTTCCTCTTTAGGAGGTGTGCTCTCTACATACTTTTAATGATTGGGTAAAGTCACTGTAGTCCTACCTGACCACAGGGCTACTATCTCATTCAAGAGAAATGGCTGAGGGGTGGTTTAATCCAAAGGTCACCGTGCCTCAGGTGAGGGAAGATGCTGAAAGCCCTTCAGCCAGTGTGAGAGGTGAACCCATGCTATTGTCATTATTCCTATGTTACGAACCAGCTGGTCAGCCAACTGAGCTAACCAACAAGTTTCCTACCTTGCAATGCTCATCTTGATTTCTCATTTGGAGACTAGGAAGGTTAAGGTCAATGCTTAGAGAGAGAGAGCACAAGAGCGAGCGTGTGCCTACCTTGGAGAAACTGATAACAGAATTAATTTTTCTAAAAATGAGTTTTGATGCTACACTGGTTCTTTCTCACATGGTGAAATGAACAGGGAGGTCATGAATAGCACAAACACGTAGTTAGAAAAAGATGACAGAAACCTTTTGAAGGCGAGTTAAGTACTATCTTGCAGGTAGCAGAAATTAAACACAAGTATGTTAAAATGAATTTGTGTTCATGTAGCAAGCAGTAGAAACATGACATCATCATTCCAGGACAGAAAAATATTAATGATCATCGTGATGATTAGCTGCTGCCTTTGATGGTGAAGAAAATATTCCACCTCAGTCTTGTGTTTCCCCGCCAAAGGAACCTGTTGCAGTCAGGAAAGCAACACTGGGCAGATGGGTGGTTACGGGCTAAGGAGGCATTCTTTATTCAAAGGAGGACGATCTGGTTGGCAGAGGTACCTCCTGAGAGCTGTCAATGTTTGACTAGACAGTGTGGGCCTTCTAAAGTTTTGACTACTAATGGGTTTTAATGCACTGGCAGTTTTAAGTGCTAAATATATTAATTTTTTTTTGGAAAGCAGAGAGAATTTTCATCTGAAGAACCTCTTAATAAAACAATGAAATATGTTTGAATTGTGATCACCTTTGTACCACAAGCAGAAGCTCCACAAACTGAGTGAAAGTAAAGGATGGTGATCAGAGAATAAATATAA
Organism: Chiloscyllium plagiosum; assembly: GCF_004010195.1. Classification (NCBI taxonomy): domain Eukaryota; kingdom Metazoa; phylum Chordata; class Chondrichthyes; order Orectolobiformes; family Hemiscylliidae; genus Chiloscyllium; species Chiloscyllium plagiosum. The sequence continues at coordinate 31,094,628 of NC_057730.1, forward strand.
AGCACAGAAGGCAGCCTATGACCCACTGTATCCAGCCCTTTCCCATTGCTCTGCAAATCCTTCTTATTGTCTCGGTGCTGCAGTTTGACTCATACATGAGGAGAACTCTCTGCCCTTCAACTAGTGACATGGGATCTTTAATATTTAACTGAAGGGAGAGGGGACCTCAGTGAAACCTTTCATCAAAAGGGCAGCATTTCCAACAATACAGAAATCCACACTATCCTCAATTATGTGCTCAAGCCTCTGGGATGGAGGTTTCCAAATCAGAGATGATAGTGCTACCTACTGAGCCAAGACTGGCTGCACCATGAAAAATAAATGTCACTTGATGACACTAACAATGAATTCCTCCAAGGGGTTCATAATGATTTGACCATCTGAGTAGCAATTGGCAGTATTACATTTTTCAGATCTTTAGCACTAGCTTTACAATCAACACTGCTCTGCAATGTTTCATAGTGCAGTGTATCTTTATCTATGCTGTTATACTCTGTATAGCTTTACTCTGTATGTAATCCATGTTGTTCCCACTAGAAGAGTTTAATGGAACAGGGTAAAGATTGCTTCCCTCCCTGTCTATCGAACCAGTTGTGAAACTGCCCTGAGAAAGTGTTTGATGCTGATGTTGATACCTAAAATGGGAGTTACTTCCATTTCCTGATTTAATCTTCTCACTATTTCTGTGAATAAGTTTTATGAAGATGTGGGTGTACTTTAAGAGAGTTAAAAGCAGCAGAACTACCAGACACAGCACCAAGTGTTCTCAATAAGGTAACAATATAACACTTGGTCGAACAACTCGATTAGCTGTTTGCCTGGAAATGACAAAACAGGTTTGAATTAGGTCAATCAGTTTAAATTATTCCCTGAAAAAAATACCAATTTCAAATCTAGTTTGAATCGAGTATATTGACAATCTTAAAATGACACCACCCGATGCTCTGGGGTAAAGACCAGGGAAAAATTGAACATTTTGGAGGAGAACTGCCAAGCCCCAGTGGGTAACAGACTCCTTGAAAAAAAAGCTCTCTTAAAAGTACCTTTTCGATCAATAGCCTGTGATGCAGAAATCCCTAAGAAGAAGAAAAGAAGACACAGGAAGATCCAAATAGAAGAACCGAAAGCTGCCTGGTTTTGAGATAAGAAGTTTTGTTTTGTAAATCTTAATTGGGAGTTTTATTGGACTAGTATTATAGAAGGGAAGGTAAAAGATAAGTTAGAGTAAGGACTTCTACATGGTTGTTGGTTAATTATTCTCGGTTATACTTTAAGAAATAAAGTTGTTAATTTTTACTTTAAATAGTTCTTGGCCATCGAATGTTTACAGATTACTGCACAGGATAAATATTTTCTGTATTGCTGGTTTTAAATTAAGCAGGAGGGTTTACCCCATGTTGTAACAATAAGTAAAGTAATTGTTTGTTTATTTTTAAAAAGTAAGCAGAATTTTAATCAATGTCACAATGAATATGGGTAAAATTTAACAGCAGTGTAGAATTCCCATTGAAATGCAATGCCTTTGAGAGGTTTGCAGGTACACTGTTAGATCAAACATAACAGTTTGTGCCAAAGTATTCCGATTTAAGCTGTCATTAACTGCAATGGCAATCCCTAGGTGTCCAGTGCATCTGTCTCACGTAACAATTGGAGATATAAAATGAGGAAAGACTATTTCGAAACAAATGTAAATTTTTTATGCCCGACCAATTAGCTGAATTGAAAACTCAAGGGAAGTCCTTTAAAAGATAACTGCAGACCGCCTGCTTTCCTATGTAATTAATGGCCCATTAACGATGGATATTGAACTTTTGGATCTCTGAGAAAGTGATTCCAACAACAGCTGCTTAATTATGGAGAGCAAGTGGGGTTCTCCTCGCTTTTGTGATATGAATAATCTCACCCCCAGAATTTTCCATGGTAATGGACCCTTCCTACTAATGAACTGCATGTTAAATTCTCAGTGTTAGCAATTGTAACAACACTACCTCATATCCTATTTACCACGGGACATCTTGAAATGTTACTTGGAATATGTGCATAGCCATCAGGAGGCACCATATAGACTGAAGACACCAACATACAGATTGTTTTAACCTTGTGCTTCCATATCATGAGACAAGAATTTAAGAAATAAAATGACCATCAAAACCTTAGGCAAGAAATCCTAACCATATTCAATCATGTTCTAACTATAGTTATTATTTGTTATATTGGTGAATATCTGTTGTATTCTGTTTCCGTGGAATTATACATCTTTGAAATAAATTTGATTGCTAATTTTAGCCTGAACAGGAGTCTGGCAATGTGCTGTTTTCTGCATTTCATAATAGACAGCATCAGATGTTAGATATCCTGTGCAAATTCCAGCAAATATATTTTGATAAATTGTGAATGCGACCCAATGTATGTCTTCAGGCCTGAGAGAGGAACATTAATGCTGCACAGAAATGTAACAGACTGTATAGTCCCAGGAGCCTGTAGACCATTCAACTTGCTGAACGCAATGTTGGATTCAACTTCATGTACCCATTTACACCTTATTACTGAATACTTTTGGTAAACACAAATCTATCATCCTCAGTTTTAAAAGTTAATGTACAGTACTTGCATGAATTGCTGTTTGCAGAAGGAAGTTCCAAACTTCTCACACACTTTCCATGTAGAAGCATTGTTTAATTGGCCTCTGAAATGTCTGGTTCTCAATTTTCACAATGTTCCTAATCCTAGACTTCTAAACCAGCATACAATAACATGCATGGCCATACTAATTTGAAAATGTCCAATCTCATCTGATCTTGGGAACTGAACAATTCAGGTCTGGTATGAACTATGATGGGACAGTGCCTGGGAATATCTGGTGTAGTGGCAGTGTATCCACCTCTGGACCAGGAGGATCAGGTTTAAATCCCATTAGCTCCTGAGGTGTGTGGTAATATATCTGATTAAGTTGGTTAACAATGTCTGCAATTGCATTCATGATGTGTACAGCAGAGAAACAGGCCTTTCAGCCCATCACTTGTTGCCAGTGATTATGCTCCATTCAAGCTTGGTCATATTGAACTGAATTAGTTTTATTGTCAAGAGAAAATTACTGCAGATTTTGTAATCTGTACTGACAACAGCAAATGCTGCGATTCAGGCAGCATCTTTGAGAGCGGGCAATCTAATGTTTTGAGTCTAGATGACTCTTCACCAGAACTTTCAGTGGTGGACTCTCCCTCTTTATGGGCATTTAAGCGGGCATTGGATAGGTATATGGAGGATAGTGGGTTAGTATAGGTTAGGTGGGCTTGGATCGGCGCAACATCGAGGGCCAAAGGGCCTGTACTGCGCTGTATTGTTCTATGTTCTATGTTCTATGTTCTAGAACTGAAGCGAAGTTATCTCGCATCAAAACGTTGGCTTGCTCACTGTCCATGGATGCTGTCTGACCCACTGTTATCTCCAGCATGTGTTGTTTGCAGTAGCTTTATTGTCCCGTATACGCACATGAGTACAGTTAAAAGGTTACAAGTCACCATTTATGGCGCCATCTTAGATATCAAGGAACCTAGATACAAATTTGTGAGTACAAATTCTTAGGAAAGGGAAATTTAAATAATAAAAAAATAAAATGTTCAGCATTACTGACCTTCAAAAGTACAAAGTCATTATAATATATTGAAAAAATAAAGATATTAAAAAGCTCAGAATAACAGTTTTTCCATGATAATATAATAATAAAACAATTTAAGAAGAAAGAAAATTTAAGACAAAGGCCGTGTTTTATCCCTTCATTACGTACATCTATCAGCATAATCTTCTATTCCCTTTTCCACCATCTGAATTAGAATCCCTCCAGCATAGAAACAGGCCACTTGACCCAACAAGTCCACATCGACCCTCCCCACCCAAACCCATTCCCCTACCCCTATAACTCCACATTTCCCCTGACGAATGCACCTAACCTACATACCCCTGAACACTATGGGCAATTTAACATGGCCAATTCACCTAACCTGCACATCATCTTTGGACCATGGCAGAAAACCAGAGCACCCGGGAGGAAGCCCATGCAGACACGGGGAGAATGTGCAAATTCCACGCAGTCAGTCGCTTGATGTTGGAATTGAAACTGGGTCCCTGGTGCTGCGAGGCAGCAGTACTAACCATTGAGCTGTCCCACAAAGTCATCTACTTATCTGCTTTCCCTGTAAATGCAGTTATGTTAGGCACTTCAACCACTCCCCGCAGCGAGTTCCATGTTCTATCTCTCTTTAAATAATGGTGTCATTTCTGAATTCCTTATTGGATTTCTTGGTCACTGTTTTATACTGATGGCCTCTAATGATATTCTTCCTACAAATGGAAACATTCCCTCTTGTAGCCACTTCACCAAAACCTTTTATTGTTTTAAAATCCTCTATTAGGTATCCATTATCCTTTTCTTTTCCCCAAGAAAAGACTGTTCATCCTTGACCGATTTATATACCAGTTCATTTCTGGGAAATGTTCCCAGTACCCAATCCACTGGGGTGTGGGAATCAATAGAGAATATCAGAGATGAATACCAAAGTTTGCAAAATACCTGGGGAGACATTTCGCAGTAGTAAAGAGAATGGTTTGTCAATTGAAGTTTATGTAAGCGAGAAAATAATGAAGTCTCAATCAGGGTTACTGTGCAAGTATGCAAATGAACAGAGCGTATTAAATAGGATTAGAGAGTTACAGACTGATTAGATTCCCTACAGCATGGAAACAGACCCTTTGGCCCAACAAATCCACACCAACCCTCCGAAGAGTAGCCCACCCAGACCCATTCCCTATATTTACTCCTGACTAATGCACCTAACACTATGGGAATTGAGCATGTCCAATTCACATCTTTGGACAGTGGGAGGAAACCCACGCAGACAATGTGCAAACTCCACACAGACAGTCGCTTGAGGCTGGAATCAAACCTAGGTCCCTGGCGCTGTGAGGCAGCAGTGCTAACCACTGAGCCACCTTGCTGCCCCTTAATTGCTGAATGGAAATTTGAAATAGTGGTGATAGTGGTGCGAAATATTCCTGGGTTCAAGGTTTTCAGAAAAGCTAGAAAAAGAAAGAAAGCAAGAAGAATGGCAGTATAGGTTAAGGAGGACATTGCAGTGCTGGAGAAAGAAGATATTCCACTGGGTTCATGGACAGAATCAATGTAGCTGGAGCTAAGGAATAAAAACAGTGAAATTACATTGCACAGTCTACAGACCATCAACCAGTAAGGGAACAGATGTAGAAGAACAAATCTGCAGGGAAATTAGAGAAATGCCAACATTATCAAGTAGTCATAATGGGAGTTTTTAATTACAGAAACATGGAAGTGTATACAGATAGTGTATGGGGCAATGAGGGACAAGTGTGCATAAAGAGAATTTCCTACAGTATTATGTTTTCAGTCCAACAGGAAAGAATTCACTGTTGTTTCTGGTTCTTTGAAATGAAGTGCTGGGTCCACTGCTTTTCGGCATTTATGTAAATGTGAACATAGGAGGTTTGGTTAGTAAGTTTGCAGATGACACCAAAATTGGAGATGTAGTGGACAGCAAAGAAGGTTACCTCAGAGTACAACAGGATCTTAATCAGATGGGTGATGAATGGAGTTTAATTTTGATAAACACAAGGTTCTGTATTTTGTAGATTAGATTCTCTTCAGCGTTGGAACAGGTCACTTGGCCCAACAAGTTCATGCCAACCCTCTGAAGATTAACTCATCCAGACCCACTTCCCTCTGAATGACGCACCTAACACTACAGGTAATTTAGCACAGCCAATTCACGTAACCTGCACATCTTTGGACTGTGGGAGGAAACCCACAAAGATACAGGGAGAACATACCAACTCCACACAGACAGTCACCTGAGGCTGGAATCAAACCCAGGTCCCTGGTGCTGCAAGGCAGCAGTGCTAACCACTGAGTCACCATGCCATCTGCTTTGATCAGTCTATACTGTACACTTAATGGTAAGATCCTGGGAAGTGTTGCTGAACAAAGAGACCTTAGAATGAAGATATATAGTTCCTTGAGAGTAAGGTCACAGGGTAGTGAAGAGGGTGTTTGGTATGCTTGCCTTTATTGGTCAGTGCATTGATAATAGGTGTTTTAGGAGGTTATGCTGAGGCTGTACAGTGGTTAAGTCACTTTTGGAATACTGCTTTCAATTCTGGTCTCCCTGTTCTTGAATGTTATGAAATTTGAAAGGGTTGAGAAAAGATTTACAAGGATGTTGCCAGGGTTGGAGGGTTTGAACTATAAGGAGAGGGTGAGTAGACTGTAGCTATTTTCCCTGGAGCATCAAAGGTTGAGGGGTGACCTTGCAGATTCTTATGAAATCATGAGGGGCATGGATAGGATAATAGACAAGATCTTTTCCCCGTGGTGGGGGGAGTCCAAACTGAGAGGGCAAAGTTTTAAGGTGAGAGGGGAAGATTTAATAGGGACCTAAGGGGCAATTTTGTCACGCAAAGGGTGGTGCGTATATGGAATGAGTTGCCAGAGGAAGTGGTGGAGGCTGGTACAATTACAACATATAAAAGGCATCTGGAAGGGTATATGAATAGGAAGCGTTTAGAGGGATATGGGTCAAATGCTGACTAAAGGGACTAGATTAATTTAGGATAGCTGGTCGGCATGGATGAGTTGGACTGAAGCATCTGTTTGTATGCTGTACATCTCTATGACTCTAATTCAATCAAGTGTCAGTGAGGGATCATTTCAGTGTCAGTGATCATTGTATTGTTAGGTTTAGAATGATATTAGCTGATCCAGAGTCAGAAAAATTAATTAGTGTAGAGCTGAACTTAATAGAACAAGATTGTTCTATGGAGCTGGGCAAGGTAGGTTGGTGGAAAAGCTGTGCTGAATTATGGGCTGTTTTCAAAAACGAGATATTTCAGATATTCCTTCACAAGGGAAACATTGGGAAAACAAATCTAAAGCTCCCTCCATGACAAACTGGATAGAAATGACGATAAAGAATAAAAGGGTCAGGTAAAAATTACAGATGAGAACCAAGGGAAGTACAGAAGGGTCAGAGCAGGGCTGAGAAAACATATTAGAAAAACAAAGAGGAAGCTTGAGAAAAAAAACAGGAAGCAAATACAAAGCCTTATTTTTTCCTGATGTATATTCATAATCTAGATTTTGGGATAATTTCTAAGTTTGCAAATGATATAAAGCGAGGAAGTTTTTGTGAGCTGCATATTGATGGAGATACAGGCTCTCCTGGTTATTGAAGGCCTGGGAGGCTTGATGAACAAATCGTGTAGTCGGTGAGACTTGACACTTGGGGAAATTCACTGAAGTGGCAGACATTTTGCTTCTCAGTTTTTCTGTCTACATTAGTATGATAATGTAAATACTGGCTGGCTCTCCCAAGACAACATCCATCACTACCTTGATGCAGTGACATGTAGCTGATTGAGATGTCTCCAGTGGACTAGGGTCACAAAAGCCACTGGCATTCAATGACCACCAATGCAATCAGCTTCACGTCCATCATGGCACACGGATTGGTCATAGCCTCTCAGGAGAGATGCAATCTTTGGAGACACTGAAATCTGCAGGTAGTCATCATTCATCTGTCTGTCACGGCCATGGGAGTCCTTTGGTTCTGGGATAGCACCTGCCTCCCTGTGGCTTTCTGCTGCTTCCCCATCATGAGTCTGCCTTGCAGATGACCAAGAGATTGTTGCTGTCACAAACCATGTCCCCACTCCATCCCACTATTCTGGAACGAGCAATGCTCCATCACTGAATCATTTCCAATATGAACAGGATGCCCTGTGAGTAGCTGCTGTAATACCTCCCAACCCACCCTTCCCCAATCCTCTTTCTAGCAAGCTGCCTACTGGGAACCCAATCAATGGATGTTTTACTCTAAAACAATGGCTGACCAACTCCACAATATCTATAAATGTGAAAAGCCTTACTGCTGAGGTATCAACTTCAGCAATAACATCACTCTGTTCCACCCTTTGAAAGCTGTGAGCGTCCAGCAAATTGTGAGTATCGTGATGGTAACGAGGTCAGCCAGAACATGAATTCCCTGATTGAGGCTGTTAACCTGGTCCAATCCAAGGAGGAGGACACACCCTATCGACATCAATGGAATTGAGGTAGAGATGGTCAAGAATGTGAAGTTCCCAGGAGTGATGATCACCAACAATCTGTCCTGGACACCCCACCCCCCCCCCCTCCCCCCCAATCCCACCATGTTGATGTGATGGTCAGGAAGGCACAACAATTTCTCTTCATCCTCAGGAGGCTAAGGAAATTCAGCATGTCCTTAAGGACCCTCACCAACTTTTACAGATGCACCATAGAAAGCAATCTATCTGGATGTATCACGGCCTGGTCTGGCAATTGCTCTGCTCAAGAGTGTAAGAAACACAGAAAACTGTGAACACAGCCCAGACCATCACACCAGCCAACCTCCCATCCACAAACTCTATTTACACTTCTCATTGCGTGGGGAAGGCAGCCAACATCATTCAAAGACCCCTCCACCCCCATGTTTTATCTCTTCCAACATCTTCCATCAGCAGAAGATACAAAAGCTGAAACACATTTACTAATAGGTTCAAGAACAGCTTCTTCCTCACTGTTATTAGACTGCTGGGGACCTTTCAAATTTCAAATCTAATGTCGATCTTGCTTTTTGTACACTTTCTGTGCAGCTATAACTTTGTATACCTCGGTCTGTTCAATCACCCAATGGTTTCTATGTCCTTGCATGTTATGATATGCTTGTATTGCATGCAAAACAAAACTTTTCACTGTACTTGGTTACATGTGACAATAACAATGAATCAAATCCAGAATAGCTCAAGTCAATCCTTAGAAGAGTGTAAAGGCAGTCGGAGTAAACTTAAGAGGAAATCATGAGGGCAACAAGGGGACATGAGATAGCTTGGGCAAATAGCTCAAGTTCAAGTTCGTTCAACTATAGCTCAAGTTCGTTAGATGGGTCAGTGTTTGTTCAATGTGTGCAGGAGAGTTTCCTGACACAATTTGTAGACAGGCCAACAAGAGGTGAGGCCATACTGGATTTGGTTCTGGGTAACGAACCAGGCCAGGTGTTAGAATTAGAGGTAGGTGAGCACTTTGGGGACAGTGACCACAATTCGGTGACCTTTACTCTAGTGATGGAGAGGGATAAGAGTGCACTACAGGGCAAGAGTTATAGATGGGGGCAGGGAAATTATGATGCTGTGAGGCATGACTTATTGGGCAAATAGAGTTAAGGAGAATCTAAAGGGTTTTTACAAATACATGAAGGACAAAAGGGTAACTAGGGAGAGAACAGTTACTCTAAAAGACCAGCAAGACAGCCTTTGTGTGGAGCTGCGGACGGTGTGGGAGATACTAAATGAGTATTTTGCATCAGTGTTTTCTGTGGAAAAGGTCATGGAAGATATGGAATGTGGGAAAATAGATGGTGACATCTTGAAAAATGTCCATATTACAGAGGAGGAATTGCTGGATAAATCCCCAGGATCTGATCAGGTGTACCTTAGAACTCTGTGGAAAGCTAGGGAAGTGATTGCTGGGCTCCTTGCTGAGATATTTGTAACAATGATAGTGACAGGTGAGGTGCTGGAAGACTGGAGGTTGGCTAACGTGGTGCCATTATTTAAGAAAGGTGGTAAGGACAAGCCAGGGAACTATATATCGCTGAGCCTGATGTCAGTGGGGGGCAAGTTGTTGGAGGGAATCCTGAGGGACGGGATGTCCATTTATTTGGAAAGGCAATGACTGATTAGGGATAGTCAACGTGGCTTTGTGTGTGGGAAATAATGTCTCACAACCTTGACTGGGTTTTTTGAAGAAGTAACAAAGAGGATTGATGAGGACAGAGCGGGATGTGATCTATATGGACTTCAGCAAGGCGTTTGACAAGGTTCCCCATGAGAATGGTTAGCAAGGTTAGATCAAAATAAAAGCAAATTACTGCGGATGCTGGAATCTGAAACCAAAAGAGAAAATGCTGGAAAATCTCAGCAGGTATGGCAGCATCTGTAAGGAGAGTAAAGAGCTGACGTTTCGAGTCTAACTGACCCTTACAGTTAGACTCGAAACGTCAGTTCTTTTCTCTCCTTACAATGCTGTCAGACCTGCTGACATTTTCCAGCATTTTCTCTTTTGGGAGCAAGGTTAGATCTCATGAAATACAAGGTAAAGTTTGTAAGTTTGCAGATGACATCAAAATTAGAGGTGTAGTGGACAACGAAGAAGGTTACCTCAGATTACAACGCGATCTTGATCAGACGGGCCAATGGGCTGAGAAGTGGCAGATGGAGTTTAATTTAGATAAATGTGAGGTGTTGCATTTTGGGAAAGCAAATCTTAGCAGGACGTATACACTTAATGGTAAGGTCCTAGGGAGTGTTGCTGAACAAAGGGGCCTTGGAGGGCAGGTTCATAGCTCCTTGAAAGTCGAGTCACAGATAGATAGGATTGTGAAGAAGGCATTTGGTATGCTTTCCTTTATTGGTCAGAGTATTGAGTACAGGGATTGTGAGGTCACATTGTGGCTACTTTTGGAATATTGCATGCAATTCTGGTCTCCTTCCTATCGGAAAGATATTGTGAAACTTGAAAGGGTTCAGAATAGATGTAAAAGGATGTTGCCAGGGTTGGAGGATTTGAGCTATAGGGAGAGGTTGAATAGGCTGGGGCTGTTTCTCCCTGGAGCGTCGGAGGCTGAGGGGTGACCTTATAGAGGTTTACAAAATTGAGAGGCATGGATAGGATAAATAGACAAAGTATTTTCCCTGGGGTCGGGGAGTCCAGAACTAGAGGGCATAGGTTTAGGGTGAGAGGGGAAAGATATAAAAGAGACCTAAGGGGTAACATTTTCATGCAGAGGGCAGTACGTGTTTGGCATGAACTGCCAGAGGAGGTGGTGGAGTATGGTACAATTGCAACATTTAAAAGGCATTTGGATGGGTATATGAATAGGAAGGGTTTAGAGGAATATGGGCCAGGTGCTGGTAGGTGGGACTAGATTTGGGTTGGGATATCTGGTTGGCATGGACGGGTTGGACCAAAGGGTCTGTTTCTGTTCTGTACACCTAACTTTAAATCACTGTCAACCAGGAGTCCCTGGCTGACAGATCAAAACAGGAGTGTCAGACATCCTGAAATTCTGAGTGCGAGCTCTGAGGGAGTTAGTTCAATATCAAGGACTTCCATGTGTAATTAAGAGCTGACTTGGTGATGGGATAGTGGTCCTTGTAAAGTTATTTCAGTGAGCTTCTTGTGAAATTCAGAGAATACAAAGAACTGGAGGTCCATTTTCTCTGTAACAAACTATGATTCTCTATGATTATATGGCTTGCTGAGTTTGCAAATACATGGGATGTTCCTGTGCAGCTTCTGTTCAGCTGCTCCAGGAAAGTGGGCTCTGTGTGGCAAGAGAAAAAGTGAGGACTGCAGATGCTGGAGATCAGAGCTGAAAATGTGTTGCTGGAAAAGCGCAGCAGGTCAGGCAGCATCCAAGGAACAGGAGAATCGATGTTTCGGGCATGAGCCCTTCTTCAGGAAT
>NC_057730.1:31109480-31181008 GCF_004010195.1 Chiloscyllium plagiosum
ACCTTAACCTCCTTTCACCTATCACATTTCCAACGCCCCTCCCCCAAGTCCCTCCTCCCTACCTTTTATCTTAGCCTGCTTGGCACACTCTCCTCATTCCTGAAGAAGGGCTCATGCCTGAAACATCGATTCTCCTGCTCCTTGGATGCTGCCTGACCTGCTGCGCTTTTCCAGCAACACATTTTCAGCTCTGTGTGGTAAGGGGCCAGGCTGACCTGATGCTAGACATCCCATACAATTTTACTGCATAATGCTCCATCTTATTGACACTCCAATGATGATCAATATAAACTACTGACATTTCATAGCTAGGGCCACCGTGACATCTAAATAACAACAACTGTTAACTTGAGCAGAAAATGAGTCAGACTCTCATGAAAAAATGTAAAAATGTGAATATCCTCCACATCTGTTTAGATGTGGTCCTCGGCCCAACAAGTCCACACCGAAGCGCAACCCACCCAGACCCATTCCCCTACATTTTCCCCTTCAGCTAACACTACGGGCAATTTAGCATGGCCAATTCACATAACCTGCACATTTTTGAATTGTGGGAGGAAACCAGAGCACCCGGAGGAAACCCACGCAGACACGGGGAGAACGTGCAAACTCCACATAGGCAGGAATTGAACCCGGGTCTCTGGCGCTGTGAGGCAGCAGTGCTAACCACTGAGCCACCATGCTGCCCACATTTTTACATTTTTAACAAAAACCTACCACCATTTACTAACAAACTATAATGATCGGAAAGCGATTATATATTTGTTTTGTCTGTAACCTTTTCATATGTTCAACCTGTTCATTCTTATATTCATATGTCAAAGTTCATGAGTATCAACATCAAATGGACAATGACTGTGTTCATTAGCCCTTGTTAGTTTGTACAGAAATGCAATTAGCCACATCTGAATTTTAAATTTGCCAGTTCTCCTTTGGTGGTGCATTAGAGAAATATACCTCCATTTCCCACAAGGCACAGGGCAGGATGAAATCACAGCTCCAAGCAGGAATATTGAGGTTGCATTCTCTAAGGGGAGCACGTATCAATGTTCTGCAGTAACTGGGAAAGGGTTTCCCCACAGCTTCACCTTCTTCGTAATTAATTTACCCCAGATATACTATTCACACAGATACTAACAGGTCTATCAATCAGAGGGTGGAAGGCCTATTGTGATTGTTAAAGTAACATTACTTTTCTTTGAAGGTGACAATTCGAAAGGAGATAATGAATGTGGTAAAATCTGCTATGGTGAGGATTTCTTATTTCAAAGTTTCCCTTGATTATGACTTTAGACAGAATGATGTATTCTCAGCTCGTTTAGTTTTTGTAGAAGGCCAGAGAACAAGCTTTTATAGACAGTGAGAGCAAAGTCCTCAAGTCTGTGTTGAACTGTATGATTTTATTTGAGGCTAAGACTGGTGGTCTTATATTAGCCTCTGAGCCATTGAATTGGGGGCAAAAGGAAAAAAACAATTCCTGAGTTCCTATCCACAGAGGTGTCAGAGTTCAGCAGTGGGGTATTTCAATGTAACATTGTTAAGCATCACTCTTGGTTTAAATAGCACTTAGAGAATAGACATTGAGGTAAGGTAGCAGAAGGCAGTACCTGTGGAATCTGCATTGCACCAAGACTGACTGCTATCAGCAAATACCAAAAGGATAGAAGAGCAAGAGGCGGTTTCATCAGATTGATTCAAACTGCGTCCGTTGGAGAAGGGAAATTGAGAGAAAGCTGTTGCATCAGCTGTGAGGAATGCTCCTGCGTTTATAACATTGCTCTTGAATTGAATCCAATAGATATTCAGGGTGGACATCTGCCACAGAGATTCCCTCCCTGCTCAGTAATGGGTTTTCCAGCATCTGCAATATGATTTTCCCCTTGCTGCACAGAAGTGGTTTCTGCTTGTTGCCTCGCCAGCAGCAATTGGCTCTCCCAGGGATCTGGAGATTTCTATTTCCCATGCTCCTACCAGCTGATCATTCTGGTGTGATGTAGATGTTCACATTCTAACTGCTACATTCTCATTTCCACCTCTGCACATGATATACAATGAATGGGTTGCTCTGCTTGGCTTTACTCAACACCTTCATTCTGTGAGGCGCACTTTGCACAGAATGAAGTATGGTTTAGTCCTGGTACTGTCCTGCTGTCATGTTATCATTGTCACTCTCCTGCCCCACACTCAATCATTTACTCCTTAAAAAAAGTCTTGCTCTCTAAATAATCCTGTATCATATCTAACATTTGCGTAATTTGTATTCGTTCATTCATTTTTCATATATTCACTTAGTGTCACTAAAGCTCTTCCCTCTTGCTCTCCCTCACTCCTTTTCCCATTTCTCATGTCTTCTTCCCCTTCAGCTTTCTTCCCAGCACTGCTGATTCTCTTTGAATCTCCAGCTTCGATGATATTAAACTGGCATTGTGGTATGGCTTTGACTAATATGGCATTTCTGTCTTTATCTTACAGATTATACCCGTCAAAACAAAATCTAGAAATCATCCAAAAGAATACTGAGAACGTGGAATGTCTCCTTGGGTTTATGAGCACAGATTTCAATTATAATTCCTTGGCTTTCAAGCACATTGCCCAAAGGCTGTACAATTGCTTTAATCAATAAAAATGCTTAATTACTCTAATCTAAAATTGTAGTGCTTGATTCCAAACATGCTTGATAGTTCTTCAGACAGCTTTCATGTGGGTCCTGAGGACAACATCTGAACCACCTGTTCTTAGAACACAGAAGGATTGAACTTGTACAAGATCAGCCAGGGTAGGCACATGCAGAACAAAGCTGCTTCTGTGTTGTTTCAACAAAGTGTGGCAAACCTCAACTGTGGAAAAGGCAAGTATTACAAAAAAAAAATCAATGTTTGCATAACTACCGTTTGTGACATTCTGACATGAGATGAACAGTTTCAAGCTAATTTATATTAAAGTATTGACAATGTGCAAGGTGGATCCATATCTACAAGAAGCTAAAAATGGGGTGGCACAGTGGCTGAGTGGTTAGCACTGCTGCCTCACAGCACTAGGGACCCAGGTTTGATTCCAGCTTTGGGTGACTGTCTGTATGGCGTTTGCACATTCTCCCCGTGTCTGCGTGCATGTGCTCAAGTTTCTTCCCACAGTCCAAAGGTGTGCAGGTTAGGTGAATTGACCGTGCTAAATTGCCCATAGTGTTAGGTGCATTCGTCAGAGGGAAGTGGGTCTGGGTAGGTTACTCTTTGGAGGGTTGGTGTGGACTTGTTGGGCTGTAGGGAATCTTATCCAAACCCATTTTATATTGGGATCTTGCATATGAGGAAGAAAGAAAAGATTTCTCCCATCAAGTCTGAGCTGCATTGTGGTTTAGAGATAAAGCAAAAGCATTTGCTTCTGATTGACTCACTTACTCAGCCCCAGCTTCAGTTTGTTATTGTACAATGGACTGACCTCTTATTTTCTGTCATTTTACAATGATTCCCTTTTCATTCCAAAACATCATTGAAACATTGGAAAGATTCTGAGCTTTGGACTCTCATTACTTTGTGAAGATGTGCTGTGGACTTTGAGCTCAGTTTTAGAAAACAGTCTCAATAAACTCTGAGGAAATTTTACTTGTGCCAGTGTTCCGTAGAGTTACTAAAGTGTGCTGTGTTGCTATCTCTGTCATGTTGTACACAGTGTTCAATATCTTGCTGCATTTCACTCTGATTTCAATTTGAACTGCTCAGTGCAGTTTAGTTTGGGTCAAATTGGTATTGGATACGAATAAGAAATTAAAGGATAATTGCAATTTTTCCAGCTAGTGGAAACTGGGCTGGATGAAACATTTAAAATAAATTCCATCATTCCCCCACCCCCCACACCCCCAGACCGCAGTATTTTCAACAAGTTTTAGACTATTTAGCCACTAAAATCTGTTCCACTTTCATTCAATGGCTGATTTGAGACTGAACTCTGTATACTCACTTTAATGCCATAATCAATCGGTATCTTTGGTCAATCACAATCAATCAATCCCATATTCAAAATCAATAATGATTGACTGCTATATGTGGAAACAAATTTCAAATTTCTTTCACTCTTTGCGCTGAGAAGAGGTTCTTACTTTCCCATCTGAAAGAGC
This sequence comes from Chiloscyllium plagiosum, assembly GCF_004010195.1. Classification (NCBI taxonomy): domain Eukaryota; kingdom Metazoa; phylum Chordata; class Chondrichthyes; order Orectolobiformes; family Hemiscylliidae; genus Chiloscyllium; species Chiloscyllium plagiosum. The sequence continues at coordinate 31,113,595 of NC_057730.1, forward strand.
TCTCAATTTTAAACCTTGTTGTATAGTCCCATACAGCCGAGCGAGCAGAAGTGGCTAAAAAAGACAGAACATGTGAAAAAATTCAGCAGGTCTGGAAGGAGCAGTGGATCGAGAAACTGAATTCATGTCTTGGGTTGGTTACTTGTCATCAGATTGGGAAAGCCTACAGATATAATTGGTTTTAAGCAGTGACAGAGAAACAGGGAAGATAATGGCGGTGGTGGGATGGGTGGTGGTTTTATGTGATTCAGGATTGCATTTATCAAAAATGTCATGTGCAGCAATGAGCCGCAGGCACAGGAACGCAGCATCACAGCCAGCTGATGTCACTGTGATTGTCACCTATGTGCCAGTGACCTTTTTAATCAGGTACCTTAGGATCTGGATGAGGAGGGGGATCTCGACGAGGGAGAGCAGGAGGAGGGAGAGTGGGGACGGGGATCAGGCATGAGAGAAGCCCCAGTCCCTGGACTGGAGACAGCTGAGGAACTTCTGTAAGCTCCAGGCCCAGTTCCCCTGGACTCTCCTCCCCAGCCTGGTGACATCAGAGGCACATGGTGACACAGGTATTTCCTGTGACCTGTTGTGGAAAAATGACATCACGGGTTGCCTCCTCACGTTCAAAGCAACCATTTTAAACATTATAAAGAATCACTGCAGTGACTGGGTGGAAAATAGAAAAGGTTAACTAACACAAAACTGGAAAATGTTGAAAACACACAGCATCATGGAGAAAGAAACCGAGTTGATCTTTAGGCCAATGAGCTTTTAGCACAACTAAACTAGCAATGCATACTCCAAGGACCTACACACTTGGTGGATTGGTGATTTTTTTCATATTTTCTTCCAACTTAGAAAACTCCAATCACTGTTTATGCTGTAGTTCTCTCTACACTTGGAGAGACTGAATAAAGATTGGGTGACCAAGCTTGTGTAACATCTCCTTTAAGTCAGCAATCATGACCCTCAAGGTTCTAGTTTCTTGTCATTTTACTTCTCCTCTCCAGTCTGAGATGGACCATTCTGCCCTTGTTTCCCTGGAGTTTCCCATTAAAGCCGAATGCAAATTTCAGGAACTAAAACTCAGTGTTGAAATTAAGGATACAAACATCTCTCCTGAGTTCCATCCTAATACAAACCTTCTCTGTTTTGTCCCAATCTGTTCCTACACCTTCTGTACTTGGTTAAATATATTACATTCCTAACGTTGCCCAGTTCTGATGATCCATTACTAACATTAACTGTCTTTCTCTCCACAGATTCTCTCGGGCCTGCTGCATATTTCCAGCTTTCTCAGTGTTTATTTTAGTTTTGCAGCATCTGCAGGATTTTATTTTTATATAATCTCAGGTACATCTTTAGAGTCTTGAAACCTTTGATCAAAAGAATCATAGGCAGTCTAAACTCCAGGGAATGCAAACCTGATTTCTGTAACAAAAGCAGAAATTGTTGCAAAAGCTCAACAGACTTGGAGAGAAATCAAATCAAAGTAATATTCTAGATCATTGATATGAACATATGAACTAAGACTATTCAAGCCTTCTCCACCATTCAATAATATTGTGGCTGATCTGTTTGTGTTTGGAATTCCATATTCTGTCTGTTCCTGCCCAAAAAGAATCAATCACCATTTTAAAAGCATTCAGTGATCTTGCCTTCACTACCTTCTGAGGTAGAGAGCTCCAAAGTCACACTACTCTCCTAGAGAAAACAAAATCCCCTCATTTTTCTCTTAAAAGAGAGACTCGTAATTTTTTAAAAAATATCCTCTAGTTCTGGACTCATCCTCAACTGGAAACACCAATGTCCACCTTCTCAAGATAATTCTGGAACACCTAAAGCTTCAATTAAATGATACTTCACTTTTCTAAACTCCAGTCCAGTCTCTCCAATCTTTCCACGTAAGTCAATCCATTCAGTCCAGTATCAATCAAGTAAATCTCATCTGGACCATCTCCAACTCATTTACATATTTCCTCAAATAAGTCGACACACAGTTTTCAAAAATGAAGTCTCGCTGGTGTCCTATAAACCAGAAGCATTATATCCTTACTTTTATTCTCAATTCCTCTCATACTAAAGGGCAGTATTCCATGAACCTTCTTAATAACCTGCTCTTCCTGGATGTTAACCTTTTGTGACTCCTACTAGGAAATCTAATTCAGTCTACATCTCAGAATTCTGTGGCCAGTCACTGTTTAACTAATACTCTACATTTTTATTCTTCCTGCCAAAGAGAACATCTTCACATTTTTAACATTATATTCCACCTACCAGATCTTTGACACTCACTTAACCTATCTGCATCAGTCTGCATCCTGTTATTGTTACTAAATAGGTTCCTGTCCATCTTTGTGTAATCCACAGATTTAGCCACCAGACTTTGATCCCTTCATCTGAGTCAATTATATCAATTGGAAAATGTTGAAGGCCCAGCACAGATTCTTGAGGGACCCCTGACAAATTGTAAATGATCCATTTGTGCATCGTTGTTGTTTTCTGCCAGTTGATCTTCTATCCAAATTAGTAGGTTGCCTCCTGTACAATGAGCTCCCATTTTGCACAATAACCTTTTATATGGCACCTTATCGAGTGTGTTCTGGAAATCCAAGTCAATTAGAAACCAATCATCAGGCTCCCTTTATCCATAGCACACCTTCAACAGATTCTAGTATCTTGGTGAAACCTGATTTCCCGTTCCAAACCAAGCTGGCTTCAGGTTGTCCAAGAACCCAGGAATGATCCTTCATAAAGAAGCTGTCTGACCCCTTTTTAGCATTTTCTGTTTTTATTTCAGATTCCAGTATCGCAGGTACTTTGCTTTTGTTTTAGTTTTTAATAATCTTGCCTTTATATTTAATCCATGCAGTTGAGGTGGCAGCTCAATAAATCTACTTTACGCTCAACCCACAGTTTCTTCAAAGATGGGGTTCTGAGAATTGCTCAGCCTTCCAGGACTATAACTGGTTGAAGAGTAAGAATGACCACCTTGTATTCTAATCTTCTAGACTCTCCAATTGTCCTTTTTTGATTATTTTTCTCTATGGGTTATCTACATACTTGAACTCACAAATCTCTGTGGGATTCCACTGTTTCTCACTTTTTTACTGTTTCAAAAGAATGCTCCTTTTTTTAGGTCCATTTGGATGACCTCACATTTTCCTGCTCAGAATTCAATTTGACACATGTATTAATATCTCTGTAAATTTATGTATTTAACATCACTGCTTACAATGCCATTCATCATTGTGACGTTGGTCAACTGGGATGAGTGGCTTTCTACCCATATTTACACTGATAATAAATATGGTGAATAGCTGAAGACTTAACACTGATCCTCTGGGAGAAAGTGGGAGCTGGAGATCAGAGTCGACAGTGTGATGCTGGAAAAGCACATCAGGTCAGGCAGCATCTGAGGAGCACATGACTAGTTACATTCTGTCGCTTTGAGTATTACCTGTTATCCTCTAACTGGTCGTTGATGGAAATGCTGATATGAGCTATGGGCAGGAGCTCATCTTCATGACTCCACCTTGTTTCAGAAACTCTTAAGCAGATGCCAGCATGAAAGTAAGATGTCAGGAGAGATTCTGGGTGCTTGGAATTCACTGTCTGATTTGGTGGTGGAGGCAGAGACCTTAAATTATTTTTAAACAGTACCTGGATCTGCACCTTATGTGCTGTAAGCTGCAGGGCTATGGGCCAGGTCCAGGAAAATGGGTTTAGAAAGGGCATCTGATGATCTTCAGGTCAAGATGGGTCAAATGGATCCCTTCTGTGCTGGGTTTCTATGGTTCTATGGTAGGTGATGCTGCACTATCAGCAAGGGACAACTTCATTTGTGGCAGTCTTTATCTTTCTAGAATGAACTTGTTCAACCCTCCACTGTGGACATTTAAGAGCATCAGTGCGTACAATCTACAAGGTGCACTGCAGAAGTTTACCAAAGCTTCTTAGACAGCAGCTTCCAAAGCCACAACCACTAACATCTAGAAGGGCAAGAGTAGTAGATACATGAGAACAATGCCATCTGCAAGTTCCTCTCCAAGTCACACACCATCCTGACTTGAAAATAGATCTCCGTTTTCTCACTGTTGTTCGGTTAAAATCCTCCGGCTCCCTCTCTAACAATGTTGTATTCTACCCACAGAATGTGGACTGCAACGACTCAAGAGGCAAGTTCACCACCACCTTCTCAAGGGTAACTAGGGATGGGCAGTAAATGCTGGCTCAACCAATAACACACATGTCCCACAAGTGAATAAAAAAGAAAATCTATCAAGACAGATGCAGCAAATGATCTTATTGATCTCAAAGTTTTCAGACTGCATTACCATCAACTGTAGCAGATGGAAAGGTGCCAACTACCATTATCCCAGCTTCCTGTCTCCAGCCACTTAGCCAATTTCCTCAACAAAACAATGAAATTCCTTCAATTCTGCAAGGTTCAACTTTTGTACAAGTCTATTAATGTATAGCTTTACCCAACACCTGAAGAAAGTCCACATTAGTGACATCCATTAACATTTCTCTGTCCTCTAGTTTAGTTAAAAATAATTAATCAGATTCTGTAAGGAATGACAACCTTTGCAATCCATTCTAGGTCTTTCTGATTGGATGAAAGGTTTTAAGGTTTCCAGTCACTTAATCCTCAATTAAAGTCTCTAGTAGTGTTGTAACAAGATATATTAAGCTAACTGGTCTCTATTCTCAGTTTCCCTTCTTCACCCTTCTTAAATAGTGAAATGTGCCTCCTCTTTTCTGATCTTGTGAGCAGATGATCATGTTATTAAGGGAAAGCAAGAAAACCTTTTCTTAAGTTTCCAATTCAGGTCAGGAGATGGCTTCCCTATAATACCAGGTCTGTTTGAACAGGCATCTCACGTTTGGTCTGTGTGAGTTTCCTCCGGGTGCTCCGGTTTCCTCCCACAATCCAAAGATGTGCAAGGTCAGGTAAATTGGCCATGCTGAATTGCCATAGTGTTCATGGATGTGTCCGTTAGGTGTGTTAGTCAGAGATAGAGGTAGAATAATAGGGTAGGGCAATGGGTGGGTTACTCTTTGGAGGGTCAGTGTGGACTTGTTGGGCCTAAAGGCCTGTTTCCACACTGTAAGGATTCTATGATTCTTTAACTTAAGTCAAGCAGGAAAGTAATTACATTATATTTTCAGTTTACTTCTGGGTAGTGAGGAGCATCCAGATCGCATAGAAACTTTGGCTTTCTCCACAAGGCTGCCTTATCCCACCTCAGTCGGTAATGTAACTCTCGTTGGAGTACAGACTAAGAGGTCCTGCTCTTCTGTGGGTGAGCCTTAGCATCTCTGGATGAATACAAGGGAGACTTAGCTCCAGTTCTTGATCACTGTGAAGTAGTGCAGAATGTAGGGGGCAGGTGAAAGTGGGATTATATTGGCTCTCACCTGTGAACTGGCCTGTTAATGTTCTCTCAAGATTCACAAGTATGAAGTGAATACTAAGGAGAGGGGATGGAAAAGTTGCTCTGCAGTCTAGACAGAGGAGTCCTTATGACACAGTGTTTATTATTTCTCCCTCTAATTCAAGTCTCATACCAGGACCTGATGGCCATGGAGGTGCATTTGTGCACTGGCCAAATAGGTGATGCTCAAGCTATAAGCCCTGTCAATAAAAAACAATTGGCAAGTCATTAGAGTGGGAGAGAAAGAAAATTGAAGCCTCCATCCCAGTCTATAGGCTCATGAAATAACCATTCAGACAGGCTTATGCCCGAAACATTGAGTCTTCTGTTTCTCGGACGCTGCCTGAACTGCTGTGCTTTTCCAGCACCACACTCTCGATTCAAGAGTATGTTGCCACAGCTACCTGGACTCCTTCATTCCTGAAGAAGGGCTTATGCCCGAAACGTCGATTCTCCTGTTCCTTGGATGCTGCCTGGCCTGCTGCGCTTTTCCAGCAACACATCTTCAGCTCTGATCTCCAGCATCTGCAGCCCTCACTTTCTCCTAGGAGAAAACTGGAGCCAAATCAAAAGCAGATTTGAAATATTAATGGGGAAATTGAAACATAAATATGAATAAATCCTAGCACATATCGACTTTCTACCTCTTGTTTTTTAGTGTGCTTTTTTTTCCCCCACTTGGTATGTGTTGTTTCTGCTGTGAAAATTACGCTGTGGAAACTGTCGAGGAAATTTCCTCTTTTCTGCAGCAAGGAACACCCTAAGAGCCTTGTCCTGAATCACCTGCTTCCAATAACTGAAAGCAACTCCCCAGAGACATAGAGTGGCTTCAGACTTTACAGAGGAACCTTCAACAAAGCCTTTGTGGCCAGACAAACCCAAACTAAATACAAGCCCTGTTCATTGGATTCATCAACTGAACCAAAGTATTTATCTCGGTGAATTGTGAGGCTCTGTGAATTGGGTTCTGAAGATTTTGATGCTTATGAAACATCACCAGAACTTGCAACCACTTCACGATTGTATGACTACAACTGTCTTTCGCGGGAGCCTTAAAAATCCAACCAGTATCAAACAAGGCCAAGAGGTAGCCCTCCATGTAATTTACAGTGTACCTGATAGTGTTTGTCATTCAATGAAGATCTGTAACCTTAATCACATCCATGCTAAAACTAAACCGACAGCCACAGATGTACGTGATCCATACCTTGCTGCAGTCTCATTGTCTACTCTACACCAGACTTCCAAGTCACTCTTGATTTCTTCAATTCTGCTTTTGTAAGCCCAGCACTGATTGCCCTTGAGAAGGTGGTGTGAGTTGGTTTCTTGAACTGTTAAAGCCCATGTCACAGACAATGCTGTTAGGAAACAAGTTCAGGAATAGACCCAACAAAAAAGGCAATACAGTTCCAGGTGAGGATCATGTGCGGCTTGTAAGGGAACTTGCAGGCAGCAGTGTTACAAACGACACTTTATCCTTCTATGTGGGAGAAATTGCACATTTGTAGGTACTGGCAAACAATTTTGGGTGAATTACCATAATTGGGGTTGAGGGAGTGAATATCTAAGGTGGTGGATAGAGTGCTGATCAAACAGCATGCTTCATCCAAGATACTGCTGAATACTAGAGTTTTGTTGGAGTTGCATTCATCCAGATGAGGTTGGGGGTGGGGGAAGGGGAAGGGGTTGTTTTCTGTCATACTTCTGGTTGTGCCTGTGCCTCACAAATGTCTGGAGGTGAGTTATTAATCACTAAATCCCCAGGTTCTGACCTACTGTTCTGCCTGCAACATTTACAGGGCTGGTCTATGGAAACCCCCGTGTTTCCATTTACTGGTATGTAAATTCAGTAAAAATCTGGAATTAATAATACTGCCATGGCAGACAGTAAAATTTAAACTCAGCAAAAATCTGGAATTAATAAAATAATGATAACAATGAAGACATCATTGATTGAGTCTAAATCTGGTTCACTAATGTCCTTTCAGGAAGGAAACTGCCATCCGTACCAGGTTGGCTCTACATGTGACTCCAGACCCATAGCAATGTGGTTGACTCTTAAGTGCCCACTGGGCAATTAGGCTTGGGCAATAAATGCTGGTCTAGCCAATGATGCCCTCATGCTGTGAATGAAGACAAGCTCTTGACCTATAGCAACACCCAGGATGTTCACGGTCGGAGAGATTCTGTGATGGTAACACCATTGAATATGAAAGACAGATAGTGAGATCCTCTTATTGGAGAGGGTTATTGCCTAGAACTTGTGTGACATGAATGTTGTTTGCGATTTATCATCTCAAGCCTGGATGTTCAGGTCTTTCATCAAATAAATAAGAATCACCTGAGAAGTTGCAAATGGTACTAAACAGTATGCAATTATTAGCAAAATCCTCCACATTTGTCCTTGTGTTGGAGGGAGGTCATTGTAGGAGCAGCTAAAGATGGTTGGACTCAGGGCACTACACTACCCTGAGGAACTGCTGCAGTGTCAACTCTTATACAAAACAGAAAACATCATAGATTTTGTGCAACATTTTCAGAATACTGTTCTCTCCAGTGGCTCCTAGAACAAGCTGTTTAGTATCAATAATTTAACATGCGAAGGTAAGGGAACAATTTAAATGTATGAAGAACTTGGAACTGTTATTAAAGGCAGATACCCTTCAAGTTCTGAGGGTCATGCACACACATTGACTAGATAAAAATAATGCTTAAATGCACTGTGATTTGACAACTTTTATTTGATAAAAGGAATCCAAATACTATTGTAGAAATTTAATTCAAGAGTTACCTTGGTGAAGCTGTAGATTTCTCACCTTTTATTTGTTATTATAAACTGTTCCTGCAGTTAACAATGTCTGTAGTTTGCAACAATCAGGTTTTGTGAAAGGTACTTATTCTTTGTTGCAGTCATTTATTGTTGTATTTGAGCGAGTTATGGTTGTTGCTGGGCTTCAGTCAAAGTACAATAATCAGACAAGCTGTACGATAAGTTGAAGGAGCTTGATATGTTTTAAAAGAACTTAGTGCAATATTTCTGAGAGAAAATTTAGACTGTTAGAAGAGAAATTCTCTTCTCTGTTTAGAGAAAGTTCATCTAATAGAACACTTGTTAAAGAGGAAGGATCGCCATCAGAACTATTATTTCTACAGAGGGTTACTTTGGGTTACTATGTAGGAGAGAGAAGAGGTCTCAGTTTGTCAAAGGGCAATCTTGTCTAAAGTTTCTGATACACAAAATCCTGTCAGGTCCAATTGGTTGACTGGAAACTGATGGCCTGAGATGAGATATTATCAGACATGTTTTATGTTTTTCCTATGTAATGGCGTTGTTGCCTCCCCAGATGATGGATTCTGAATATGTATTGAACTGCCAAGAACTTAATCTGGTTAAGAGATTGTAAAAGGAATGTATTGCTGACTTTACAGAGTCTACAATTCACAATATTGAAGAGTACATTTCTAATATACATTTGTATGTGGTAGCACTGTAGAGCTAGACCTGTTGGCTGTGCATTTTCTTAGTCCTGTCTATCTGCTTCACAGACAAGTAGTTCTGTTCAGTAGCTTCACCAGGCTGACACCTCAATTTTAGGTATTGCTCAAGGCATGCTCTCCTGCACTCTTTATTGAACCAGGGTTGATCCCCTGGCTTGATGGTATTGGTAAGCGTGGGGATTATGTTGGGTCACTCTGCTGATGGGGCACAGCAGCTCATGGATACGTCATCTTGAGTTGCTAGATCTGTTTGAAGTCCACCCCATTAGATTTGATTTGATCTATTTATTGTCACTTGTATTTGTTACAAAATACAGGAAAATGTTGTATAATGTCGTCACTCTCTGGCGCCATCTTAAAACACAAAAGAGTAAACCGAAACCTGGAAAATTAAGGCAGACGAATGAAGAAAAAAATAAAATGTGTCCAACTTTACTGTCCTTCTTGTTAAGTGGTCTGCCAAGGGCCTTGGACCAGGTGGCCAGGCACAAGTCCCTTCACCGCGCCACTGTTGCTAGAACGAAAATTGTCACACGTTGGTGCCATCTTACCTCCACCGATGTACCTTGCCAATATGGGCCCTCGATGCACCTCACCAATATGGGCCCTCAAAGCACCTCGCCAATATGGGCCCTCAAAGCACCTCACCAATATGAGTACTCAATGCACCTCGCCAATATGAGTCCTCAACGTAACTCGCCAATATGGGTCCACGATGCACCTCGCCAATATGGGTCCTTGACATAACTTGCCAATATGAGTCCTCGACGTAACTCGCCAATATGGGTCCTCCAATGCACCTCGCCAATATGAGTCCTTGACATACCTCGCCAATATGGGTCCACGATGCACCTCGCCAATATGGGTACTCGATGTACCTCGCCAATATCAGTCCTTGACGTACCTCGCCAATATGAGTCTTCGATGTACCTCGCCAATATGAGTCCTCAATGCACCTCACCAATATGAGTCCTTGACATACCTCGCCAATATGGGTCCACGATGCACCTCGCCAATATGGGTCCACGATGCACCTCGCCAATATGGGTCCTCGACGTACCTCGCCAATAGGAGTCCTCGACGTACCTCGCCAATAGGAGTCCTCGACCTACCTCGCCAATAGGAGTCCTCGACGTACCTCGCCAATAGGAGTCCTCGACCTACCTCGCCAATATGAGTCCTCGATGCACCTCGCCAATATGAGTCCTCGATGTACCTCGCCAATGCAGATGCCAATGCAGAGGTATCTGCTGGTTACCTCACCGGCCCAAACACTACTCTGCCACCGCCATGTGTCTGTTCCCAATCCACCTCACTGATGCAGCAGTTGTTGATGCCAATGGGTTTCGTTCTGGGACCAGACTTCGCTGCCAGCTCCATGAATCTGCGCTGGACACAGATGCCATTGGGAACCAAACTCACCTCCGCTGCAGCCATCAGGTGGCACTAGGACTGTATCGTCGATACAGAAGCTGGCAGAAACCCAACCTCTCTCTGCTGCCATCTGTCCATACTGCGCCCGCTCCAGTCTGTGCTGGTTTACTTGCTGCCGATGCCATCACCACATCCGAGCTCTTCAACAAAAGGTGAGTAAAATGAAAGAAGCAAGAAAAGAAACAAAAAGAAAAGAAATGAAAAGAAAATCAGATGGAGTGGATGAGACTGGAAGCCCTATTGCACTGCCACTGTCATTTCGCACTGTGATGGTGCCACACAACATGATGGAGGGTCTCCTCAGTGTGGACCTGGGAGATTGACTCTGCAAGGACCGTGTGGTGGTCACTCTATCCAGCTCGCTCTATACCAGTGTTGTTGATCCATTCTTGGTGAATGTGGATCTTTTCCATGCAGAGTACATTCTATGCCCTTGTCACTCTCAGTGCCTCCTCCAAGTGGTCTTCACCAAGAGAGAGCACTGATTCATTCACCACTGTGAGGAGATGTGGTGGAGGAAATACATGTTAATCAGCAGGTAACATCCTTACCCACGTGAGACCTAATGCCACGCAACATCATATAGGTTCCAGAGTCAATGTTGGGACATCCCTTACAAAATATAGTTCACCAAGTAGTCCATATATCCACCAGGTCTGATGTGAAGCAGATGTTAGCCTCCTGAAGGTGACGCTCCGATTGATTGACCAGTCTGGTGTACACAGACTGTATATGCCTAGCATGCTGTGCTCTACACAACTGAAGCAGGCAATGAAGGGATGGAGTGTGGCAGAGGAAGATAAGGATATTGAGTAGGAGGAATATTAATTTCACCCTGGGACTGCTGCAATGTGGACTGCAACAAACCAGGCAGGAGTTAATTGACACCCACTTCCTACAGATCTGCATTGCGTGAAATCGTCATTCATTGACTGTAAATCTGTTGTTGCTCAAAGTCAAGCTGCCCTTGTTTGTTTCCAGAAGCAAATGAAGCTATCTTGTTTGTTGTTTCTTCACTCTATTTGTTGTTTAAACAAAATTAATGTTAACAAGTGCTTGAAGGCTTTACAACATGTGATGCTCACACATTTAACAATGACAAGACATTTTGTTGGGCATGAGGGAAAGAGCATTCTGGTGCAAACATGGTATGGCACTAAGGATAGGAGTTTCTGAAGCATTATTGCCAACATTTAGCCAAGGGATAAGAGCAGATCTCTTGGCTCTTTGAGTCTGCTCCTTCAGTGATATGAGTAATCCATTCTTGTAATTTATGACTCATCCCAGGATAAATGTAACACCAATCTTGTGAATAGGTTGGCTTAGTCTCAAGACTTTTGTCAAGGAGAGAGTTGGAGTGAAGAGTAGGTGAACAGAGTTTGAAAACAATGCCTTCATTTTCCCAATATTTAATTCAACACCAGTGAGTTCAAAAAACACAAAATAAATGAAGACATGACAGTGGAATTACAGAGTGGCATTTCAAGCCAGTGTCAAAACAATGTCAGAATCCTTTTTGCAGAAAGCCAGATGACTGAATGTAATCTGCCCTTTTGCCTAAAACTGAATATTCTTGACAGCTTTTTTTTCCAGAATTATAGCGATGTTCAATAAGGGACAAAAGACAGGCTCAAGCTAGAAGGTTCCTTGAATTAAAATTTATGAGGCTGCTTTGTGACTCTTTCATATGAGCTAAAGGAACAAAAGACGTAATGGAAAATGTCTATTGGCATAGGGCTTGCCAATAACAGGGATCCCTAATGCGATCAATTCTGATACTGAGTAATAATCACATAGCTGAAGTTGTTCATGTAGAGTGATGCAGATCTGCCTTTCAGCATCAATAATCATTGTTATAATTCTGATGGAAGGTGCTTCATAGAAACTTTGAAAAATGTCCAAAAGGAGGCATGTTATTTGAACGATAGATGACCCTAGAAAAGGGTAGCTTTGTGTTCCCCTTCTTGCACCCTTGTCCCTTATAACGAAGGACTCAAATGCTGTAGAATATTGTAGTTATAGGTGCATTTCAATAGCAAACACTCGTTAGGCCGCCTGTTATGTTAGTGTAACAGATTAAAGATACAGGAGATGGAAAAGCCTGGTGCATTCCCAATCAGAATGATGGTTTGCTTAATATATGTCCCATTCTGATCTTATGCCCTTTCTGTTCAGCCTTATCCTTCTTGTATTCAGCATTAGAATACATTTCAGTAACAGGAAGCAAACCCTAACCCTAACCAAATCTGCGTGTTTTTATCTGAGACAGGTCTCAGTCGTGCCAATTGTTCCAGGTGTTGACGAACAGCTTCAAGTCCAGGTATTGGGAATTGCTGTGGCTGAATTGCTGAACTTAGTCTGAACTAAGTATCCGAATATTGAATCAGATATACCATAGAAAATGATTTCAGCACTCCTATTGTACGTGGATCAACATCTGACATGTGTTATCTCCATGCCACAATGGAATGGAAGCATAGTTCAATTTGAATGAATAGCAGAATGAGTTTGCGGGGCTAATGGTCATCTCTTTGCTACTGTATAGTCTCCTCCTTGCAATATGATACTCGGAATTGAAAGACGATTCACCCAAAAGGAGAAGGTCATAAAATGTTTGCTTCAGTACAAGAATTTGATGTTAGCATCGTGTGTATTTGCAGAATCTCTCACCATGGATAATAGATAATGGAGCAGAGTGACTGGCTGTGACCTAAAAAATAAACTCCAGCTGGCTGGGGAACATGATTCCATAGTTGTATTTCAGACTCTCTGAAAAGATATAACATTCCTGAATTAGAAAGGACCTTGGTGTATTTGCTAAAACATGCTTACGTCCCTTCAGGCCACCCTTTGTCATTGATTTACATAAGATATGAGGACAAAGACACCTTTGGAGGAATGCCATTCTGACTGCGGTTGTATCTTCCACTAATGTTCTCTCTTTTATGTGCTCCAGAGCCCTAAGACCTTGAGACAAATTGTCACATCTCCATTTGGTGACTGGGATCAGAACTAAGCTGGAATAGGAATCTGATCGGTTTTAATCAGTGAGACTTAGTTCCATACTGAGTTGCTTTGGGTGAAGTGTTAGATCTTGGAGAAGTTGCTCGTCTGTGTTTGGAAAGTACATCTTGTATAATGAAATGTGCGCTGGTTATTTAACAGGGGAAGAGCTGTATTATATCCATACTTGTGCTGAACATTTCATGCTCATTGAGAGGTAGAGAATAAATTAAATTTGACAGAGTATTAGGCTTCATTTAATTTCAATGTGACAGGGTTAAGCAAAATAAACGAGCAAATTTCTATTTCAAAAATTACTCTGCTGCTGATAATATTAGACAGCCTGGTTGGTATTTCATCATTTTCTTAACTTATTATTGCTGGGCTACTAATGCTGTGTTTGGACACACTCCCTGAAATATCAAGAGTTGTAATGAACTGCTACAATATCCTTAATGGGCCTCATTAGCCTTAAAGGATATGTGAATTTTTGTTTTGTATTTGTGATAATCTATAGATCGCTGCAAACATTAAATGACTAGCAAGCTCAAAATGAGCTAAGTGAGAACTTTTATGTTCAGTTGAATAGAAGTACATTTGAGAGACAGGTGGATAAATCCCACTGGGCCCTGCCACCAGTAATTAATCAAGGGCCTATGCTGTAATCCACTCCTGTCCCTTTTCTCCTGTTTTGTGCTAAATGGTCGCACAGACTGTGGATTTTAATTGCTTTTGCACTTTCTTCAGTGTCTTATCCGATCTTATCACAGGTCATTCACAATGTTTTCTCAATAGCAGAATTGTTAATTAGTAATTAATTATAACTGACGATGTGCTGAAATCCAGCTTTATGGGTCAACAGTGTCATTGCTGACTTTTACAATTTTTTTGCTGGACTGAGGTTATGCTGGCATAAGACAAAGGCCTGAGCATCCTCTGAAGCTTACCGCACTTTCTGAATGTTGCTGACTCTTAATTTGTTTCACTTCCTTCTTGCACTGTACTGCAGCCTCTCACAGAGAGATGAATCCACAGGTACAAGTTGTTTCAAGAGGTGGAGAGAGAAGCAGAGTTAAGTTTCAGGTCCAATATTACTCCTCTTCTGAAGAGGCCATATCAGGCTCAAAATGTTAACTCTTTTCTCTCTGTCCAGATGCTGCCAAACCTGCTGCGGCCCGGAAATGCAGGCTAGACCGAGGCTCCAGGTCCGCAGCTAGGCCCGGGCGTCTAAAGAAGGAGAATCGGTGGACTCCTGGCATGGCGGTCATGTCTCAGCGTAGCAGCCATGAATCATAGTGGAGATCTCGGCCTTCAGGTATCCCTACAGCCTGGCAGGCGATCTTGTCCAAGAGTGGTGGGCCTATCAGGGAAATGCCCTGCATGGTGATCTTCTTTGATTGAGGCTTCAGGCCCAGTATTCCAGCAGCCCGTCCTGTTGGTCTTGTCTCAGAATAATAGTCCCATCAGAGAAAGGCAGAGTTGTCTCAGCTGCATCTTCAGGGGATTCCTCTGTTCCTTAGTTAGCCTTCCCCAAGCTCAGGAGTTGTTAACTGAACTGTGGTGAACTTTGTCTGAATTTTACACTTTTCAATTTATTATGGACGTCTTCTGTCATTGATGGAGGTGCCGTCTTGGGTTGACTTGCAAAACTTTCAGGTTTCCACTCTAATTTATATTTTTTTGTTCCCATACATTGCCCATCTTTTGTGTGGGCTTAGGCAGTCTGCTGTTGGAGCTTTCAAGGCTTCGAACCTATGTCAACTTCTTTTTCCTGCTCCTATGCATGTAACGCTTTGGGCCAGGAGTCAAGAGTGGAAATCCTCATTGCTTTTCTGCTATCCCACTGAACATCAATGTGGCCAAGTATAGAGCGTATGTGTCCGCTGAAAGCTTATTTTTTATTCAAAGTATTGTCATTATACAAAACAAAACAACCCACTAGGCTTTTCTGCAACTTGAATTTTTGAAAATATATGTATTTCATTGACATTGTGGAAATTTCTGACTGCTTGGTCAACCTTGTGAAAAATGTACCATGAACCATTGAGTTCCTGTTCAACAGGGAGAGGTGTGCGCACAAAGTGATCTTCACATTAAGCTGAAGTTCTTTTTCAAGATGGCAGCGGAGTAGGTGGGCTGAGCCCAGGGCTTGTCCGATTCTGTCAGCTTTCTTTCTCTTTATCTTTCTCCCCTCCTTTTCTCTTTAATTCTATTTCTTTTTTTTACTTTAAAGTCTGGAGAGTGGCAGGTGAAGGAGGAGGAGGCCTCCAGCAGCAGAAACACCAAGACGAGTGTGTTATGGCTCCACCCAAGCCTGGGGTCTCCTAGAGAACAAGGAACAGGCGCTAGGCTGACCATCCTGGCCTGGAAATGCAGGCTAGGCTAAGGCTCCAAGTCTGCGGTTAAGCCCGGGCATCTAAAGGAGGAGAATCGGTGGATTCCTGGCATGGCGGTCATGTCTCAGCATGGCCGTCATGATCCATAGTGGAGATCTCGGCCTTCAGGTATCCAGGAGTGGTGAGCCCATCAGGGAAAGGCCCTGCATGGTGATCTTCTTCGATGGAAGGTTTTGGCCCAGTATTCCAGCAGCCCGGCCTGTTGGTCTTGTCTCAGAATAATGGTCCCATCAGAGAAAGGCAGAGTTGTCTCAGCTGCATCTTCAGGGATTTCCTCTGTTCCTTAGTCAGCCTTCCCCAAGCTCAGGAGTTGTTAACTGAACTGTGATGAACTTTGTCTGAATTTTACATTTTTCTATTTATTATGCATGTCTTCTGTCATTGATGGAGGTGCCATCTTGGGGTGACTTACAAACGCTTCACTATATTTTTCATGTAGAAATACACATAATAATAAATTTCTGTTCTATTCTAAGATTAGTTCAGAATTGCCAGATCCCAGGAACGGGCACCCCAAGTGGTGATTGAGCTTTTCCTGCGTTAGTCAAACACAGTACTCGTAGATCAAATAAATCTATGAGAAATGAGGCTCAGTCCAAATGCTTCAACGTTGGCCAGCCATCTCTCCACATGTATTGTGAATTTGATGAGACAGCGGTGCTATATTTGGCAAAACAGGAGGAATCCATTGTTTCCATGAACACAGAGTCCTGTTGGGCAAGAAGGCAGGGGATTGATAGTGTACCTTGTGTTGGAATATACAATGTTAAATGGCTGAGCAACATCACATTACCTCATCCATCATATCGAAAACTTGGTCTTCGTCATGTTGTGCAGAGACTACTTTCTTCCTTCTTAGTGCTGGGATCTCTCTGCAATATTTAGAATTGTAGCTTGGCCCTCATTGCTGCAGGGAAAAAAAACAGCTTTGCACTCTTTCCTCCATGACCTCATGCTTCCTTATTTCTGCAACTTTCCCTAGACTTACCATTCTCTGAGATCACTGCATTTGTACAATTCTGATCCCCCATTTACAACAGTCTACAATTGGCAGACCCCTGGCATTTAAGCTCTGCAATTCACTAACTAAATTGGTCTTGCTGTTTTTGCATCTCTCTTACCTCTTTTAAAATCTCCTTCTTTGATTAAACTTCCAGTAGTCTGCCTTAATGTGGCCCAAGACACAATAGAATGGTCCTACAAAATGATTTGGACCATTTTTACCTTAAAGATATACTTGGATTAATTCACTACCAGCACCTTGGACATTTATTTCTGCTGAAGGCTCATCCAATTCTTCGCATTAATTCAGGAACCTCACCCAGGCTATTTCTTGTTTGCTGACACTCTCTCTTCACAGACTTACTCTTACGTACAGCACAGACTAGTTACAGAGTAAAACTCCCTTTTCACTATCTCATCAAACATCCTCAATGAACATCCAACATTTGTTAAAATGCCACGGGGTAAAAATTTGCCACAGTTGTACAAAGCAAGTTTAATTTATGATCTGCCTGTTACAAATCCTAGCAGATTCTCATTGACTTCAATTGATCTCAACTTATTGTATGGTACAAATTAATCCATTAAGATGTTGGAACCAAGGCATGGGTAGAACAAGAAGAATGAGGTTTTGCCAAAGGAGTTTGAGGAATTCGTACTGAAATAAAAACGCAGAACGTCCAAGGTAATAA
This sequence comes from Chiloscyllium plagiosum, assembly GCF_004010195.1. Lineage (NCBI taxonomy): Eukaryota > Metazoa > Chordata > Chondrichthyes > Orectolobiformes > Hemiscylliidae > Chiloscyllium > Chiloscyllium plagiosum. The sequence continues at coordinate 31,131,058 of NC_057730.1, forward strand.
TCTCTGGATTACTACTACTAGGGCCATGTGCACATGAACATTGTTTCAAAACTCACAGTTTAATGTGTGCCACAGAGTGGCATCAAAATTAGAAGTGGCATCAGCACCAGCAAAAGAGCAACAATTCCACTGGACTGGCCAACCTGAACTGGGCTGGGTACAGTTTCCTAGCAATTCATGCCACCTACTGCTTTAAATTACAAAGTGAGTGGGGTGATCGCATGCAAGAAAATGTTTAAATGTAAAGAGAACAGACAAGGCCTCAGAGCATGTAGCAATTAGGCTAACTGTAAGGAGGATGTGACAGGAAGGTAGAAAGAGTTGTGTGGTGATAGTGTATCAGAGAGTGAAGTCAAGTCAGGTGATAAGGTAAAATTAAAATTGGCGCATCTGAAATATATGGAGGACTCATAACAAGATGGAGAAACTGATGACTCAGCTATAGAAAATTATTTTGGTTTTTAATAACCATTTCAGAGATGTTTCCATATGGTGACCAAGGCGGAAAATTAAATATTATTGGCTACATGGTATTTCAAAAAGTTAGATAAAATGGAAAACTAGAACTGACCGTTCTATAATAAAGGATGACATAAGTACAGTAATGAGGAAGGACCGCGAAGGCAATAGCAGTGAGTATGATTGACAATTAAAAATAACAAGGATCTGAAAGTACTGGTGAGGTAGTGTGTATGTCAGTTAATAATAGTTATGCTACTGGACAAAGAGTAAAAGAAATATAGAAATACAAGAAGCTTGTAATTAATGTAATGCAATAATCATAGAGGTCTTTAATTTTCATGTAACCTGGACAGTCAATTTGGTGAAACTTACTGGAGGATGAGTTCATGGAATACATTGAAAACTGGTTCTGAGAACAATCAGGAGAACCCTGTTTTAGTCATTGCTCTGTGTCATGAGACAGAGTTAATTAGCTATTTCATAGACTAGGAACCTTTGGGAAAGAGTGAACTTGATGCTAATGTTTCATATTGCATTTGAAGTACTGTACGTAAGTTGAAAATTAGAGAGTTGCAAGAAATAAAGTAATTTACACATATATGAGGAGGAAGATAGATTGGGAAATTAGATTAAAACATGTGACAGCATGGGAGTGACAGCTAACATTTAAATGATTCGGAGATGCTGGTGTTAGACTGGGGTGTACAAAGTTAAAAATCACACAACACCAGATTATAGTCCAACAAGTTTAATTGGAAGCACACTAGCTTTCGGAGTGTTGGCTTTTACAACAATAGATGATAGTTTCACAGCTACCATAACCACCTGATGAAGGAGCGTCGCTCCGAAAGCCAGTGTTTCCAATTAAACCTGTTGGACTATAACCTGGTGTTGTGTGATTTTTAACATTTAAATGGGCTACTTTCTAATTCTCAGGGGACCTACATGCCATTGAGAAATAAAACCTCCTCAGGAATAGAAACTATTACTAGCTTTGGAGATTAACTATATATTAGATTAAAAGGAAAGGTGTTTAATATTACTAAGAGAAGTAATAAAGTGATTGAATAGCAGAGCAGACTTGATGGACCGAATGACCTAATTTCTGCGCCTATGTCTTATGGTCTTAAATGTAAAAGCACAATGTAAAAACTGCTACAAAGCTGTAAAAAGAGAGTAGCTAAAGTGAACATCTTTAGATGTTGAAACAGGAGAAATTATAAATAGTGATAAGGAAATGTCATGGATGTTTTTACAAAAGAAGCCAAAACAAAATAACAGGAATAGTAGTGAATCAAAGGTGTAATGAAAGCAAGGAACTTAAAGCCCACGTATTAGTAAAGCAAGAGGGCGTGGAGAAATTATTGTGACTGAAAGCAACAAATCCTGAGGAGCTTATTGAAATAACTCTACAGAGGCCAGTATCCCCAGTATCAAGTCACCTTTTATTTGCCCATGGAGAATCCTCGACACTGATCCAGCTCCCTCAGAGCCAGCTCTCAGAGTGAACAGGATGTCTGACACACCTGTTTATTTTTTTTTTACACTCCTGCTTTTTTCCTCTATTACCCCACACTCCCGCCGAACTGCGGTAGTGCTTATATTTTCCCCAGCACCCTTGTTGTGTGTGTGTGTGCAGGTGTGAGACACAGTGAGAGACACAAGGTGCACAATCCTTTATTCAGTTTCCACCACCAGGAAGAAAGGAAACACCCGAGTGGCCAGTGACAAGCAGTGACAAGCTTGTGAATGTGACAAGCCCTTTCACATCAAAGGGTAATGCTGTGTGATCAAACAGTGAAGGGGAGGGCAGGGATTAAATCAAAATAGAGTTGGAGGGAGAAATAATGCACTCCACTCCCTGCGGTGCCCACCTCTCCCTGAACAACTCCAGGGTATTAGTGGACACCACGTGCTTCTTCTCCAGAGACACCCAGGCTCTAACGTAACCACAGAAGAGGGGCAGGCAGTCAGCGTGGACACCACGTGCTTCTTCTCCAGAGACACCTGGGCTCTAACGTAACCACAGAAGAGGGGCAGGCAGTCAGCCCTAATGACCCTCCACGGCCCGATGCCTGGACCTGTTTATGGCCAGTTTGGCCAGGCCCAGAAGCAGACCCACACACCTGTTTATTTTTTTTTTCTTTTCTTCATTTTTTTTTTGTTTTTCCCTTTTTTCTCTTTTTTTTAACCCCCACACTACCACCTAAGTGCGGTAGTGCTTATTTTTTCCCCAGCACCCATGGTGTGTGTGTGCAGGTGTGAGACACAGTGAAAGACACAAAGTGCACAAATCTTTATTCAATTTCCACCACCAGGAAGATAGGAAAACACCCGGGTGGCCAGTGACAAACACTGCCCTTCACATCAAAGGGCAGTGCTGTGTGATCAAAACAGTGAAGGGGTGGGTAGGGACTAAATCAAAATAGAGTTGGAGGGAGAAATGATGCACTCCACTCCCTGCGGCGCCCACCTCTCCCTGAACAACTCCAGGATGTTGGTCGACACCGCGTGTTCCTTCTCCAAGGACACCCGGGCTCTAACGTAACTGCAGAAGAGGGGCAGGCAGTCGGCCCTAACGACCCCCTCCACGGCCTGCTGCCTGAACCTGTTTATGGCCAGTTTGGCCAGGCCCAGAAGCAGACCCACGCACCTGTTTATAACTGTCAGCCAGGGCTCCCTGATTGGACCAGAGGAACAGCTCCAATGAGGGAATCCATATTCAATGAGGTCCCTCTGGCTGACCTCATTACAGTCACTACATGTATGTTCCATGCGCTAGGGTCCTAAAGCAGGCTGCTGCACACTTGGGGGAATCAATGTCGACTTTATGCTCATGACTGCAGAATTCAAAGGTGCAGAGAAATCCTGCTACCCAAATGCACGTTCAAAACCTTCATGGATTCTGGACGTCAATGCTAAAGCCAAAATTTGTTCTTTAATTGCTCTTGAACCGAGAAACCTGCTACACTATTTCAGGGTGGGGATGACAGATAGGTTTTTACAACAATAGATGATAGTTTCATAGCTACCATTACTGAGACTAGCTTTCTACTCCAGTTTAATTAAATTGATTTAAATTCCACAAGCCACCACAGAAAGATTTGAACCTGTGTCTTCAAAGCATTAGCAATCTGGTGACATTAGCACTATTCCACCCTCTTCCTCATGCATGACACGAAGAGAGTAGGCAGATACAACAAGATAATAAAAAGGCGAGGAGTATTATGAGAGGAGCTGAGCATTAAACTGAGCATTCAGTTGTGCAGGGCATTGGTGAAACCACATGTGTGCGGTTTCAATCTCCTTATTTAAAGGAGAGTGTACCCGCATTGAAGATGGTTCAGAGTTTTGCTAGACTGACACCTGGGATGAGCAGGTTGACTAATAAGGAAAAAAATCATAGAATCCCCACAATGTGGAAGTGGGCCATTTGGCCCATTGAGTCTACACTGACCCTCCAAAGATTATCCCAACCAGACCTACCCAGACCTTGGAACCCTGTATTACCCATGACTAATCCATCTAGCCTGCACATCCCTGGATATTATAGGCAACTTAGCACAGCCAATCCGCTTAACCTGCACATATTTGGAATGTGGGAGAAAACCAGAGCACCCGGAGGAAGCCCATGCAGACATGGGGAGAATGTGCAAACTCCACACAGCCTGAGGCTGGAATCCAGGTCCTTGGTGCTGTGAGGTAGCAGTGCTAACTACTAAGCCACTGTGCTGGGACAGACTGCACATGTTTCCACTGGACTTCAGAAAATTGAGGAGTGAAGAATATAAGATCTCAAATGTCCTTGACAAAGCATGTGTAAGAAGGATGGTTCCCCTTGTGGGTGAGTCTAGAATCAGGGAGCACTGTTTTGAAATTGAAAACGCCCTTTAGTGCTTGGATAACTAGTTTTCTCTCTGCAGGTTCTATGGTTTTGAAACTCTCTGCTACAAAAGGCAGAAGGTGAGTTCATTGTATATTTTTAAGATGGAGGTAGATAGGTTTCTTTCAGGCAAAGGAATGAAAAATTATCGGGAGCAGATGGGAATTTGGAATTCAAAACATAAGCAAGTCAGTTATGATCTTCTTGAATAGAGGAGCTGGCTTTAGGGACTAAATACTCTGCTCATAATTCATATGTTCATATTGTGTGCTTCTAAAATTCCCTAGGTTTCAAATTGGATGGGAACGAATGCAGCCGTTATTCAAGAAATTAGGGAACTATAGATCAATGAATCATGCATTAGTTATTGGGACAATGCAAGAATCTATTATTTAATAAGACACTTAGTACATTATTAGGCAGCGTCATCATGGTTTTATGAAAGGGAATCTTATTTGACAAATCTGTCTGAATGTCTTTATCTACTCTGCTAATTGCTTTCTCAGGAGGAATTAGTGTATCGAGCATATTTGGATTTTCAAAAGGCATTCAATAAAATACAGAACAAACGCTATTGCACAGATAAGGGCTTATCAGATTGAAGCTATAGGTTTCTGTAAGTCCAGTAAGGATGAATGGGTCATTTATAGATGAATTGGTCATTACTAATGAGGTGTGACAAGGATCAAAGAGAGACTTCAGTTCTTTACAAGGTATATCAATGGCTTCAATGAAAGGGCACAGGGTAATGCATCCAGGCTTACTGAAGACACAAAGCGAGGTGAGAAAGTAAGTAGTGAAATGGGCACAAACAGCTGAATCTTCCTGCCTTTGTGGAGATGGGATTGGTGGGAGAGAAGGGGACAGGAAAATAGGAAGATGTCCTGACAGGGTGGCTCGCCTCCTTATTCTCCATTATTGTCGACTTTCCCAGGGGTGAGCTGGGAACTGAAGCTCAATTCATCCAAGCAGGGCCATTTTTCACTGGTGCCAGTATTTTACCATTTTGCCGAAGGGCTATGGGGAACAGTTTCTGAAAGAGGGGCTGGCCACTCTGATTGAGATGAGGAGGAATTTCTGCATTCAGAAGATGGTGAATCTTTTGAGATGTCTTCCCCAGAGGGCAGTGGAGAATCAGTCATTAACTATGGTCAAGACTGAAATTGGCAGCTGGCATTATACTAAAAACTCAAAAGGGAATAGGAATAGTGCAGCCAATGGTGTTGAAGTAGATGGTCAGCCATGATCTTATTGAATGTCTGATAGTGCAAAGGGCTGAATAATCTTCTCCTGATTCTACTTCTGAGGTTTTTATTCGGAGGGGACCTCCTGAAAGATTGTGTGAGAGTATGTGCTGAAAACATAAAGGGGTTTCAGAGACTCCTCAGGACCTGATATCTAGACCTGACCCCAGCTGGGAAACCAAACCAGCAATTAGCAATATTGAGTGGGCAAATGGTGGCAGATAGATTATAATGTGTGGGGGGAATGGGAAGTTATTTACTTTGGTTGGAAGAATAGAAATATAAATACTTTCTAAAGGTCAACAATGAAATCTTGATGTTTAGGGCATTTTTGGGTGTTTTTGCAAGAGATACACAGGAAGTAAATCTGAAGATACAACAAATAATTAGAAAGAGGAAAGATGTGTTTGCATTTATGGCAGAGTGTTTGGAGAAAAGAGGTCTTGCTTTGAAAGGAGGTTTTGTGATCGACATCTGGTACCCCGTGAACAATGTACACAATGAAGGATACCCATGCTTACGAGGGAATGCAATGAGGGTTCACTAGACTGATGAGTTTGTCCAAGGTTGAATAGGTAGATACGCACTTTGTGGAGTTCAGAAAGTTTTAGAGGTGATCTCAGTTGAGGTATAAATTTTAAGAAGGCTTGATAGGGGAAATACTGCAAGGCTGTTTGCTCTTATCGTAGTCTCAGGATAAGGAGCTGTTTAGAATTGAAACGAGAACTTTCTTGACTCAGAGGCTTCTGAATCTTCAGAATCTGTATCCTAGGGCTCTGGATGCTAAGTTGCTGAATATATTCAAATCTGATATTAATAGATTTTTGAATCCTAATGAAATCAAGGTTTGTGGCACTGCACAGGGAAGTGGAGTTGAGATTAAAGATTGGCAGCGATTGGAATGAATTGTGGAGTAAACTCAATTGACTTTTTGAAATACTCCTCCTATACCATTACTTATGCTTCTTTTGCTCCTCATTACACAGTGCTGTTCTAGATAAATTTCCGCCCTTGTATTGCTCACTATATTCTGCTACATAAAGTAACCGGGTGCACTTAAGCTGCTGGTTTGCTTTGAGCATGGGAATTTGCTCTGTTGACAGTGCTATCTGAGAATTAATAGATCACACACTAATCCGTGCCCATTACATTATCCTGCGTAGCACAGCAGCAGCCTGCCAGACAAATCACTACTCTGACAATTTGTTTGGTATGCAAGATAATTTACTTTTGAACTGAAGTGTTTGCCATTCCACCAGCATTTTATTTTTAATCTTTATAGATCATTATTGAAAGTCTACTTTTTGAAGCAAGGTAATCCTGATACATTTTTAAACTCTGGCCTTTAGCCTCCAGCTAGAGTTGAGCAGCTGTAAAGGAGGAATTTTGCGAAGAGTAAACCTGATGGGAATAGAAACAGAGCTGAAATGAAAGAGGGAATATGATAGATGTGCACAGAGATTTGAGTAAGGGGGACAAAAGGTGAGTTTCAAAGCTAATGGTAGACTTAGTGAAAACTGAATGCTTTTCACTTAAACTCTTTTCAATACAGTCCCTGGTTAGAATGCTTGGTTTTACCTTTATGTACTGTATATGTACAGGAGCTGAGATATACGCAGGCGTTCTGATGCCAATGGAAGCGTACACCAGCTGTTATGGCAGTCAGTTGGAAACAGTTACAAAATGGAATTTTCCAACTCTGCATTGGGTAGATATTAATCTAATTCAAAATTTTTCATAATTGATATGAGTGTTAAGTGCATAATGAGGTTGAATTCTCTGATGAGTCATATCAAAAGTAGAATAGAGCTAAATCAGCAAAATTGGCACCTGCACAGATACCTGCAGAGTCTTTGTTCATTTTTGGGTAAGTTAGCTGAGATATTTGGAGGAGTTAGCCAAGATACTTGGCACTGAATGATTGAAGGTGAACCTGAACAAAACAGGGTTGCTCACTAGCACAACAGGAAGAAGCTTTAGATTCATGGAATCACAGAGCTATATAGCACGGAAACAGACCCTTCGGTCCAACTCATCTATGCTGACCAGATATCCTAACCCAATCTAGTCCCATTTGCCAGCATTTGGCCCATATTCCCCTTAACCCTTACTGTTCATAAACCCATCCATTTACCTTTTAAATGTTGTTATTGTCTACTATTTCGTCTGGCAGCTCATTCCATACACACATCACTCTTTGTGAAAAGGTTGCCCCTCAGGACTTTTTAAAATCTCTTCCCCTTACCTTAAGCCTATGCCGTGGGAAAAAAGACCTTAGCTATTCACCCTATCCATGCCTCTCATGATTTTAAAAATCTCTAAAGGTCACCCCTCAGCCTCCATCGCTCCAGGGAAAAGAGCCGCAGGCAATTTAGCCTCAAACTCTTCAATCCTAACAACATCCATGTACAAAGTTAACAATCACACAACACCAGGTTATAATCCAACAGGTTTAACTGGAAGCACTAGCTTTTGGAGCACTGCTCCTTCATTAGGTGGTTCTGGAGTACACAGTTGTAAGACCTACAATTTAGAGCAAAAGTTTACAGTGTGATGTAACTGAAATTATACATTGAAAAATACCCTGACTGTTTATTAAGTCTCTCATCTGTTAGAATGACCATGTTAGTTTCACTTCTTTCATATGTAAATCGCAAAACTTTTTTTAAATTTACATTCTCAGATTAACTTTGCAAATTGGTGTCAGCCCAGACAATGTGTTGAAGGTGTTAGCCCCCTGTGCTCCCTGTCTGTGCCATAATATTTAGACTGATTCTAATCTAAAAAGTGAGTTGACAGAGTCTTACATGGATTAATGCAGTTTTTGAGCAAAGTACAATGTAACTCTGCAAGTTCAAATTCACCCCACGAATGTATATGTGTGTGTGTCAGAGGGGTGGTGGGTTGTACGTGTCTGTGTGAGAGAGTGTATATGTGTGTTTGTGAGTGTAAAGGGGTCTAAGTGTGTGAGAGGGTGCATGTGTGAGTGTGGGTTGTGTGTGTATGTGTGTGTCTGGGGTGGGGGATTGTGAGTGTCTGTGTGAGAGACAGTGTATATGTATGTGTGTGAGTGTAAAGGGGTTTAAGTCTATGAGAGGGTGCATGTGTGAGTGTGGGAGTGGGTGTGTCTCTAGGAGTGTGTGAGAGTATGTGTGTGTGTGTGTGTGTAGTTAATGGTGGTCACCTGTAGTGTGACATTAACCCAAGGTCCCAGTTGAGGCCCTCCCTATGGGTACCGAACTTATCTATCAGCCTCTGCTGCCTGTCCCGAAGTCTGCCTTGGAGGGTGGTTACCCGAATGTCCGAGATCGAATGTCCTGGACTGCTGAAGTGTTCTCCAACTGGAAGGGAACACTCCTGTCTGTTGATTGTTGTGTGGTGCCCATTCATCTGTTGCCGTGTCCTCTGCTCGATTTCACCAGTGTACCATGCCTCAGGGCATCCTTACCTGCAACGTATAAGAGAGACAACGTTGGCTGAGTCACATGAGTACCTGCCACGTACATGGTGGGAGGTGTCCCCACACGTAATGGTGGTATCCATGTCCACACTCTGACACATCTTCCAGCGCCTACTGTGACAGGGTTGTATGGAAGGAAATTGGTCTGGGTGGGTTACTCTTCGGAGGGTCGGTGTGGACTTGTTGGGCCTAAGAGCCTGTTTCCACACTGTAGGGAATCTAATCTAATATACTCTCCCTCTCTCTTTCTGTCTCTCTCACAGACACCAACAACCGCCCACCCCAGACACACACACACACATACACAGGCACTCCTATACACAGACTCACACACACTCCTGGAGACACACCCACTTCCACACTCACACATGCACCCTCTCACAGACTTAGACCCCATTACACTCACACACACATATACACTCTCTCACTGACACTCACAACCCTCTATTGCACCCTCCCCTCCACCCTTTGCCCCCCCAACACACACACACACATATACGTTCGTGGGGTGAATTTGTACTTGCAGAGTTACATAGTACTTTGCTCAAAAACTGCATGAATCCGTCTAAGACTCTGTTAACCCATTTTTGGATTAGAATCAGTCTAAGCATTATGGCACAGACAGGGAACACAGGGGGCTAACACCTTCAACACATTGTCTGGGCTGACACCAATTGTTAAAGTTAATCTGAGAATGTAAATTTTAAAAAATGTTTTGTGATTTACATATGAAAGAAGTGAAACTAACACGGTCATTTGAACAGTTGAGAGACTTAACAAACAAACAAGGCATTTTTCGATGTATAATCTCAGTTCCATCAAACTGTAAACTTTTGCTATAAATTCTGTGCCTTACAATTGTGTACTCTTGGACCACCTGATGAAGGAGCAGCGCTCTGAAAGCTAGTGCTTCCAATTGTTGGACTATAACCTGGTGTTGTGTGATTTTTAACTTTGTAGACCCCAATCCAACACCGACTCCTCCAAATCATAACATCCATGTAAGTCTTTTCTGAACCCTTTTAAGTTTCATGAGATGTTTCCTATAGTAGGGAGACCAGAATTGAATGCAGTATTCCACAATGGCCTCAACAATGTCCTGTACATTTGCAACATGGCTTCCCAACTCCTATACTCAATGCACTGACCAGTGAAGGCAAGCACACCAAACACCTTCTTCAATACCCCATCTACCGATGACTCCACTTTCAAGGAACACTCCAAGGTCTCTCTGTTCCTCAACACTCCCCATGGCCCTCCCATTACGTGTATAAATCCTGCCCTGATTTACCTTTCCAAAAATGCCTCTAACAAATGCTTTGCCTCTAATAAAAATAAAAACACAAATTGCTGGAAAATCTCAGCAGGTCTGGCAGAATCTGTGGTGAGAAATCAGAGTTAGAATCCAGTGACCCTTCTTCATGACTGACGGTAGCTAGAAAATGCTTGGTATTTGTGCAGAAGATGGGGTAGGGGAGTCTGGGGGCCAGTAAGTATAGGCGGAGATGGAGCCCAAAAGAGGAAAAACAACGGAATAGGTTAAGGTCAGTCTGAGGGATGAATAGCTGCTAATGTGGGCTATTAGCCGACAATGGGTAGCAGCGCATGTGATGACAAAGCCTGGTGTCTGAGGGTTGGGGTAAGGATGTGGGGGAAGGTGCCTCAAGCCCAGAACTTGCTGAGCTCGATATTGAATGCAGAAAACTGCAGAGTCCCCAAGCAGAAAATGAAGTGTTGTTCCTCCAGCTAGTGCTGAGCTTCACTGGAGTGTTGCTGAGAGCCTGAGACAGAGGTCTTGGCCAGGAAATGCGGTGGTGTGTTGAAGTGGCAGGCAACTGGAAGCTCAGGGTCTTTTAGGAAGAAACTCTAGGACACAATGTGTAAAAACAATCCTTCATGTGAGCCAGAGATACCAGGAAGCTCCCTGCTTCTATTCCCAGACCTGAGGAAGGGTTGGAAAAAGGGGTTGAGTCACATCTTTCTTAGCAGTTGGACTGTATAACATCAACCAGGGTTCTTGCTTCTGATAATTGCCCCAAACATTATCATGGAAGCCATATTTATGTGGATGGTGGCTGGAGTGGAGTAGAGTTGCCTCTAGACAATTGATAGAGGAAAGTGAAGACTGCAGATGCTGGAGATTGGGGTCGAGGGTGTGTTGCTGGAAAAGCACAGCCGGTCGAGCAGCATCCAAGGAGCAGGAGAATCGGTGTTTCAGCCAGAGGCTTTTGCCCAAAACGTCGACTCTCCTGCTCCGACCGGCTGTGCTTTTCCAGCACCACACTCTCAACTCTGACAATCGATAGTCTACAATCAGTTTCCGTTAGGTCTTGCAGTGGTCATTTATATGAGGTGTTGGATAACTGCCAAAACACTTTCGAGTCAATGTTGCTGAGGTCAGGAGGGCAAGGAAAATAGAACAAAAATAAAGGGCCATAATTGACTCCTCTGAAGCGAGTGAGATTAAAGTTCCACCTTTTGTTAAAGCTCACTATCAGCTCTCCAACAGGGGAAATGAAACTTTCCTGAAAGTTAAATCGATAGGTTTCAGGGTTGCAAAGAGCAAACTAATGACAGGCACTTGAGATAACAACACCAGTTGTCACTGTTGGTAATCACCGTGTCCTGTTTGACCGTGAACAGATCACATATCCTCATTTTTACAAAGACTGCCTATTTTCACCTTGGAACATTGCTATCCTCTACTTCTGCTTTAGCTCATCTGCTTCTGAAATCCTCTTCCAGGCTTTTTTCCACTTCCACATTCAACTATTCACCTCGTCAGCTCACCTCCACCCTCCATAAACTACAGCTTATCCAAAACTCAGCTTTCTATATCTTATTTGACAACAAGTTCCCTTCAGCTAGCCAACTTAATTTGACTCCCAATATTCTAATTTCACATTCTCATTGCCGAGTCTCTTTCCCTGAATGCCTTCACTCTCCCTATCCGAATTGATTTTTCTAAACATAATATAGACTGCACCCCAAACAGTGTTTCTCTGATTGACCTCATCTGTTCCCCTTTCCTTTTGTCCAAAGAACAACAAACATGTTTTCACACAAGCTCTGGATTCTCGACCCCAGCAATGCTCTGACATAAGCTCACCTGGGGATTGGATGAACAACCTCATCATAAGACCCTTATTGCATATTAAAAGATGCAGTGGGTCCTGTTAAAAATAAAATCAGCATCCAGTGTGTTAACCAAGTGGCAAGGCCCCACATTGAAACCATGGCCAGCTCATGAACGCTGATTTGGCTGAGTTAAAGTAATCTCCACTGTACGAAGATAGTCTGAATGTGTGAATAATCCCCGCCAACACCCTCTATCTGGGGTCAGTTGGATAAGGTCAAGGTGGGCAGTTCAGAGCTGTCATGTTGAATCTCAGACAAACTTTGGATTTTAAGAGTCAAAGAAGGAACGTTAGGATAGTATAGATAAATTCTGAGGGTGAATGTTGTGATTGCATCCAATACGGAGGTCCATTCGGCAGGGATACTCCATAGTACATGCTGTTCTGGTGGAGAGAGATCAGAACGTTTCAGATTCATGGTTCCTATTGGTGACAACTCCACATCAACAGCAGATATTTGTTTCAGTAACCTCTCTGTCTGGAGGAGAATGGCTCAGACTCACCCAGATTCCTTGGTAGCTTTTGGATAAAGGTTGGTAACAGACAAATATTTGACTGCAGGAAATGGATGGAGGCAGTCACCTAGCCAAAGCCTGCTGATAAATGATTGTCATGTTTCAGGATCAATAGTTTGCCTCACGTTCATACAGTAAGCATTCAGTCACATCTTCAATTAACGTACTGGTTTGAATCGATGCTGAAGGTGGACAAATGGGCAGTTCATGGCAAACAATGAAAGCAATTACTGGTGAAAAATTAGAACTCTACGTCAAATTATTCTCAATTACCACGAGCTTGTCCTGTGTACGGCACACATCATTGGAATTCTGAGTAAAGAAGACAGAACCCATAGACCTATGATTTGAGCACAAGTGCACAATCCTAGGATAAGAGTGTAAGAGTGCATTTCTTATCTAATTTGTCTTCTCCCGGTACAAAGGTGTAGCCTCATAATCAGACTACAGCTCCAAAACTTTACAAAGGAATCAATTAGATTCTTCACGCATGAGAGCCTGGGCAAAGCGACTGGAATTATTTGACCATAGAGTGCAATACAGCTGAGACTATTCCATTTTGTCTGGGGTTGGCGGGGGGGGGGGGGAGGGGAACTCATTGGTGTTTTTGCAACTTTCTGCTCCACTTGTTGCTTCATTATTGGGACTTACTCTTCATTGCTTTCGCTCCTCTTGTTCTTCTGCATCTTCAGAAATGGTTTCTCTTTCCACCCAATTGCATAGTACAACCAGAATTCCAGCCTTGATTTCCACCTTTTTCTCCTATACATTGTGCTGCTCAATGGTATTAAATATGTCGACCTAAAGTCCCACCCTTGCTCTGCAGTCTCTCAGTGGTCTGTCTGCCACAAAGTCCTCTGGGAAGATGGAAGCCCAGAAACTGCTTCCACTCCATTCACCTCCTCTGATTGTTCATGCAGGATGATGCAGACATCACACTCCATCTCCTCTTAGACTAAAAGACCATCTCTTTGTTCTACTCCTTTTTGTCCCAGTCTCCATTCTCTTATTTTCACCACTGCTAAAATCCTTATCTTCCTCAATATCCTTCTCAAATTCAACCCCCAAGGCTCTCATTCAGCCTTACTAACGATGTGCCTTCATCAAACCTTGTTCCCTCCCTGGCCAAGCTTTGTCTGAGTGTGCATTTAAAACCAATTATTTATAGAAGGTGGAGGTTACTGGCAAGGTCTTTCCTTCCATAGTTATCCTCAGAAATTGGTGAGTAACCCTTGTCTTAAACTGCTACTGGGTTAGTACAACTAAGTGGCTTTTATGATGAAGAGTTAAATACATTGATGAGTGCCTGGGGTCACGTATTGCTTTGCTGCCCTAAAGGATAATTGTAAATGAGCTGGGGTTTTATGATGATCTGACAGCTTCATGTGAACTTTAATTTTCTGGTGCAGAGTTTTAAAAACTACAATGGTGTTATTATAACTCAATTTTTTTTCAGATCCTTCATCCAGTTACATTTAGTGTCATGCCCAGCATTGGATTCAAATCTCTTGCCATCATCAGCATGTTTCTCTTTCTCCTCTTTGATGTAGCCCCATGCATCTATCTGAACTTCCCCTCCATGCTTATTTTCAACTCAAATCGACTAACACTCACCACATTGTTTCCAGGTCCCCATTCCCCCACCTCTGTGTCTTCAACCATTTCAGTCGCCCTCTCTGGAACTCCCTCCCAGAACTCCTCTGTCATTATTTGTCAGTACTTTTCACTATCTCCAGCAACTCTTCCTAAAATGTCTTGGGATGCTCATTATGTTCAAGTAAGCTGATATTTCTGTAGATGTGTTTGAATCCATTGGAAAGGTTGAAATTTGGAAATGGCCTTTCTGTGTTTTAATGTCACATGGTTTATTGATGATGTACAGCTCCTTGGGGTGGTGTGGATGGTGATTGGTACAGGATCCTTCTGGTTTTGTTCCTCCTTCCATGGCTCAGAGTCCCTCTTGTCAGAATCTTGTTTCTTGCAGACTAAGTGTGGTGTCCGTGAATGGGTCAGCTTGTTACATGTGAATGTACATGCAGAACACTGAATCTCATGGGGCAGGCAGGCAGAAGGTTTTCACCTCACCAGGACCTTCCCGCAACAAAATGTCAGGTGCTACCTTTAAATTCACTCTCTCTAAACCAGGAGCATCATCCAAGCCTGTATTGGTTGCTGCCAATTCCATTTGTATCTGATACCAGATGGAAAGGGGTCCCACATTTCAGTAGCAGACCATCCGGAAGAGAAAGGATTGTTTTTTGGTGGATGGAAACGGAAGACCATCCCGACTGACAAAGTCAACATGCACCATGGTAGTTGCGGATGTCAGTGCCCCTGACAGGTACCAGACACTTGCCTCCAGCACCACAAGAATGATCTGCTGTGCTCTACCAGGGCCAAGTCAAACTCAATTGGGCATGAAGCATTACATCACTCCAGGGGACTGTCACACACTAGATTGGGTGACGTGCATCTCCAACAAATGCCTCATGTATTGAAAGTGTATCATTTTATTACAGCCACCAAAGGTGCACTTCTTGAACCATAGTAGGCCTCATGTATGTGCCAGGATTACAGTAAACACGCAGAACACACTGTCAGCAGATCACGTCCCATCAGGTCACTGACCTTTCATCTCAACACAGAGAAATTGCATTCAATTGATTTTCAACAAAGGTATAAATGGGACAGGTCTGACCACAAATGTGGCTTCATTGTTTGACTGCAAAAAGACACCTCAGTTGCACACATCATATCATGCTTGAGTTTCCCTTGTCCAACTCCAACTGTTTGACAATGCAAAAGCACCATTCTTTTTGATGCTTTAATTGTTCAGATACGCCATATCACATTCTGCTTTGCAGTAATGCACACACAGATTCACAGCTTGTGGGGGGAGGGGTCTGACATTTCAATCTATGCAGGGACGTGGTTATGTACCCCCATCTCTCAATCACAAACAGAAACAGAAATTGCTAGAAAAGCTCAGCACCAGGTCTGGCAGCATCTGCTGAGAGAAATCAGAGTTAATGTTTCGGGTCCATTAACCCTTCCACAGAGTTTCTGTTTTTGTTTCTGACTTCCAGCATACTCAGTCCTTCTGGTTTTTACACACCACCTCTCAAAGCTGTGCTGTGTCTTCAAAGAACGTACTCCTTCATCCTCATCAGCACATTTAACTATCCCATTCTGTTACCAAATCGAAAGTCCATCTTTCCTTATCCTCCTTGCCATTACCCAACCCAAGAATTCCCAGTTGGCTGCTTCCATTCTCCGGGAATCTTCCTCCACCACAAATGACAACGTGCATCAACTTTCAATCCTTGTCCCAAAGTTTCAATCTGCCATCATTATTTTACCTCTTTTAAGGTTAGCCCCTCTTTTAGCCTTCCATGCCTATCCTGGTCAGTTTCCCTACAGTGAGCCAGCCTGGTTTAAAGGCACGTTTTATTACCTCAACATCATTGAACCCTTAGAGAATCGCAAAGACTTTATAAGAGCTGTAATGAAAGTGGTTTTCCATGTGCCTTTTGCTCCAAGCAAGCTCATTCCTTACCAATTAACACAAGAAGCAAAGGAAGACCTTGCAAGACTCATGGTAAAGGAGTCGAGAGTGTGGTGCTGGAAAAGCACAGCCGGTCAGGCAACATCTGAGGTGCAGTAAAGTCGCGTTTCGAGTATAAGCCCTTCATCAGAGCTAATGGTCAAAACATCAATTCTCCTCCTCCTCAGATGCTGCCTGACCGGCTGTGCTTTTCCAGCACCACACTCTCAACTCTAATCCCCAGCATCTGCAGTCTTCACTTTCTCCTCCATGGTAAAGGATCCTTGCAATTGAAGAAGTGTGGACCCACCAGAATTTCTTGGATGATGTCAACCCCACCAGGTTCGTGCCTTACTTATATATGCTCACGTTTGTGAAGATTTTACCACTTTCAGCTAAAAGCTGGTGACTATGAATGTAACTGCAGAAGGCTGGGGTGTTAATGAGTATTCGTAGCATGCTAATGGATGTGAAAGGTTTTCTCCAATATCGGGAAGACTGACTTGGCTGAAACTTTCTGTTCTCTTAACAACCCCATCTTTAAGCAGCTGTCAGCAATCGGAGTTTCCATCGCCTGCCCAGTTACAATCACCCTCCCAGCTTTTGACTTGCTCCAGGGAGGCTCTGAGGATTCCACTCTATGTGGCTAATTGGAGATAGCCAAACAAAACACAAGAGGTGGAAATCTGAAAGGAGAACAGCAAGGAATGGAAAAACAGAGCAGGCCTCTGAAGGGAAAAGATTGGTTATGACATGTCCAATCAAAAAGACGAGCAAATGAGTAAACTTGGGGAGAAACCTTTGGGTGTTGGGCCTGAACCAAAGACTTAAAAGTACAATCGTATAGCTGGACAATTCCCTTCTCTGAAACCAATGCATCTATCGATTCTCTCATCTCCCTTCCCTTTCTCTTTCTCAGCTCATTAAAATGACCTAATACCTTTCCATCTAGAGTCTATTGAAGTTGCCAGCCTTGAAATATTAATCAGTCACTTCTCTTTGCAGATTCTGATTGGCTTGCTGTAAATTCATGGCAATCTATGATTTCTTTACTGATAGCCAGCTGTTTCTCTGGCTGTGATTTGGATGGGCAGAACCTAATTAAATGCCCAATGTGCAGTTTTTCTTTATTACTCCCTTCTGTCATCTTCTCAGTTACATGACCTCCTGGAGGGTGCTACGACTGGATATCAATTTTATATCAGTGCAGAACCCTTGAAGTTATTAACAAGTATCTCAATAAATTGTACCAGTGAATGTTAAAGTTATATGATTCAGATAGGTCGAGGTTCACTTTCCAGTTCATGCTGAAATGAACAATTGTAAAAGAACTCTCTGAGTGTGAGAGGAGAAGTATAAACACAGGTTCCTGTTGTGGATCACAATAATTGATTGCATGGTACAAAAGGAACTGTAACTAACCTGTGATGCATCCGCTCTTGGAGTGTTTGGGAATATGTCAAAGGAGCTTTACCCATCAGTAAGGGACAAACAGTCAGAAAACTATGCCTCAGTGAGACATAGATGTAGAGTGTGCAATTAGGAATGCCTTGAATATGTTAAAGAATACATTGTGTCTATCATAAAAAAGGGGTGGGGAAGATGATGGTATTATATTCAAGGAGAGTTATGTACTGGATTTGATAAATACAGAGAGAGAGGAAGTATTAATGGAATTAGCATCTTTGAAAGTAGATAAATCACTAGGGCTGGATGAAATCCATCATGCGCTGTTAATGGAAACCAGTGAGGAAATAGCAGAAGGTCTGATCATCATTTTCCGATCCCCTTTGGAGACAGGGTGCTGGGCATTGGAGGACTGTCAATGTTGCAATATTTGTTTGTTGGTGTTTATTAATGTTGTATCGTTGTTTTAAAAGGCAGCAAGGGATAATCCAAGTACTTACAAGCCAGTTAGTCCATCCTCAAATCAATTCTGAGAGACAGCATTAACGGTCACTCAGAGTCTCGGATTAATCAAGGATAGTCAGCATGGACGTGTTAAACGATGTTGGGTTTGACTAATCTGTTTGCACTTTTGAGGAAGTAACAAGGAGGATTGATGAGAGTAACGTGGTCTGCACAGATTTTAGCGTGGTCCCAGATGGCAAATTGGTTTGAAAAAAGTCCATGAGATCCAGAGGAATGTAACAAGCTAGACACAAAATTAGATCCGTGACAGGAAACAGAAGATGATTGTTGACTGGTACTTTTGCAAGTGGAAAGCTGTTTCGAGTAGGGTTCTGCAAGACTCTAGGGTCCCCAGATTATTGTGGTGTGTGCTAATGAATTGGATGTAAATATAGGGGCAAGATTAGAGTGGTGCTGGAAATGCACAGCAGGTCAGGCAGCATCCGAGGAGCAGGAAATTCGATGTTTTGGGCAGGAGCTCTTTATCAGGAATGAGGCTGGAAGCCTCAGGGGTGAAGCGATAAATGGGAGGGGGGTGAGGCAGGGGAGAAGGTAGCTGGGAGTGCAATAGGAGGCCCAGGACCTGCATGTCCTTGGCAGAGTGGGAGGGGGAATTGAAGTGTTCAGCCACGGGGCGGTGGGGTTGATTGGTGCGGGTGTCTCAGAGATGTTCCCTGAAGCGCTCTGCAAGAAAGCGTCCAGTCTCCCCAATGTAAAGGAGACCACATCAGGAGCAACAGATACAATAAATGACATTGGTGGATGTGCAGGTGAAACTTTGGTGGGTTTGGATGGCTCCTTTGGGGCCTTGGATGGAGGTGAGGGAGGAGATGTAGGCGCAGGTTTTGCAATTCCTGCGGTGGCAGGGGAGGGTGCCAGGAGGGGAGGGTGGGTTGGTGGGGAGCGTGGACCTGACCCATCACTGTAAATGTAGGGGCCTTGGCCAGGAAGTATCCGGACAAGACAACACACGGCTGCACGGTGGATGGGAAGGAGGATAGTTAGTGACTGCAGGAAGATGGAGGAGAAAGGGAGGGTTGCAGATGCTGGCGATCAGAGTCAACAAGTATGGTGCTGGAAAAGCACAGCAGGTCAGGCAGCATAAGCCCAAAACATCGACTCTCCTACTCCTCGGATGCTTCCTGACCTGCTTTTCCAGTGGTCAGAAGGTCAGACAAGTGATAAATGCAATTCAACTTGGAAAAGTGTGACATGATATAGTTGGGGAGGTCAAACAAGACAAAAGAATACACGATATATTTGAAATTTAGAGAAAGTATGGAACCTTGGAATGAATGCCCACAGATTCCTGAACTATACATATCATCAGTTCTTCCACAGCTTAAGAATTGTATGCAGTTCTGGTTACCATGGACGAGGTCTATGTCCTTTTTCTATGCAAAATCAATGTCAAGAGATTTCAGAAAGGCTGTTATTGCATTAGCGAGGACACAGAGGAGATTTACCACATGTTTACTGAGGAGGCAAAGTTTGGATTGGCTGGGGTTGTTCCTCCTGGAACAGAGGAGGCGGACAGGTGATTTCCTTGAGATGTACAAAGTTGTGAGAGATCTGGATGTATAATGGACCTATTTACCTTAACAGAGGCATCAGCGATTAACGGGTAGATATTTAAAGAGATTTGGAGAAGTATTAGAAGGGAGCCGTGGAAACACTTTTTCATGTGGATGGTAGGAATATGGAACTCACTGTCTAAAGGTGTGGTTGAGGTAGGAAGCCCCGCCTCATTTAAAAGGTGTCTGGATATGCAGCTCGATGTCATGACCTGCAGAGGTGTAGACCACATGCTAGAAGGTGAGGATTTGGTGCATAGCTCATTGGTCAGCTGAGGCAGACATATAGGCTAAGTGGTCTTTTCACTATCCTGCATATTCCCAATAAATTTTCTAGGATTTTACATACCTATTCTGCACTGCTTGGGCCCTGGGATCATGCTATTTAGTGGCTGGAATGGAAACTATATCAGCATTAGCATTCCTCATTCTAATGAACACAAAATGCCTTCATTCAGTTCATACTCTCTGCCTATTATCTTTATCATGAAAACGACATCCTGCATTGTAAAAGTAAACCATTAGTAGATGCACTTCCTGAAGGAGACACAATAAAGACAGTTTGGAGCTTCTTCAGGAGATTTTATAGGGCAATCTGACATGGGTGAAAAGAACTTCAGAAAATCCCAGAAAACTCAAGCTCAACTCAACACAACTCATCTTCAAAATAATTACAATTCATCAGCACAACACCTTTGGTAAGCTGTAATATAGCTTGAAAATTATTCTCCTTTTTTTATTAATTACAGTCTTAATAAAATTTTTCTTTTCACCAGACTAACAATATAGTCTTATCATATTTATATCTTTTTCTCAGTAAGAAACCAGTTTCTATTCTCTCTTTGTTTTAATTTCAGGCTGTCGATACCCTCAACTGATTTCTTGATTTTCATCCTTTTCCCAATCAAAGTCTTCTCCTGTGATCTGATGGAACATGACATTGAAAGGCCGGTAAAACTTTCGCAGTCTGTGGATTACATCTGGATCTATTTTTGGATGAGTTCTTCCTTTTGATTTGCCGAGGCACCTCGGCGTGCTGCTGTCCTCTGGTTTCTTCAGGCAAGGAAAGCCCTTGGTTTTGTTGAAGTAAAAGTGCTTGTCGGTGACGATCCTCTTGAGGCCCAGGAAGTCCTGCACTTTGCCCATTTCTCCGGCTGGGTCGATGATGAGCCTCTCCCCACTGACAAAATGGATCTGGGAGAGGGGAAAGAACTGGAGCCAGTTCTCCAGGTGCAAGGCGTAGATTCCAATGCGAATCGCACTCCAAGAGGCATCAATCAGGCCCAGGGTCCTGTTCTTGAAGGCTAGAACCTCAAAGGTCGGAATCTCCGGTTTCTTGGACAGTGTCTGGGTATAGTCTGAAATGGCTCTCGTCACTGGGTTCCTGACCACTACGATGAGTTTAGTGCCTTTTGCCATCGAGAAGATTCGCTTTGGTGCCTCCCTGGTAACAAAATAACTGGGTGTTTTCTCCATGGTGATTTGACCATCCAGCGTCTTGGGCATCAAGCTTCTGAGGATAAAACAAAAAATGGATTAATTTAGTGCTGCATTTTAGTTAATTGTATAATTCATCTCCTCCCCACCTCTCCTTTCCCCCTCCCCTACTAAACCCAAACCCAACTCTCCAACAGTTACTTATCCTTGGCTATGGTTCAGGAGTGCCTGTACAGTTTCCTTATCCATACAAAAACCTCAAGCCTAGGAATCAATTTTAATTACTCAAAACTCATTCACTTGCACAAGAGTTAAAATCAGGCTCGAAAGGTTTAAGCCTCCAACTCTCCAGACATTCAAATCAGAAAGCTGCTTGTCATCCAGAATTAATTACTGCTTCCCAACCTCTGCCACATCTGAGGATAGGTAAGTCAGACAGTTCCCTCTCATTTTCCCTGCTACTGTGTGGACCTTCCAGGTCTGAGCTGGCAACAATTTTCAGAACCAGAGGTCAATGTGTCCAGATGACCACTGATGTGCACAGATCCTCTGAGCAGCAGGAAACACTGACCACTAGCTTTTCCACTAACCAGTGACAGGGGTTTCATTTGATCCACAGAACTGGAATTATTGAGCTTTAGCAAGTCAAGCAAGTTGAGATATTTCAATCTGATCATTGCTCTGTGATTTTGTTCAGATGACTTACTCAAGAAGAAGTAAAACAAATAGAAATGTATTTCGATTGTATATTTCACACATCAAAATATCTTGAAGCACTTACTAGCATTGAAGCACTTCAAAAGTGCTGCTGTAACACAGCAAGTGTGGCAGCCCATTTGTACCACAATCCCACAAACCATTGAGAAGATTGTGTGTTTTAGTGACATTGGTTGGTGGATAAATATTAAACAGGAAACCAGGAGACCTCCCTGTTCTTAAATAGTGAAATAGAGTGCATTCCCTCACAAAGCAGATCATCCTCAGTTTAATTGTTGTGTTAAAGAAGGTGGCTCTGACAGTGCAGCACAGCACAGCACTGAGGTAAAGGCCTCAAGTCTCAGAAAAAACATCTGACCCAACCCTTCTGACAGAGAGGCAGGAGTATAACCACTGATACATAACTGACTCCTCAAACAATACTGAGAATTCTGGCAGTATTACTGTCTCTGCCCTAAAGACTATCTGGAGTCATTCCACAGGGACCAAATTACTCTCTGGGTATAGATTCCACAGAGTTCCGATTCCATCTGGAATACAATCCCATGGAGGGACTTTATTCATAATTCATCAGCCTTGATTCCGACTGAGATATAGTTTCACAGGGTACTAATTCTTGATACACATTTACAAAGCATTGATTCCTTCTGAGGCGTACCTTGGTGGATGTTGACTTTTGCTAGGTTACAGCTAACTAGAATATGTACTGTGTGTGTGCGACACAGACTTATACCATCATTACCAATTCATGTTTTCTAGGCACATTGTGAATAAATTGGTTAACAAAAATTGCATGGCTAAGAGAGAGAAGAGAAATAAGATTATCTTTGGGTGACTCCAGCAAACAGCTAGCACAAACACAGCAATTTAAAGGGCATTCTGTGCTTTAAGCTTCAACTGTTCTATGGATAAAATATAAAAGCAATGGGTCAAGATGGAGTGTCTGTGACTGAAGATAATAGACAGAGCATGACTGAGTACAAAATTCTGCTGTGACATTTCCAACGTAAACAATAACATCATGTGGTTTATAAAACCTAACATCATTTCCATTGTTGAGACTGTTTGTTATCATATGTCCCATTTGCAAGTTGTCTGTATTGGTGGACTGTTTCAGTATCAGAGGAATTGTGAATGGTGCTGAACATCATGCACTCATCAGTGAACATACCCACTTCTGACCTTATAATGGATGGAAGGTCAGAGATAAAGTAGCTGGAGTTGGTTCAGGTTAGGATACTACCCTGAGGAATTCCTGCAGCAATATTCTGGGATTGTAATGATTGACCTCCAACAAGCATTGTACTAGATATGATTCAATTTATACTGGCTTTCCCCTGATCCCTATTGACCTCAGTTTTACTATGGTTCCTTGATGCCATTCTCAGTCAAATGCTTCCTTGATGTTAACGGCAGGCCCTTTTACCTCCACTTTTGAGTTTAGCTGTTTGGTCCATTGGCGAACTAAGGCTATAATAAAGCCAAGAACTGAGTGCCCATGGCTGAACCTAAAATAAGCATCACTGAGCAGGTTAATAGTCAATGAGTACAGCTTTTAATTGCTAGATCTGTTTGAAATAAATTCCATTTGGCACAGCAATAATGCTACAGAGCACAGTAAAGGGCATGTATCCTCAGTGTGGAAGCAGGGCCTGGTTTCTACAAGGATTGCATGGTCCACTACCACCACTGTCATAGAAAGATACACCTGTGTCAGATTGGTTAAGTAGGATTTGCCTCCTTGCTAGCTCCCTCACTATGTAATGCAGGGTTCAGTCCGACGCTGCCTCCTTCACGTTCGGCCATGATGGTCAGTAATGGTATGCCAAGCAACTGTTTATGGTCAACATTGAAATGCCTGACCCAGAATATATCTTGTGCTCATGTCGTCCCCAGTGCTTTTTCCCACTGGTGTTCAACATGGAGGAGTACACAAAACAGGGAACTGAGGGTCCTCATGCTTAAACCACAGAAAGCCGGCATACAGATCCAGCAAGGAGTAGGGAATGTTGGCCATTAGTTCAAACAAAATGGAAGAGAAAAATTGAGCAATCTTGCTAAAACCTTGCCAGAGAAAGCACAGCCAGAATAGCGTGAACAGGTTTCTAAGGGGAGATATACTGGCATTGGAGACATTACAGAGAATGTTCACTGGGCTGATACCAGGTATGGAGAATCTGCATTTTGTAGAGAGGTTGACTAGGTAGGACCTGTACTCATTGGAATTTAGAAAAATAAGAGGAGACCATATAAGATTCTTAGTGGGATTTCACAAAGTAGATGTGGAAAGGTTGTTTTCCCTGTGGGAAAGTCTAGGACTAGAGGGTATAAGGGGCTACCATTTAAGACAGGGACAAGAAGGAGTTCCTTTTTTCAGAAGGTCGTGAATCTCCAGAATCTTTTAACATGAAGCATTGTAGAGGTTGGGCCTTGAAGCATATTCAAGGTTAAGACATACAGAGTTTTAATCAGAAAGTGAATCAGTGTGAAGGGGAAAGGCAGGAAATGGAGTTGAGGATTATCAGATCAGCCATGATCTCACTGAATGGTGGCACAGACTTGATAGGGTAAATTAGAGACAAAATAAACTGCAGATGCTAAAATCCAAAGTAGACAAGCAGGAGGCTGGAGGAACACAGCAGGCCGGGCAGCATCACAGGGTGGAGAAGTCAATGTTTCAGGTCTAATTCTTCTTCAGGAATGGATGTAGGGGTAGGGAGAGTTGCAGATAAAGAGAGGAGGGGGAAGGGTTATGGGTCGGGAGAGGGGTGGAGTGGTGATAGGTGAGTACAGGTGGTAGGTACAACCTGGTAGGTTGATGGGAAGAATGAATCCAGTTGGTAGTTCGAGGGAGGGGTCAGTTGAAGGGTTGGAAGGGAGAAGACAGGCCTGGAAAGGGGATCAAGGGATGGGTGGGAAGGTTATTTGAAATTGGAGAATTCAATGTTGAGTTCTCTGAGCTGTAGCAGAAAATAAGATGTTGTTCCTCCAATTTGCAGTCTGATTCTCTGTGGCAATGGAGGAGGCCAAGGACATTTCGGAAAGGGAGTGGGAAGGGAAATTAGAATGGGGGGTGACTGGGAGGTCAGGTCGACCCCTGGTTGAGATGTTCAGCGAAACGTGCCCTGAGTTTAGGTTTGGTCTCCTCGACGCAGAGAAGACCACATTGGGAACACCTGATGCAATAAACTAGGTTAGAGGAAGGCAGGTGAACCTCTGTTTCACCTGGAAGGACTGTTTGGGGCCCTGGCTGGAGGGGAGAGAGGTGGTGTGCCAGCAAGGTTTGCATCTTTTCCGGTTGCTGGGGAAGGTACCGGGGGGCTTCGGGGAGGGTGGGTGGAGCAAACCAAGGATTGGAACGGTCCTTGCAGAAGGCAAGGAGGGGAAGATGTGCTTGGTGGTGGGGTCTCGTTGGAGTTGGCCGACATGTTTGAGGGTGATACTTTGGATGTGTAGACTGGTGGGGTGGTAGGTGAGGACAATGAGGGAAATGGAGGAGGTGCAGTAGAGGGCTATCACCTATCACCACCCCACCTCTCTCACCACCCGTAATCCTTCCCCATCACTCTTTATCTGCAACTTCCCCTACCTCCACCTGCATTTCTGAAGGAGGGTTACACCCGAGCTGTTGACTTCTCCACCTCTTGACGCTGCCTGGCTTGCTGTGTTTTACTCCAGCTTCCTGCTTGATGACTTACATCTGCTCTTACATTGTAAAGTCTGAGGGGATACAGGTTCACCAGTTGAAGGGTTCACAGACCATAGGTGGTAACCAAGGAGGGGTTTCCCTGCCTGTATTTGACAAAATGCTGTCAGATGCCATGTGGTCAAGAGTCAATGTTGAGGACACACTAGACTGTGTTGAGCTCCAGTGCAACAGGACATATCTATTGATGGTGATGCCTTGGATGTTGTCTGGAGGTGTGAGAAGGTCAGGTTGGTGCTTGACCAATCTATAGGACAGCTCCCTCAGTTTTAGCAGAAACATTTGTTTGATGGGACAGTGCAGAGTGACATTTACTTTGTCCCGAACGTGGACAGCAACCTGGAGATGTTTGGTGGGATAGTGTCATGGAACTTTTATCCTATATCTAATCTAATACTAGCCATGAAATCATGTGATAAATTAAAACTTGAGCCGAGATGAAAATATCCATATCCCACACATCCACACCCAATCTCCTGTTCTAATCTTGGACTAATGGTTTGGGAATGTTGCTTGAGGAAAAAAAAATACTTTACAACATGTGGAATAGACATATCTCAAAGCAGGGTCAATAATCAACAGCTTATTAAAGCAGCTAAAAAGTGTAGAAAGCACAATCATGTATTTGGTGGGAGCAGCATGCTAAAGTGTATAATCAAATCAACTCCTGGAGAGATGATTGAGAGATTCCTATACTATAGTAGGAAAACACTAGGAAAAAGTGAGGACTGCAGGTGCTGTAGATCAGAGTCGAGAGTGTGGTGCTAGAAAAGCACAGCAGGTCAGGCAACATCCTAGGAGCAGGAAAATCGACGTTTCAGGCAAAAGCCCTTCATTAGAAATATTAGCCTCCAACATCCTATTAATGTCTCAGCACCCCCATTCCTCCTCCACCACATTTCTGATGAAGGGGTCAATTCTCCTGCTCCTCTAATGCTGTCTGACCTGCTGTGCTTTTCCAGCACCACTCTCTTGACTATAGTTGGAAACATAGTTACCATTCTGGTTGGATGTATTCGTAAAGGTTTCATCACATGATCTACGTATTTGGCCTAAATCTGCTCTGGAATTATGACAGAGCCAGAAAAACTGCAGATGCTCGAATCCAGAGTAGACAGGCAGGAGGCTGGAAGAACATAGCAAGCCAGGCAGCATCAGGAGGTGCATACGTCTTCATTCAGCTCTGGAAGTTTCAGAGCCAGCACATGAAAGTGTTCAAAGATATTTTTTTAAAAAGGTTTTTAATGTTTCTCCAATTTTTCTTCTGAGTTGCTCACAGCAGTGATATGGAGATTGCCCTTTAATTCCAGAAGACTGGTGATTCTAACTGACATTATAACAAGCTTAATTTCATCTTTTCTCTTTTACATATTCATCGGGCATGATCCAGAGGGCAGTGCCAGGGCTTGGACATTCATCATACTGACGAATACATGTTTTAAAGGGATGAGAATCCTGCCAAAAGGACACCCCTTAAAGGGAGTTTGATTTGGCAGCAGCTCCTTTAAGGCCACAGCCCATTAGAGGTATAATTTCTACACCCCACATGTCTACATCGATTTCTATAATATAGAAACCAGAACACGCCCTACAACCTTGAGATCAGGAACAAGCCCAATAATTTGTAAACTGGGGATCCCTGTAAAATCCTGTGGCTTTACGGGGCATCTTAATGGAAGAGAGAGAGAGAGAGTTAAAGTGGTATCGAGATTTAAAGAGGCTATTACAGAGTCTGAGGCCTGGGCAACTGAAATACCTTAGCAAGAGTTGAAGATACTGAAAAGACTAATATTATACGAGCAGATATCTCAGAGCTTTGTATCTGGAGAAGGTTACAGAGATGGGGACGGGCTTGAGAATGAGAGTTCTACAGTTGAGGCATTACTTAAACAAGAACTCATGCTTGTCAGGGAGCACGGGGATGATAGGTGAATGGAACTTTGTAATAGCTCAGACATGGCAGCAGAATTTGGGATTGCCTTCAATTTATGGAGGTAGACTACAGGAGATCAGTCAGGTTTCCTACAGCCATTAGAATAATCAAGTCTACAAATAACAACAGCATAAATGTGACAATCAGCAGTAGATGAGTTCAAGCAAGGGCAACACTGGGCTGTTTCACAGAAGTGGAAAGGAGCAGTTTGAGTGAGGGCACACATATGAATTAGAATTTCAGCTCTATCTCAAACATCATACCATGGGTTGTAGAGGCTGGGTCCACCTCGGATATTTGCCAGGGAAAAGGATGAAAATGATAACTAGGAAATGGAGTTTGTAGCAAGGCCAAAAGGCAATAGCATGATCAAGCACTTCATAATGCCATGTTGATTCTACTCCATTTTACCTTCCTTTTCTAACTAGTTGTTAAATTCTTTATATTCTATAATATCTTCTATTATTGACATCAAACGAACAGGTCTGTAGTTTTCCATTCTCCTACTTCCTCCCTTCCTAAATCGTGGGGTTATATTTGCTATGACTCAGTAGGCAGAATCTATTGGATTTTGAAAATGACCCGCAATTTCATCTCATAGTTTCTTTGGAGTTTCGAGCCCTCAATCCAATCAACCTTTCCAGTACTGCCTCTGACTAATTTATTTTCGTCCCTCAGTTTCACAAGGCCCTTGGTCGAGTAGTTTTAATGGAAAATTGTCTGCATCTTCTTCCGTGAATACAGCCGCAAAGTAACTGTTCAGTTTATCCACTGGTTTCTTCTTCTCTACTATACAGTCTGATGTCCACTCCTGTATTGCGCCCACATTGGTTCCAGCTATTCTTTCTCAGCAAAAGAAGATTTTTCAGTTACCTTCATGTTCTTCAACAGATTGCATTCATGTTCGCTTTTACATTTCTTAGTCAGTTCTTCATTTGTCATTATTACATTTCATTAGGTTCTAAATTGCTCCCAATCCTGAGGCTTACAATTTTTGCTGGGTGTTTTATAAGCCACTTCCTTTGATCTAATATAATTCCTAATTTCTTTTGTTAACCGACATTGATTTACCTTTCCCTTTGCATATTTGTGCTTTCAAGAATGTGCATCTGTTATGAACCATGTAGTATTTGTTTGAGTACTAGTCATTACCAGCCATTTTTCTGCAAATCATGTACTATATTGTCTCATACACCCCAGCCAACTAAACCTTTGTATGTTTATAATTTGGTTGCATTCAAGCATAATACAAAATTATTTCATATCATGGTCACTATGTCAAAGATGACACTCAAAATACGCAGGATTCACCCCTGAAATTTCCCAAAGCACCAGGAAAGATTCATTCAGAAGGGTGACCAGTAAGAGACAACTCTCTCCCATAAACATAATGGAAGGAGATAGTGAGGAGCTCCTCCTTGGATCACAGGCTGGTGTTTCCTCATACTTGCTGCTGGAGGTACACAAGTGATGTCCTCCCCCCTGCATCAGTTCTCCAGTCACAACTTCAAACACTTCATTCTTCTAATCATACTCACACTTGGGACTAGAACTCATCCTGAGAATGCTGTTTTAGAGCTTCTGCTTTTCAACCTCCTTTCTAACTCCCTGAAATCAGGTTTCGAAGAGTTGTGTGAGGCATTTTTTTCACAAAGGGTAGTGAGTGCCTGGAATGCTCTGCCAGAGGAGATGGGGGAAGGAGACACAATAGCAGCATTGAAGAAATACCTGGACAAATACATGAATGGGAAGGTAATAGAGGGATAAGGATCCTGTAAGTGAAGACAGTTTTAGTATGGAAGGGCAAAATGTGGCAGCACAGGCTTGGAAAGCTAAATGGCCTGATTAGATTAGATAACTTACAGTGTGGAAACAGGCCCTTCGGCCCAACAAGTCCACACTGACCCTCCCAGACGCATTCCCTACATTTACCCCTTCACTTTACACTACGGGCAATGTAGCCTGGCCAATTCACCTAACCTGCACATTTTTGGACTGTGGGAGGAAACCAGAGGACCTGGAGGAAACCCACGCAGACACGAGGAGAATGTACAAAGGTCTCTGGCGCTGTGAGGCAACCGTGCTAACCGCCTTGCTGCCCATTCTTTGCTGTATTGGCCTTTGTTTAAATTACATTAACTTTATTTTATGTTGGCTTATTACATTAACTTTGCTTTATTTGATCTTAACTTAATAAACCTTACAACTATGATTAAGTTTTCATTGGAGTGAAATATGAGTTTAATAGTGAACACACTTTATTAATGGCAATGAATGTTACTTAAAACACCTTTTATTTAATTTCACTCAGACATAGTCTCCTAAGTGTGCCCTCTTACTGACTGTGTGGTTTGTAAAACATGGGAGAAAGTGAGGACTGCAGATGCTGGAGATCAGAGTCGAGAGTGGTGCTGGAAAGGCACAGCAGGTCAGGCAGCGTCCGAGGAGCACGAGAGTTGACGTTTCAAGCGTGAGCTCTTCATCAGGAAAACATTTGTCTTTTACATTATGGTCAACCACGTCAAAGGCTGCAGACAGATCAAGAATGTCAGGAAGGTATAACATATATTAGTTGCAGTTACATCGGACATTATTTCTGATTTTGATTTTAAAATGCTTCGGTACCTTGGAAAGGATAGAAATGTCATTGGAGTGGACCTTCTGGAAAGATGTGCATGAATTTAGGACATAGCAACATATTCAGGGACCTTGAGGAGGAAAGAGAAGATGTCAACAGGGCAGTAGTTTTCAAGGACAGAGGAGTAATTATTGTAGATTTGAAGATGAGGCATGCTGTACCGCAAGAACATAGTTAACTTGAGCAATAAAGGGAATTTGGATCTTCATCACATCTGTGGAAATAGGACCTTATGGTCTTACACGGCTTTTTGGCAGATGTGATTGTCTCAGTAAAATACAGAAACCTTTGCATACCCAGTTCATAAAAATTGACTCGATTGCAGTAGTTTTTTTTTACCATTTAGTCTCTGAATGTGGGCACCACACACAAGTTCATTTCTGGTTTGTCCTTAGCTGCTCAAAGATGATGGCGGTGGACATTATCAACTGGCTTCCCCATGGTTGCATTTAAACTGTGACAGGAGATTGGGAAAATATCTATAATTTCCAGACATTGAGCATTTACAGTTAGCATTTCCAGCATCATTAGTTCCAATTAATTTCCATTTATATTTTTAGAATCAGGAAAATATGTTCTTACATCTGCTCCATGCAGAATGATAAGGATTTTACACTCAAGAAATTTCACTGAGCAAGAAGGTTATTAATGAGAGATTCTCACAGTAAACTGACATCACTGTAGGGAGCTAGGTTTTCATTTATAGGGCCTATGCAGCATCTGGAATATGTAATTGCTGACTGACTTTTAACTTCTTGCTCCTCACTGTAACATGACGGCAACACTTATTACTCTAACTACTACTATCTGTATTGCACGCCCTCACTATGACTATCTTTGAAAAACCCCACATCCTCACTGCAATACTCTCTGTATCACAGCCTTGCTGCAATATGTACTCTGAGAAGGCACCCTTGTGCATTCTGAAATAAAGCACATCTCCCACAAATGATGTTGCACAATATGATGATTAATGGTTTGCTTTCACCTTATATTTCATGTGTCCACTCCTACTCAGAGAATAGATAGGCTCTTGTTACATTATGGCTGAAAATGTGTTGCTGGAAAAGCGCAGCAGGTCAGGCAGCATCCAAGGAGCAGGAGAATCGACGTTTCGGGCATGAGCCCTTCTTCAGGAATCATGCCCGAAACATCGATTCTCCTGCTCCTTGGATGCTGCCTGACCTGCTGCGCTTTTCCAGCAATGCATTTTCAGCTCTGATCTCCAGCATCCGCAGTCCTCACTTTCTCCTCTTGTTACATTATGGCTTGTGTTTCATTAAAGAGTGAACACTTGTATGGACAGTATTCCTAGACTAAGAAGACAGAGATGTTATTGAGACACACCATATAAAAGGAAACACTTGCTTCTTGGATGGTACTGGGTGGCTTGTATTTCTCTGGGCCGAATTCTTCCATTTCTTGGCAAAGTGGTTTCTCAAATGAATTCATGGAACTCTGTCTGCACGGCCCCATGGTGAATTTCCTCAAACAATCTTCCACTCTTCGTCTCATTTAGTATATAATCAGCCCTTTTGGCACATGGCCCATGGAATCATGTGACTGGAGAGATGCTCTGCTGCTTGGACTCTGATGTCATGGGCACCATCTTTAAATCCCAGCTCCACTGCACTTTACACTTGGTGCCTGCACCATTATCCCCAAGGAAATAGCTGAGAAACACAAGTTATGCCTTTGCTTCACTAACTGGGACCTAGAGATACTGATAGATGGTGCAGGGGAGAAGAGGCCTGGACTGAGAAAGTGGCCTGTGCCAGTGCAATTACCTGGGTGAAACACAATGCAGGAAGGTGGTCAATGACCTTCTGCAATCTGCAAAGGTAAGTGCCACCATCTTCTCTCTGCTACTGCAAATTCACAGGACCTCAGCTCATTCCAGCAACACATTCCTCTCACCAAGGCTCATGGACTACTAAATGTCCATGCAGGCTCTCACCTAGCTCATCCTCACAAACTACTAACCCTTCCTGTTGTCTATGCTTCCTACTAACTCACCGGGTGGACTTCACCATTTCTTCTGTTCATGCATCACCACTAATTGCTCTTCCGTCATTGTGATCAAACTCAATTCCTCCCTTTCTGTCACTGCAGGAAAAGATTGACCCATCTTCCAGACTAATGTCTCTACAGCACCCCCAACTGGCCTACCCATAATCGCAGGAATGGTTGCACTTCACCAACAGAACTGACTGTGGCCCAATCCTAGGTTGGGACATGGTTCCCTGGACTCCAATAGGATCAAGCCCCAGCTGAGTCTGGATGGGAATTGAAAAAACCCCTTGACTGACTGTGGCAGTACCTCCCAGTGGTGGTTCTTTATCACTCCACTAAAAACTGGTCGCCTTTGACTTGAAGTAGCACGGTGGCTCAGTGGTTGATACTGCTGCCTTACAGCACGAGAGACCTAGGTTCAATTCCAGCAACTGTCTGTGTGGAGTGTACACATTCTCCCACATCTGCGTGGGTTTCCTCTCACATTCCAAAGATGTGCAGGGTAGGTGAATTGGTCATGTGGAATTGCTCATAGTGTTCAGGGATGTGTAGATTAGGGGTAAATGTAGAGTATAGGCGAGGGGAATAGGTCTGGTTGGGTTCGTCTTTGGAGGGTCAGTGTGGACTTGTTGGGCCTAATGGCCTCTTTCCACACTGTAGAGATTCTATGATTATTTGGTGTGAGCACATGCAGCGTGCTAGCTGCAAAAGCTGCTAGCATATGCTGTAGGTGCATGTAACATGGTGCTGGACAGTAATATGTCCACCTTCTTTATTGTTCAGTGCTCCCATCTGTGATACGCTGTCTGCCTCTCCTTCTGCACAAGACAGAGAAGCTGCAGTCTCCGAGTAAAGTGGGAACAAAGAAATGCAGAGCCACTAGCTGCATCCTCTGTAGATGTGTGAGATGTATGTGTGTCCCTGTGTGTAAAGTGAACTGGGTTCTGAGTTCCAAAGTGAAGTCCTGAAGGATTGGCAATGGAGTGAGAGTTGGTCTGAGAGCAGGCATGATGATGCAGTGAGGCTGATGGCTTGCCATGGTTGATTGGATTGCACAAATAGCGGAGGAGGGTGGTATCCATGGAGCGACCAGGGACCTTGTGTCAAAGACAGAGTTAGATGATAGCTCAGAGGAGTCAGTGGTGAGCTGCTGCTGCTGCTGCCAGATTCCTGCTCTGACTCTCATGTTGGGATCTAGTTTCTTGGCAATGAGAGCAGAATTGGAAGCTGCAGAGAAATGAGTTGAATTGGACTATTAATAACATGCAAATACATAGAAGTGAAATAATCTCCAACCATTAGCAAGATTCTGAATTTATATTGTCAGGGGAAAGTCCACATTTTCTTTCTCAATGTTGCAATTTTGTCTTTTCTCGATTTTATTGCACTTTCCCACATTTCTCACCTTTGCCAACACCAAAGGGAGCCGAAAACTCTGCTCTCTACATCAGTGCCACAGTTTAGGTGCAACAGACTATACACATTCATAGCAATGTAGGCAAGCATTTGACACATACATGCAGTGTAGGGATTAGCATGCCAAAGGAGTAATAAATACTCTTTACAAAATCTTTCACCTGAATCCATTGCGCATTTACACAGAAACAAGTCTCTTCCCCCATGGTGTTCTCTCTCCATTCTGACAAGAAAATAATGAGATTGACTGAACTATAAAAATGGTGTAAGACATGCTATGTTTATCCCAAATTGTGAAATCTATAAATGAGTTTCAGTCAGGCCAAACATGAAGTCCCACATGGTGATTGAGGATGACATTCCTTAGTACACAAAAATAACAATTGATACTGTGCTACCCAGAAATCTGTCCTACTTCTTCTTAAGTTTATGATCTATTCTTTGAAGGTGTAACTGGTAAAGTAGGTAGGGTGAAACAAAGGAATGTACTACATTTGCATTTTAAAAGACTTGCCATAAGATGTCACAGAAATGGATGCTATGCAAGATTAGGAATCACAAGTTAGGAGGTGAAAGTTCAGGATAGATTGAAGACGAGTTTATGAACAGAAACAGGGAGTGGGAATAAATGGGTCACCTTCTGGTTGGCAGGGTGCAATAGGGTGCTATCTGAACAATGCTGGATCCTCAGCTGTTCACAGACTATGCCTAGATGAGGGGGAATCATATGCATTGGATTCAAAACTGACAAACCGTACAAAACCAGTTGAGACGGTACACTCTTGAGAGGATACAAAGAACAGTAAGGAACAGTAAAATTCACTGAGTAATGAATTTGTAGGTAGCGCATAATCGGGTAATATAAATTAAACTACTTTGACAAGAAGATTAGAAAAGCAGATTTTTTTCTCAAAAAAAGGCGAGAGACTAGCAAATGTTGGTATTCAAGGAATTGGGATCTGTGTCCATTAGTCACAAATGCAGATAGAGCAAGCAATTCAGAAAGCAAATTGTACTCTCGATTTTATTGTGTAGGGGATATAAGGGTCAGGACATTTGCTGTAATTATATGTTGTTTTGGTGAGACTGCACCTATTTACAATTTTGATCTTCTTATTGAAGAAAGGATACATTTGTCTTTGCCTTTTGTCAAAAAGAATCATATTCACATTCAAGGTTAATTTGGTTTCTCTCACTACAGAAACTGCAGAGCTACCAATTTCCAGCATCTGTAGTATTTTGCTTTTATTTAAGGTTTGCAGATTGGGTGAAAAAATTGAGAAGTCAAACATCAGTCATAATCTGATTGAAAGTTGGAGCAGGCTCTCGGCATCTTAATCCTGTTCTTTCTTCTTATGATCGGTTAAAGTAGACAGATTACATCTAACCCCAAGTGATACGCACAAAACCTTATTATATAATTACAATTCCACTGGAGAAATGATATAATAGAGATGAATATTAAATCGGACAACTACATCATCATCAACTACTGTTCTTATACAGTATGGATTGATGTTATAAGTCTCTAATGGCATCGTGATAGTGTCCCTACCTCTGGACAACAAAGTCCAGGTTCAAGTCCCATCTGTTTAATTGTGCCACAATATATCTGAACAGGTCCACTAAAAATATCTACACTAATATCATGGCTAGAGTTTGTGGTCTAGGTATTTTTAAATTGAATTTAGTGTGGTTTCTTACTCTCCGAGTGGTTTGTCCCAGTTTAAATAACTTCGGGCAACAAACTTTTACGAATTCAGAACTAAAGATAGTTTATTATTGCATTCTTATGGCAGAGGTTTTAAAAGCTTACCACACAAAATATCATACACAAAAAGTTAGGTGATTAAAAAGAACAAATTTTAATATTTCAGTCCCATTTGCATTAGGCCTGTAGTTTCTTAGCTAAATGGATGTTGTAGCTGAAGTGAAGGTTTGCATAAAGCAGAGGATTCTCAGCAAGCTGTAAGGTTTCTTGTCGTCAAATTGCCAGGGAAGTGAATGTGAACTTGCAGTTGAAATGGGCTGGGGAAGAATACCTCCCCACTTTGAACGTTGAGCTATTTTAATTTGCCTACATAGTTGGCAGCTAGTTTGATGGCTTTTGAAGGACGTTCCAGATGATATTTGTCTAATCTCAATGGCTTCTATTGTAAATGGTTGCCTGAGTCATGTTACCAATTATGAGTTTAAAGCCCTTTCCCAAGTTGATGGCGGTTGGGTTTACGCACCCTGTGTTGTAGTCTTTCATACTTCTGGGTTTGAGATAGCCACGATCTTTATGTTTGAGATTAGGAGCCTTCATAAAACATTGAAAGCTCGATGAGGCTTATTTGATATTCACCTAACACCCATTCAGTTTTAAAGTCTTGATTGTCTGTGGTGACGCAAAAAAAACCCCAATCTGCTAGCATATCAAGCCCCACTTGTTCACAGCTCATCCTTGGTGAAAGGACTTGTGAATTTCACAAGTAGCTTTCACTGTCCATAAATGAGGCATTTAATTGAGTTTCAGGTCTGTGTGGAGCTGATATTGTCAAAGTTACATGATATGTTGTCACTCAGTTTAAAAGCTCTTGTCCATTTTAAACATATAGTCTTAAAATTTGTAATATATTCATGTCTGTATTTAGCATGATACTAAATAAAATGGAACAATTCACAGACTTCTCGGACAATACTGAAATGATTCAGAGTATAAATAAAAAACAATTATTGCCTAATTGGCAGGGAAACACAGCCTCTATCTCTCTTACTCATGATCAGTCGGCCTTTCTCAGAGTCTTTCTTTGCTGGATTCCACTTCTTTCTCTACCAGCTTTGTTCACTGTTCATGTACTTTACTTCCATTTGGTGACTCTTCTGTAGCCCATGACCCTTCCCCTGTTGAGTTGTCGTCTCTGATTTTTTGATCATGGTAGTAATGCAGGAAAGGATACAGGAAGATTGAACAGCTTTGCAAATGACCCATGTCCTAGAAATGATTTTAAATCAGTAGAGTTTACAAAATTAACTTGTGACTTAATGTCTGATATTCTACAGGTTACACGCTCAATGTCAGCTGGTATGCATAATTGGCTGTTGCAAATAGTTATAAAACTATAATGTAAATTATCAATTAAGTATAGAGAGAGCTTATGTTTGTGAACATTGTATTTATTTTTCAAGCCTGACCAGGTCGAGAAACCTTTGCAGAAATGGAGAGGTTATTCATTGGCACATGAAGTATTTATGAATGTGGCATGCTAAAGATCATGACTTTGTATGGTACCCATGTCAGAAAACCTTTGTTTACATCCATCAAGATTTCAACTGACACAAATGTACAAGTTCAGAGACTGCACCGTGTATCCTGAGAAGATAATAAGAGGGGCATTTGAACATGCAATGTCGCTCAAAAGTCTTGAAACATATGGCCATAAAAATCGACTGGATAAGCCACTTTGAGAGATTTTTAAATTGTTGCTTGCACTTTGTTCTTAGGGCTGGAAATAATGCTAGATATAGTAACACTGTAACGTCATTACCTGCACGTAGCCATGCTACATTCTGTCTGACCAACTTCTGAAATCCACATGAAATAGATGTGGGGACACAGCTTGATTGAGTAGGATGCCAAAGTGGTTGAGAATTGTGGGAAAGAATACAATTGAAAAAAATAGTCAATATCTGATGCCAAGCTTGACTTATAAAATGCATGCGCCAGTCCAAGTGGTTT
This sequence comes from Chiloscyllium plagiosum, assembly GCF_004010195.1. Lineage (NCBI taxonomy): Eukaryota > Metazoa > Chordata > Chondrichthyes > Orectolobiformes > Hemiscylliidae > Chiloscyllium > Chiloscyllium plagiosum. The sequence goes on from NC_057730.1 coordinate 31,168,369, forward strand.
GGCATGTTAGGCATGCAGATTGTCAGTTCAATCCCTGACATGTGCTGGGCCAGTTGATCTCACTTCAGCTGCTGGTGTGTTCTATAACTGACCTCAGTGCTTCTGACCCTGGAATGGGAAAACAACCAAACAGCCTGAATTCCTGCTGCTGACTGCCACCTAGTGAGGCCAGTATGTTACCATCAGGTGAGCAATGTTCTTCCTCGGCTGTTATATGCTCCACATTTGATTGCTTGCTGTCCCTCATTATCTCAGTTTGCTGATGCTTTCACAATGTTCAGTATCACTTGGAACTTCTCAGGCAATGAAGCAGTTTGTTCCCACATATGGCAATGCCTGAATAACATTCAGGCTTGACCTGAAAAGTGACAAGTAACATTCGTGCAACACAAATTGCAGGCAGTGATGATCTTCAATGAGAGAGAATCCAATTGTCTCTCTCTGACAATCCTCCATCATCAACATCCTGGGGATTGCCACTGACCAGGAGCTGAACTGCTTCAGCCATACTCATTCCTGATGAAGGGCTCTGGCCTGAAACGTCAATTTTCCTGCTCCTCGGATGCTGCCTGACCTGCTGTGCTTTTCCAGCACCACTCTAATCTTGACATAAATACTATGGCTACCAGCGCAAGCAACGAATTCTGCAACCAGTAACTCACCTCTTCACTTTCCAAAGCCTGTCCATCATCTACATGGTGTTAGTCAGGAGTGTAATGGAATACATTCAAGTTGCCTGATGGAGTACAGCTCCAACAAGAAGCTCTATATCAAAGCAAAGGAACATGCTTGATCAGCACCTTAATGTCCACTCTCTCCTTCACCAAAGCACAACAGCTGCAGTGTAAACCACAACAAATTACCAGCATCTTCCAAATCCATGACCTACCGTCTAGAAGAACAAAAGTAGCAGATACAGGGAAGCACCACCAAGTGCAAGTTTCCCTTTCAAGTCGCACACCATCCTTCCCTGTCGCTGGCTCAAAATCCTGCTAGTGTTTTTCTTTCATGTTATGATCCGTGGAGTAATCGGACTGCAGAGACAGTGAACTCTTGAGCCTCCATTGTTAATTGTATTGTCTAGAGCCCTGTGTGTTCATGCAATATGGTAGACACTGAGAAGAAGATTGGGCGAGGTGAGGGGTGCTGGGTTTGTGAGATAAGGTGATGTTGGCAGTGAAGATCCAAGCTTCATGCCAGTTAATGGGAGTGCGATTATCCAGATGGCTAAGTAACTCAATGTGTTGGTTCAATTTCAAATTGGGAGTCATGTGACACAGGCCTGGGAGCCACTCAGATTGAGATTGACAGAACAGCATTGCCCTAGTGGCCATGCCAGCCTGCAAGGCATCCTAACCCTAACTCATTGCTGCAAGATCGAAGCTTTGGTTGGAGATGCTCGCCTTTTGACCAATCTTCCTTCTCCCTCCAATCCGTTCTCTCAGGAAGGTTTGTATATCATTCCACCTCATCATCTTTGAACAGACATCTACAGAGTCTGGATGTTGAAGGTGAAGAGCTGCAGCACCTGGGACGTCTGCAGCCTGAAGGAGTCAGGGCAGCTGCCTGTGAGCCAAGTGCAGACCTGCACGGCCCAGTGTGACTCCTGAAGATGCCGCAGATCCACAGATGCTGCCAGACCTGCTGAATTTCTTCAGCATCCAATGTGTTTGGCCAGCACACTCCACATGTCCGTAGCAAGTAAGCGAGTGGAATGCAGCTAAATTGCTCAATTAAATTTGAGCTTAATTATGGCTTGAGACCTAAACGTGCTGGTGTCTGTTTTAACAAAATCAAATTATGGCAATCAACTCTTTGGTCCAAATTGCATACTGATATCATGCGTGTCTTATATGTACAACACCTTTTTCTTCTCCAATCCAGAAACTTTGCTGTTTAGTCTAACTGATTTTATGCTGACTGAACCTTCGCCTCCCATCCAGCTTCCTTCCTTGGTTGCACTGTCATCACGAGCATTCTGTTTTACCCATTGCCTGCAGAGGTTGGAAGTGAAATGGGTTTCAACCACGTGGCCTTCTTAAAGTAAGAGATAAACTTGCATTTATATTAGACCTTTAACATAATAAGGCAGCCCAAGACCATCAGACGTAGCAGTAAGAATAGTCCATTCAGCCCATTGAGTCAGTTCGGTACACTTCATAAGTATGCTATAAAACAAAATATGACCAAATCACACAAGGCGATGTTACAGCAGATGACTAAAACATTACCAAAGATGTTTTAATGAACTTTTGAATAACAAAAAAAAATAGAGGTGTGGAGAAGTTGAGGGGAATAATTCCAGAGCTTAAACCTGGGCAGCTGAAGGCACCAATGGTGAAGCAATTAAAAACAGAGAATCCAAGAAGCCAGAATGAGAACAGTAGAGACATCTGGAATGGTTATAGGGCTGGAGAAGGTTACAAAGATAGGAATGGCTCAGGCCATGTCGGGAATTAGAAACAAAGCTGAGCTATTTAAAGTTAAAGGACTGTTTAATTGAGAAGCAACGCAGGTTGGTGAGCATAGATAATTGTTAAACAGGACTTGATGTGAGGGGATCATCAACTTCTTTTTAACAGCAAATCCAAAGATGTTACAGCACACCTTTGTGGTCAGTGAGATTTGAACCGAGGCCTGGTCGGGTCCACATGTGATCTCAGTTTCACACTAGGACCTCAGAAATGATCTAATCAAGCCACTCATAAAAATAATTTTACAAGCACTGAAGTGCTTTAAGAAAGAGCCCCATCAAGGTTTGCATCAAGCTTTGTAGCTCGGGTGCCAGTTGCTGTAGTTGTGGGTATGTTCACTGAGCTGGGAAGACCCATGCCAATCTAGCTGGCATTCTGAACACAGCAAGTAAATGAGGCAAAGTGAAGGAAGCTTAAAGTTGCAGCTAGTGTACATTTTAACTTGTGTGGAAGGTTTAAATATTAGGACATCATTTACATTATCTCCCTAATCCGGCACTTGGTGTGGTCCATCACCTCCAAGCTGGCTCAGTTTCAGTGCTTAAAAAGTTAATGTTTAGGTTATGAGGTCCCACATGCTCAGTCAGCACTTGCACTTGTTTTTAGGAAGGGCGGCACAGTGCTCAGTGGTTAGCACTGCTGCCTCACAATGCCAAGGACCCGGATTCGATTCCAGCCTCAGGCGACTGTCTGTGTGGAGTTTTCACATTCTCCCCATGTCTGCGTTGGTTTCCTCCGGATGCTCTGGTTTCCTGTCATGATCCAAAGATGTGCAGGTCAGGTGAATTGGCCGTGCTGAATTGCCCATAGTGTTCAGGGATGTGTAGGTGAGGTGCATTAGTCAGGAATAAACGTAGAGTAATAGTGTAGGGGAATGGTCTGGGTGGGATACTCTTTGGAGGGTCTGTGTGGACTTGTTGGGCCAAATGGTCTGGTTCCACTCAGTAGGGATTCTAAGTAGTTCGCATTCTGTTTGCTATAACTCTTATCATGCTTGTGGACCCTTCAGTAAAACAATTTATTTTGTTGCTCACAACCCAGTGTGGGAGGCATAAAATTAAATGCTTTAGCCTCACATAGGACCAAATACCTCTGGTGCTGTTCAAAGAATCCTCTCTGCTGATCCTGACCTTCTGTGGTCTGAAAATGCCCGGGACATCAAAGGTACAAGCTGCTATTGTTATCAATGACATTTTTCAGCCCAACAACTACAAATGCCTCTTCTCCAACCTGGGGTCGTTAAGAATAAACTTGGCGCAGACCCTTCTCTTTTTATCACCCCAGGCTGTACTCATACATTGTCTTTTAGCATTCTTCCATAACATAATTTTTAATTTATCCTTTTGTTCTCACTCTGCTATTCTCGATGTCATTTAACTTTCCCACTTGATTGCCCCTCAGTATATAGTTTCAGTCAAGCGTCATTAAATCTCCCAGCCCCGCCATTCTCCTCTCAGTATAATGACTTGTTACAGCTGTGTGACTCCCAGCTTACACAAGCTCAACACCAAAATATGCTGATTCATTTTTTAACTCACAGAGGACCAGATACACACACAGTGAAAAGTGTGAGAACTCTGTGTAATTTCCAGTGCAATTAACAATTTATTAATGGGATGGTGGGAATGTGTGCCTGGGAAATACGTAGTTCCTGAAAAATTCATTTATTCAGTGATAATATGAAACTCACAGTCAACCACAATGCAACAGCACTAACAGTCATTTAGCATTTCACGGATGGCTAAGGTGGGACTAAGCTGCTCAAAATCACAAAACATTTGTAATTTGTCTGTGGATGGTGGAACCTTTAGTAACAATGAGAATTGAGGAAAAATAAAATTTAATTCATTCATGGCATTTTGAAATTGCTGGCAAAGTCAATATTTATTGCCTATTCCAAATGTTCCTCAAGCAAATGGGAGTGAGCTGACTTCTTGAACTATTAAAGCCTACTTGGTGATGATATGCCAACAGTTCTCTTGGAGAGGATGTTTCAGGATTTTGACCCAACAACGCTGAAATACCAGCAACATTTAATTCCCACGTCAGGATGGCGTGTGAGTTGGATGGGGATGTTGAGGTGTTCCCAAAAGCACACTGTCTCTAACCTTCAAAGTGGAGCTTGGAGGGGTTTGGCCTCTGATGTGAAAGATGCTGACGCATTGCTACAGTTCCTCCTGATGAAGAGCTTATGCTCGAAACATCGACTCTCCTGCTCCTCGGGTGCTGTCTGACCGGCTGTACTTTTCCAGCATCACACCTCTTGATTCTGATTCTGCTCCTCCTTCATCTTGTAGATGGTGAGCATCACGGATATGGTACATTGATGGTCTACAGAGTGAGTGTTTATAGTTGTGGACAGATTGCTGATAGAGCAAGCTGCTTTCTCCTGAATAATGTCAATCCTCTTGAGTCTGCCTTGTCTCAAATGCTGTTGAGCCTCTCGAGGGCGGTTAGTACTGCACATGTCAAATGGAAAGTACTCCAGTGTAGTACTAATTATGTCTTATGAATAGACAGACTTGTCTACTTGGTGAACAGAGGCTGGAGGTGAGCCTTTTGGGTCAGATTTACAAGCTTTGACATTGCTGTTTAATGGCTGGTCCAATTAACTTTCTGGTCACTTGTGTCAACAAGGACATTTGATCGTGGAACTATGGATATGATTGTTACTGCTCAGTCATGCCAGGAACAACACCAACCACTCCTCAAGATTTTCATCAACCTGAGCAAAGCTTTTGACTCAGTCAGTTGGGAAGTGCTCTGGAAGACCCTGTCCAAGGCCAGCTGTTCAGAGAAATTCATCAGGATCCTCCATCTCCTCCATAAGGTGTTTGCAATGGCCCTCGCCAATGGTCATGTGACAGAATCCTTTGAGATTGAGAGAGGGGTCAGGCATAGATAGGTCATCGTCTCCACCCTTTTCTGCATCTTCACTGCCACCATTCTTCATCTTGCCAAGAACAGACCTCCCAGTGGGCTGTCTGCAGGACAGACGAGAAGTTTTTTCAATCTCAACTGTTGGAAATCCAAGAAGAAATCAACACTGACCTTGCTTTTGGAAGTTCAGTATATGGATGACAATGTCATCTCGGATCTCTCAGAATAGAATCTTCAAGCTTCACTTAATGTCTTCATGGAAGCATGCTGAAGAATTGGTCTCAGCAATATTTAGCAACCATTCCCAGTTCTGGATTTAGGATGGAGCATGTGGAGATGTTTGGGTGTGGAGCACTCTGCATTGGACACGTGCAGCTCCAATAACCCTCAAGAGACTCAACAACTATGCTGAGGAAACTCTTTGCAACCAATGGTGGGAGATGACTTACCTCCAACAACCAGAACCACCTTCCTTTGTACTTGATGTGAGACCAACTGATGAAAACGTTTCCCGCAACAGAGGTACTCAATCCCAGATTCAGTCAAATGTCATCTTCACATCAAAGGCTGTTACCGTCTCCTTATCTCTGGAATTCAGCTGGATAGCCCATGCTTGGGCCAAGGCTGTAATGATGCCAAGTGGGCCTGACGAAATGTAGTCTGAGCATCTGGGGGCATGTTATTCCTTAAGTGCTCCCTGACTGCAATGTCACAGGCAATTTATCCTGTTTTTTTATGGATAGGACATACTCCGTGCAGAGGGAACTTTGTTGATTAGAGTACTGGAACAGCTGAACTCATGGTGTGGCTCGTTCTGAAGCACAAGTCTTCACAAACTGTAACCTTGTCAAGGCCCATGGCTGTTTTTCTGTATTCAATGTGCTAAGCTTTTTCTTGATCTTCTCACGTAGCGAATCAAATTGGCTAAGACTGATCTCTGTGATTTGGGACCTCAGCAAAAGGCTGAGACAGATTATAAACACTGCTGCTTGAGTAAGGTGGGTGCAAACCTTTCAGTTTTATTCTTTGCACTCAATTGCTGGGCTTCACTACCATTTGAGGATGAAGATATCTGTGAAATCTCCTCCTCCTATTAGTTGTTCTTGTAATTGCTTATCACCATTTAGGACTGAAACTGGTGAAACTGTAGAAGTTCTGATCAGATCCATTTATTAAGCACTTGCTTAGCTCTGTCTTTAGCAGGTTGTTGCTGCTGACCAAGCACATGGTGTCGGTGTTACAACTTCACACCCGATTGCCTGCTCATTTTTAGATACACTGGAACTGCATCTGGTATGGTCCTCGAGACTTCTCATTGAATCATGACTTGAGGAGAATAGTATCATCAGGGGTACAGCAGACAGACTGTAAAATTGTTTTCAGGTTGTGTAAAATTCTACTGCTGCTGGTGTCCCTCAGTGCCTCACTGTTGCTAGATCTGTTCTGGATATATCTCATGCAGCATAGTGAATACCCCAACAACAATTTGTATGTATATAGTGTATTTAACACAGTAAAGCGTCCCATTGCAGTGCACAGGAGCATCATAAAGCAACATCTGATACCCAGCAACATAAGGAGATATTAGTGCAGATGGTCAAACATTTGACTAAAGATTAGGTTTTAAGACATATCATAAAGGTGGAATAAAAGTCTAGAGTGTACAGAAAGTATAGGAATCAAGTAACAAGAAATAAGGAAATCAAAGAGAGAGCATGAAAAAAATATTAGCAAACAAGCTAAAGGAAAACTCAAAGATGTTTTACCAGTATATAAAGAGCAAAAGGATAATTAAGGAAAAAGAAGGACCTATCAGAGGTGAAGAAGGGAACTTGTGTAAAGATGCAGCAGAAACAAGAAGATTTTTAAATGAATTTTTTTGACTTTGAATTCACAAAGGAAAGGGATAACATGGATGTATTAATCCAAGAGGAGCAGGGGGGTTATCAGGCAAAATAACCATAATCAGAGAGCAAGGGTTAGAGACGTTGGAAACCCTTAAAGTGGGTAAGTCACCAAGGCCAAGATTAATTGTTGCCTCGGATATAGAAGAAGGAAATGGTAGATGCTCTGAGGATTATTTTTTAATCTTCACCAGAGACACAGGTGAGGTGCTGACAGACTGGAGGTGTGCAAATATGGTTCCATTGTTATAAAAGATTATGAATGAAATCCAAACATTGGCTTTGCAACAGGAAACAAAGGGTAAAGTCGATGAGTGCCCTTGCTGTTTCGAGTGGTGTTCCACAGGCTCGGCATTTGGGCTTGTGCTGTTTTTTCTTAATGATTTGGACTTGAACATTGGGGGCATAATTATGAAATTTGCAAACGACACAAAAATTGGCTGATAGTGGACAGTATAGAGGATAGCTGTAAGGCTCCAAATGATATAGAGGCATTGGTGGGGTGGGCAGGAAGGTAGTAGATAGAGGTCAACTCTGATAAGTGTGAGGTAGTGCATTTAAGGAGGGCTACTAGCAAAAGGGAATACACAATAAATGGGAATACACTGAGTGGGGTAGATGGATTGGGTTAGCTGGATTGGAAATGCGAAATTGCTCCATAGTGTTCAGGAATGTGCAAGCTAGGTGGATTAGCCTTGGGAAATGTGAGATTACAGGATAGGATGGGAAGCTCTCTCTTTCTGCGTTGTAGAAATTCTATGATTCTAAATGGATAGAGGGGTTTAGGAAAGGACTTCCAGACTATCAGGCCTTGGCATCATGGAGCAGGACCTCCAACAGTGGAGTAATTCAAACTAAGATTGTTCAGTAGGTCAGAATTAGAGGAGTAGAGTTATTCTGGAAGGTGGTGGAGATGAAGGAAATGACTGGGAGGGAAAGGGCAAAACCAGGTTAGGTTTTGAAAACAAGAAGAAAATTTTAAAACTGAAGCATTGGCGACATGAGTAAGGACAGTGGAGATGGGTAAACTGGACATTGTATGGGGTAGGACATAGTTTGGGGAGGGTAGAATATGGGTGACAAACCAGGGATGAATTAGAATAGCCAGGTATTGATGCAACAAAGAGTGCATAAGGGTTTTATGGATAAGCTGAGACAAGGACCAAGTAAGGTGATTTCACTGAGGTAGAAATGGATGTCTTTTAGCAGTGGTGTGGAAATAAGGTTGTTATCTCATCTTGGAGTCAAGTACAACACTGAGATTGCTGACAATCCAGTTCAGTTGCTGGGAATGGGAAGTAGTCACTAGGATATGGATCATTTCTCAAGGTCTAAGGCAATAAAGCACAGACAGGTAGAAGTTCCTTTTCTACCCTGGATATCACCATCCTGGTGCAGTTTACTCAGCCAGTTACTTTCCTGAAGGAACGTTTGATAAAATCTCTTCCAACTGCCAAAGCTAAATCATGCTTAACTCCAAATATTTGCCTGTTTAGTCTTTCTTTAGTTCATGTTGCTGACTATTTGCCCTCCTTGACCAATATTCTTATGCTTAAAAAAAAACTGTATTTGGAAAACTCAACCTGCTCCTAATCAGACAGTCATTCAGTGAATATTTTGTTTAGAATGCCTTAATTAATGTATAAAACATATTAGCTTGGGTGTTTAATTTTCAGGGGATGGGCAACTACCTTAATCTCATGGACAGACTGACCTGCCAGAGGAAGTAGTGGAGGTAGGTAGAATTACAACATTTAAAAGACATCTGGATGGAAATATGAATAGGAAGTTTACAGGGAAAAGATCCAAATGTTGGCAGATGGGACTAGGTCACAGTGGGGTGTCTGTTCAGCTCAGATGAGTTGGACCAAAGGATTTGTTTCTGTACTGTATGACTCTATGACTAGGACTCAATAACTGAGAACTAAGAACTTTGATTAGATTAGATTACTTACAGTGTGGAAACAGGCCCTTCGGCCCAACAAGTCCACACCGACCCGCCGAAGCGCAACCCACCCATACCCCTACATTTACCCCTTACCTAACACTACAGGCAATTTAGCATGACCAATTCACCTGACCTGCACATTTATGGACTGTGGGAGGAAACCGGAGCACCCGGAGGAAACCCACGCAGACACGGGGAGAATGTGCAAACTCCACACAGTCAGCCGCCTGAGTTGGGAATTGAACCCGGGTCTCTGGCGCTGTGAGGCAGCAGTGCTAACCACTGTGCCACCGTGCCGCCCACTTCTGTGCTGTATCATTTCAATGATTCTATTGTTCAATGATTTGCCAATCCGGAATGATTGAATTTGGCTTAGATCTTCCCAATATCTAATTTGAAAATTATTCTGCCCTTCCAGTACTGAACATCAAAGAAGCAGCCTGACAATTTTCAGATAGACTGGAGAGGTCCAGAGAAGTGGTGGTGCACCTATGTGGAAACTGTTGCATTTTCAGATGCTGTCACTGAGATATAGCTTGGAGATGAGAAGTGTAACTGCTCAGTCACATGAAGACTCACAGTAAAAACTCCCGGTTCAGTAGACATTATCCTCAAATCGAGGAACAATCTACCATGACAATGTAGGTGATTCACCAGAGAGTAAAGGTGTACAAGTGGGAAGAGAATACACAGCAGGTGATTCTCTGACTAGAGACAGATAGAACAGAATGGATGTAGGAAAGTGCAATTCCATCAGCTGGGTAATAGTCAAGGCACTGCCAGAATGGTCAACCTTGTCTAAAGCTGTAATCAGTTGAGAAGGCAGGGGGACAGTATTTACCTTTGTCACAGTCATGTAGAATGTAATTTTGAAGACAATGGAATATATGCTTAGTGTAAAGACAAGTCTTCATTCCCACAGGGAGCACAGTGGTCACAGTATCAATACTACCATGGACATTTGACAGATAAATTGGTGAGAATGAGGTCAAAGAACTCCTGATGAAGGTCTTATGCTCAAAATGTTGATTTTCCAGCTCTTCAGATGCTGCCTGACCTGCTGTGCTTTTCCAGCACCACACTCTCGAGAATGAGGTCAAGTAGAATTTCCTCTCGGGTTAGTTCCCTCATCGCCTTACCAAAAAGATTGATGATGGCAGAGTAATGGATGTTGTTTATTCATATTTTACTCAGGTCTTCAACAAGATTCCACATTGTAGACTAATTAGCAAACTTGGGACATATGGAATGCAAGGTGAGCTTGCCAATTGGATATATATTTGGCTTAACAGCAGGAGGTAGACAGCAATGGTGGAGGCTTGCCATTTGGACTGGAGGGTTGTCACCAGCAATGTTTCACAGGGGTTGGTTCTGGGTCCTCTTTTGTTTGTCATTTATATAAATGATTTGGATGAGAATATAGAAAGCATAGCTAATAAATTTGCAGATGATACCAAAATTGGTGGAACAACAGACAATGAAGAAGATTTAAGATTACTACGGGATCTTAATCAAATGGGTCAACAGGCAGAAAAATGGCATATGGAATTCAATCTGGAGAAATGTGAGGTATTGCATTTTGGTACAACAAACAGGGGTAAGACTTATACAATTAATGGTAGAGCCTTGGGTAGTGTTGTGGAACAAAGGAACCGAGGGGTAACAGGTACATAATTCTTTTAAGGTACCATCACATATAGACAGGGTGGTTAAAAAGGCCTTCATTGCTCAGTCCTTTGAGTATAGCAGTTGGGAAGTCATGTTGAGGTTGCACAGGACATTGGTAAAGCCTCTTCTGGAATACCCATGTCCAGTTCTGGTCACCCGGTTATAGGAAAGATATTATCAAGCTGGAGAGGGGTCAGATGAGACTTACCAGAATGTTGCCGGCTATGAAATGTTTCAGCTATAAGGACAGGCCGGGACTTTTATCACTGGAGCATTGAAAGGTAATCTGATAGGAGTTTAGAAACTAATGAGGGGTAGAGATGGAGTTAATAGTAGTATCGTTTCCCTAGAATGGGGGATTTCAAGACTGAGGGGGGAGGGGGCATTTTTTAAGGTGAAAGGATCGAGAATTTAAAAAGACATGAGGGGCAGATTATTTACACAGAGGGTGATGCGTGTGTTGAATGAACTCCCTGAGGAAGTGGTAGATGTGGGTATGATAACGGCGTTAAAAGACATTTGGGGATAAGTACATGAATAGGAAAGGTTTGGAGGTGTATGGGCCAGGAGCAGGCAGGTGGGACTAGTTTAGTTTGGAATTATGTTCGGCCAGGACTGGTTGGACTGAAGGGTCTGTTTCTATGCTGTATGACTCTAACTGTATCCTTCAAGGCTCAGTCAGACATGTCACTGCCTAACTAATCATAAACAATTAATTACATTACACACTTAGCATCAATGAGCAGTAAGCAAACATTAATAAGCTACTCATGTTAATGAATAATTATCTGACCTCTTGGTCAAATGCACTGAACATACCATAGGAGACAGATAATTGTTTTTCCACCATCTATAGGTGCAAAGAGTTTTGAGATGTATATTTTGTCTATGAACCTTTTTTTGGGATAAAGAGTTTGAAATCTCTTTGTTTAATGTTTTTCAGTATCTCCAGAGAATTATGTAAGAAATTGCACAAGGCTGATCTGTCTAGCTATATTCCTCTGCAATTCACTGCTAGAAGCTTCCAACACGTTTGACCAACTTGTAAATTATATGATCTGTCATAGCAATTTTTTTTTAAAATCCAGCAAAATCAATTTTTAAAGCAAAAGTGAAGCACAGTTTTTTAAGAGTATGTAACATTTTTCATGTCCTGCGGACACAACAATCTGCCAATGTGTCCTGCTGGTGCCTAAGATGGCTGTATATATACTCCAGGTTCCTCTATTACACCATGCTTTTAGAATTGTGCCAGTAAGTCTATACTGCCTCTCACCATCCCTCTGCCCTCTGTAATAAATGCAATCTGCCACTGATCCACCTATTCTTCTAGCCTATGTCCTGGCAATTCTCATCATTGACAACGTATGTCACTCCTCCATGTTTGGCGGTAATGGCAATTTTTAAAATCTTTATTTTAAAACCTTCTGTTTTACAATATCCATTGCATTTAAAATAAGCTGCCATTGGTGTCTTAGACTTGGCACTGGCGACAGTAGAATAGATTTAGAACTAAATTCTGGAGTAGAGTGGTGCTGGAAAAGCACAGCAGTTCAGGCAGCATCCGAGAAGCAGGAAAATCGACTTTTCGGGCAAAAGCCCTTCATCAGGAATACAGGCAGAGTGCCTGAAGGGTGGAGAGATAAGTGAGAGGAGGGTGGAGGTGGGGAGAAAGTAGCATAGAGTACAATAGGTGAATGGGGGTGGGGATGAAGGTGATAGGTCAGGGTGGAGGGTGGGAGAAGGTAGCAAAGAGTACAATGGGT
>NC_057730.1:31181535-31310871 GCF_004010195.1 Chiloscyllium plagiosum
GAGGCCATCTGGTGTGTTCTGTGGTGGAACTGGTCCTCTTGGGAGCAGATATGGCGGAGGCAGAGGAATTGGGAATACGGGATGGCACTTTTGCAGGAGGTAAGGTGGGAAGAGGTGTAATCCAGGTAGCTGTGGGAGTTGGTGGATTTCTAAAAAATGTTGGTGTCAAGTCGGTTGTCATTAATGGAGCTGGAAAGGTCCACGAAGGGGAGGGAGTCGTCATTAATGGAGATGGAGAGGTCCAGGAAGGGGAGGGAGTCATCATTAATGGAGATAGAGAGGTCCAGGAAGAGGAAGGAGTCGTCATTAATGGAGATGGATTTAGAACTAAATATCAGGTAGACAGTGAGATGCACACCAGCAACATTGTACTGCCTACTCAACCTTCCTTTACCATCTGATTACTCTCCTGCTTTAAGAAGCAGAATGATTGGCCATGTCCAGAACTGTCCATTCCACAAAACATTCAACATCCTATCATTAATAACTGCACACACTCTGAAACCTGGAGGGCAAACTAATCCAGCAGACAATACTTCCTGCACATGTAGTTGTCCAGGACACAAATAACATCTAGAAGATTCTATATGGACAGGATTTGCATTTGACTGAAGCTGTAATGTGCTAAAATGCTTGACCATTAACTGAGAGAAATAAACACCCATTAGCTACACATTAATCAGTCACTGCTTCCATTGGGATGTTGTCACTTTGTTTTATAGAGTGATTGAATCAAATGTTTTACATAACTTATTTATTCCTGATTTTAATTTATTAAAATACTCAAAAGTTGTTAGTGTTTACTAACCCTTGTTATTTAATTTTTTCCAACTGATGTACTTCATTAATTGAATACTTTAACTGCATGATCAATTATCCAACTGTTCTTATTTTTAGTATTAATTAATTGTCCTGGTTTTACTTCATTTGTTTAATTTATAAGTTAACTAGTATACTTACCCTGCAATATTAACCTATTCTTTACAATTCTGGTCCAAGGCATGAATATACCATGATTACTTTGATACTCAGGATGTTCTTTAGACCTTCATACGTCTTTGAGAAATGACCTCTTTTCCTACAATGAACATGTTAATGGAGGACGGCTAGATAGTTTGGTCTCTGCTGATGCAGAGTTTTGGAACTACATCGGTGACAGGATGCTATTGCATTAGATTGTTCACAATTTTACATTGAAGTTGTCACATATGGTAACACTTTTTAAATGAGAGTCTGTCTCTTCTGGCCAAATGCTTTGTTGGCCTTTAAGTAGTCACTACTCTCTGTAGAAGGTTCTGCATTAACTGGAACTATTGTTGTATAATGCTTAGAGTCATAGAGATGTACAGCATGGAAACAGACCCTTTGGTCCAACTTGTCCATGCCGACCAGATATCCCAACCCAATCTAGTCCCACCTGCCAGCACCCGGCCCATATCCCTCCAAACCCTTCCTATTCATATACCCATCCAAATGCCTCTTAAATGTTGCAATTGTACCAGCCTCCACCATTTCCTCTGGCAGCCCTTTCCACACACACACACTACTCTCTGCGTGAAATCGTTGCCCCTTAGGTCTCTTTTATATCTCTCCCCTCTCACCCTAAACCTATGCCCTCTAGTTCTGGACTCCTCCACCTCAGGGAAAAGAATTTGTCTATTTATCCTATGTATGCCCCTCATGATTTTATAAACCTCCACTGCTCCAGGGAAAACAGCCCCAACCTACTCACCCTCTCCCTGAAAGCTCAAATCTTTCAACCCTGGCAACATCCTTGTGAATCTTTTCTGAACCCTTTCAGGTTTCACAACATCTTTCCGATAGGAAGGAGACCAGAATTGCGGCAATATTGCAAAAGTGGCCTAACCAATGTCCTGTACAGCCGCAACATGACCTCCCAACTCCTGTACTCAATACTCTGAACAATAAAGGAAAGTATACCAAATGCCTTATTCACTATCCTATCTACCTGCGACTCTACTTTCAAGGAGCTATGAAACTGCACTCCAAGGCCCCTTTGTTCAGCAACACTCCCAAGGACCTTACCATTAAGTGTATAAGTCCTGCTAAGATTTGCTTTCCCAAAATGCAGCACCTCAGATTTATCTAAATTAAACTCCATCTGCCACTTCTCAGCCCATTGGCCCATCTGATCAAGATCCTGTTGTAATCTGAAGTAACCTTCTTCACTGCCCACTACACCTCCAATTTTTGGGTCATCTACAACTTACTGACTATACCTCTTATACTCAGATCCAAATCATTTATATAAATGACAAAAAGTAGTGGTCCCAGCACTGATCCCTGTAGCATGCCATTGGTCACAGGCCTCCAGTTTGAAAAACAACCCTCCACCATCACCCTCTGTCTTCTACCTTTGAGCTAGTTCTGTGTCCAAATAGCTAGTTCTCCCTGTATTCCATGTCTCCCATGGGGAACCTTATTGAACGCCTTACTGAAGTTCATATAGCTCATGTCCACTGCTCTGAGGCTAAATGGGATTGACAAAGTAGACCGAGAGATGATGGTTCTTCTTGTGGGACAATCTCAGACAGGAGGTCATAGTTTTAAGATAAGGAGTAGCAGATTTAAAATAGAGATTTCTCTCAAAAAGATCATGAATCTGTTGAATGCTCTACCCCAGATTGTGGTGGATGTGGGACTTTAAGTAAGTTTAAGGAGGAGATAGATTTTTAATTAATAATGGATTTAAAGGGAATGGGCAAGAAAGCAGAGTAAAGGCTGAGATGAGGTCAGTCTTGATTGTATTGAATGGTAGAGCAGGATCTCCTTTTAATGGTGGATTTTTTAAAATAGACTTAGTTTGTTACCTGGTTATATTCTTTACTGACTGAAATTGTAGTTGGAGAACTAACACTGAAAGCTTTTGAAGTTTCTAATGTACTAGATGCTGTTTCAATGTGAAGTTAGGTTCTCCTTTACCAATATGGCATCTATGAAGTTAGTCCGTTTTCCAAGATGGCTGAAGAGTTTCCAAAGGATCTTGTGGGTAGAAACTCTTAAAATATCTCCAGTCAATAAGATACATTGATTGTTCTACTGCATCAAAATAGCTGCTGTGACATTGTCCACGCAATTTATTTCTCTGGGAGGGATTTTTGTACTGAATATGACATCATAATATCAGATTTGTACTATTTTTCCGTCTCTGATTCCAGCGTTTTAACAATTGTACTTGATGAAACTTAATAGTTACTGAATAAAATTTGTATTTATCTCCCAAAGCATCAAATATGTTCAAGAGTTAGCTTACTTCAATATTAGCATTCTAAGGTTTTGAATTCCAAAACAGAATCTTACTTCCAATTTTTCAATCAATTGATATGCTTTAAACTTGTTTCTGAAGAATTTTCATAGCTTGCTCATTGAAACATTTTCTCCCAAATAAATAGTTTACAGTTGCTAGCTGTCAGAAATCTTTCACCCTGCTTCCTTATCTAGTAAGTCACGCTTCACTTCCAACGAATCAAATCTGCTTCTGATGTCCAGAAATCAGTTTCTTTTAACAGGATCAATCCCTGTGGCTGCTAATTGACTTTAATTGTTCTCACCCCTTTTTCTTTGCTCTTAGGGGTTTGTCTCCATATTGCTGGCTGTAAAAAGCTTCAACTGACTTCGTTGTCTTTGTCATTTCTCTGCAGGAGTTTTCTGTTTAAACATTTCTACTTCATGTCAGCTGTTCAGCACTGTGGTTCTTCAAGCTGCTAGCTGGTCTTAAAGCTATACCGACAGTTCTTTTTGGAAAAGTGATTTTTTGAATTCTTGTCTTTTTCAGATGGTTTCAAGCTGGCTTCTTGATTTTCACAATTTTCTAGGAAATATATCTCAACGAGTCTCTGTACCTAAGAGTTTGGGTCCAATTCAGACTGGTTGTGGAGAAGGCAAAGATAAGAACATCTTCAATGTTAGGTTTCTGTAAAAATCTGATTATTTCATGTTAATACTATATACAGTTATACATGGTAATCTGAGACATAGCAGGTTCACAGTTTATTGCTGTATTGTTAAGAGAGTGTATTCTACATGTGTATTCTACATTCTACACTCTCCATCAAATCTACTTTCTATTAATCTTTGATCTACCTGCTTTCTCTCTGGCTAGCTCCACCCACAGTGTGCTATTTATACCCTGTGGGAACGTGCTCCGTGACATAATTGTAAGGATGCTCAAAGGTTCCAAAGTCCTTACATTACATTACCATTTGACCCTTCTATTTTGAAAACTCCTGTTTTGTATGGTGCTGTCATCCTGGCCTTTTCCTGCCTTTGCAATAGGGAAATGGAGTCTTTTACACCCAGCCCAGAAAGCGGACAGGGCCGTGATTCGGCACCTTGTCTGAAAGATAGTACCTCTAATAGTGCAGCCCTCTCTCAGTAATGTACCGAAGTGTCAGCTGAGATTTTGTGTTCAGACTTGGTGGATTGAGACTTGAACCAAGACTGTTATGGTTTAAAGAGTTATCAACTGAACCACAGCTGACACTGAGCTAACCTATTTATACCAAAGTGACACTTGGTAATTATCCTTCAGCCTTGATCACTGTCTCTTCAAATATCTACTCCTTCTCTAGATGCACTTGTTTAAAACACTGAAATGTACCCTGGAACTGCATTTCAGCACAAATACAACAGTATGGAGAAAAATGAAAGACTTCTCAAATATTAAGCAGGATATGAAGCTACAATTCATTCTGAAGCTAGAACATCCAATTGCTAGATGCAAAAATGTCAAGGTCCATCTTAGTTGACCTTTTGATATCCTGTTAGTGGAATGATATATTGATGATGCAGTTGGTGATTAATCATAAGCAATCAGTATCTGACAATTAAGCTATGACAGATATGAGATGAGGGAAAGCCTAGTGATGGAGAGCATTGGAAACTATATATTGAGAATGACTGTTGCATCCCAATCATGCTGTACACACTGTACCTCAAATGTCAAATTACTCAAATGCTTCATCTCAAAATATTACGTCTGTTGCTCTCAAATCCCTTACTTGAGGAATTTCAAAAGCTTTGAAACCAAGAATATCAGTGCCGTGCAGTTCAGGCAGAAAAAGTAATTTCTCTGCAAGTAAATATTTCATCTTCATTGAATAACAATTTGCGAGACCCTTTCAAATCACTACAATGTGATTCATCAAGTACTGTATTCAGATAGAAGATTACGATCCTTCTGCACCTCTGACTGCATATGTTCGGATAAAATAAAGTTGAGCACTTCAATATCAGGCCTTTCATTGTGCCTGGCGAAGAATGATTTGTGTGACTCGTTGGCCATTGAGACCCAGAAATTCTGTTCACAGCTTATCCCATGTGATTCGACTGTACCAAAGGCATGTCTGTGAAGTTCTGTATCTTGTGCCATTGCTGAAAGATATTGGAAACCATTCACATCAAGGCAAACAGAATTAGGCAACATTCATGTTGCATTAACAGGATTCAGCAACATTGATGAAATGTATAAGAATTAGTTAACAACAAAGCAATCACCTCAGATCAATACAACACTCAGGGAAACAACTGGTAACATCACAATATGCTGGAGAATCTGTCAGAATCAACTCAGGGCCAAAGAAAATCAGCTAGGAGCAGCACAAGATCAAAGGAATCAATTAGATCAATGCAACTCAAGGAAGTAAGAAAGCATGGAGTGAGAAAAATGTACCCAGTCTTTCAATCCTGGACTCCACTGAAATCCCAAGTGGAATCCAATCAATTATAGGCTTTACCCATGCACTGGGTAGGATCCTGTTTTTTGAGACTTCATGTGGAGGCAGATCTAAAAGTGGGATGGATTTCCATTCGGGGTGGGTTAGATTTTCTCATGGGGTTACATTCTTCTTGTTTGACTGTACAACTAAAACGTCAAATGTTCTGGGGCAGGATGTTTTGCTCCCATCATGGCCTTCCAGGCATCAACTTCCTGGTTCTAAGGAACCTCTGGTCATTATCCTTCCTCCCAGCCTTGAAGTGTCAGGGACCAGGCAGAAAGCCGCACCTTGCTTCAGTGATACCATCTTTGAAAACTGTCCAGGAGAGAAGGGAAATTCTTTTGCCTAAGGACTAGTTCATCCTGACTAGTCGAAAGTGAGTACTGCTGATGCTGGAGATTAGAGATATTCCTGATGAAGGGCTTTTGCCTGAAACATTGATTTTCGTGCTCCTCAGATGCAGCCTGACCAGCTGTGCGTTTCCAGCACCACACTCCCAACGTTCATCCTGACTGACTAGGGTGGTCTGGACAGAGGTGGCTTCAGAAGACAGTCCCAATGACTGGTTAAACAGAACCCTACTCCAGTGTCATATGGGGATGAATGCTGTGTTGCATTCTGACCAAATATGTACCATCGTCTACCCAATGCTTCATGCTCCTATAAGTGTGCATTTGCATTATGAGATTCCTAGTGCAAAGGACCATCACACAGGAATGTAGATGCCAGGCATCTCCATTAGATGCCTCATGTATAATTTATGTTTGCAATCACATTGCAACTATAAAAATGGCATCACCTGTATCACACTGGTATTGTCTCTCACATGTCTGCTAAGGTAGCAATCACACAACACCAGGTTATAGTCCAACAGGTTGATTTGGAATCACTAGCTTTTGGAGCGACGCTCCTTCATCAGGTGGTTGTGGAGCAGGATCATAACACACAGAATTGATAGCAAAAGCGCTCTGAACAATAGTGCTTCCAAATAAACCTGTTGGACTGTAACCTGGTGTTGTGTGATTGTTAATTTTGTCCACCCCAGTCCAACACCAGCTCCTTCACACCATATCTGTTAAGGTTCAACTTAAAACACTAAATGCGCAGCAGTACCCAGTCGCTCATGCACCATCAGCTCACTGACCTTTCTTCTCAATGAGGACAGTGTAAACATCTGATAATGTTTCACCAAAGATTTGCATGGGATAAGGACACCATCACAACACTGTAGATAGCTTCAGGATCAACACCTCACAGATCTCTCAGGCACACACATCTTAGAATACTTTGTTGGTATTTTCAACTGCAGCTCTTTGATGACACTGAACCACCTTTCATTCAGAATGCTATAACAATGATATATTCCCAACACGAGTGTGCGAGAAGTTACTTATATCTAAGAATTACATGATAAAATTAGAAGATATGGAATGGCTGGTGCCCACTAGCTTCAGATCACCAGAGGGTCCCCGCCAAAGGCTGGCAAAGCAGTCAGCAGCTTCCTCATGTTCAGCTGAAACTGCTGAGGAGGGTCCAAGGGGCGGCAGTGAGAACAGAAAGATTAAACAGTCTCTTTGGGTGCACGGGTGTCAACCTTCTGTAAAACCTGACACTTGACACAAATCTAGCACTTTGTAGGAGAGGCCTGTGTTCTCTATCAATCTGTTAATGTTTCTGACTAGTCATGTTTTCTGTGTAGACCATACTGAGGGACATGGATCTCCATACACACTCACAGGCTCATCATATAGAGTAGCGCACAGAGGGCTGTGGCTGTCAGTCTGTACTGACCTCAGGGAGGAACGTAACCTCTGGAAAGCTGGAGTCAATCAGCCCTCTGTGTCTCTATAATAAATGAATGGCCATTGCAAACTGAAGTTTGAGTCACATATGCACTTCCACCATGTAATCCTGTACAAATTCATACTGATTACCAGGAAACTGAACAGGCTATTGGTACCAATGAAACAAATTCCTCACAATTAATGGTGAACAAATTATCTTCACATTTTAAATATATAAAGCAAACATTCCCTTGAGGGCAGGAACAAGACTGCACCATAACTGTCTTACAGCTATTACTGTAAATACATTCTTTGGTTGTACAGAACTTTAATATTGCTCAAAGGAGAGAGAAAAATGAAACTTTTCATCTTGCATTCACCAGAACCAGACTTGAACAAAAGGGAGACCATTTTTTACAGCTCAACCAGCCTGTGTTTGCTAGCCTCAGAAACATATATCCACCATTTATTGTGACTCTGCTATTGGAAACCATCATTCAGATATTATAGCCCCTATTGTTCAGAGGAGCCTTTTTTGCCATTTAAAGCTGCTAAAGTCTCAGTGCTGTTCTGCCAAATGCTGGCTTATAGTCAGGGTCCAGGAGGAGTAACTGACAAGCGAGAATACTTAAAGACAAACATGGATAGAGCTGTCTGCCATCCAGCTTTGGACCTGATTACCTTGCCCTTCACTAAGGTGTTTAAAATTTTCACAAATATAAATTAGTGACCTAAATTCTGCATCGTATTGCTCTACCCTATTCTTTCATTATCACCTTAACAGAACACTGGGGCTTCCCTGTTTCATCTCCTTCTCAGTTTTAAATTAACAAACCTCAAGGTGAAATAATTAATTCACAAGTTGCAGTCAATGGAATACTTCAAAACATCTTGAGTAGAAATTGGTTTGGGCCAATTTTCATTCAGTAAGTGGAACCAGGGAATGATCCCAGCGTCTAAAAACAAAGCCGGAGAACTGTGAGCAGTTGGTGCTCAAACTCTTTACGAAAACTGAAGGTATGGAATGGGAACGTCGGTCTGGTCTGGGCCTTCCCAATTTTGGTCATTTCCCTCGGGTACCAAGGAAAGAAAAGAAGGCAAAGTGTAGGAGGCAGGACTAGTTTTGCTATGCGCCACATTAAAATAATTTGAATATTATTGAATATTAGTGGGCGGCACGGTGGCACAGTGGTTAGCACTGCTGCCTCACAGCGCCAGAGACCCGGGTTCAATTCCCGCCTCAGGCGACTGACTGTGTGGAGTTTGCACATTCTCCCCGTGTCTGCGTGGGTTTCCTCCGGGTGCTCCGGTTTCCTCCCACAGTCCAAAGATGTGCAGGGGTCAGGTGAATTGGCCATACTAAATTGCTCGTAGTGTTAGGTAAGGGGTAAATGTAGGGGTATGGGTGGGTTTTGCTTCGGCGGGTCGGTGTGGACTTGTTGGGCCGAAGGGCCTGTTTCCATACTGTAATCTAATCTAATCTAAATCTAATTAAAAAAAAAATCTAAACTCCCCTTTCCCCCAGCCTCCAGTGGTCCATTCAGATCACCACTTGGGCTTCTGCAACTAGAAAGTCTAGTTAGATGAAGCGTCCACATGCTCAACCTAGGTTTTCGCAAATGTTTTGAAGTGAGTGTAGAATCCTTTGATATAAATTGGGCCAGCATGCAGCCACTAGGGATGCCTAAAAACAACACTAAGTATCATGACAGCAACCGTGGCCACCAGAACTCCACACATACGCTTTTCTCTCTCTGCGCAAGATCTTATTGGAAGTCAGTAAAATGGATAATCATGATTGAAATCGCGGTCTGCTGCAGCTTCTGTCTGTATGCTGGGCCATTGTACTGAAATGTGGAAGAAATAGTTTCCGATCCTGTTATCCATCTCCATGTGGAGGTCTGGTATGCCAAATGCTCTTTGCTTTACCTCAGTCTTCCTTTCATCTACAATCTGCTGGTGTTTAAAACTGACATGCAATCATATTTAAAACGAAAACTGCTGGAGATAACAGCGGGTTCTGGATTAGTGGTGCTGGAAGAGCACAGCAGTTCAGGCAGCATCCAAGGGGCTTTGAAATCGACGTTTCGGGCAAAAGCCCTTCATCAGGTAACAGCGGGTCAGGCAGCATCCATGGAGAGCGAGCAAGCTAACGTTTCAAGTGGAGATGACTCTTCATCAGAGCTGAAGTGAAGTGTGGAGGGTACAGTATTTACGCAATAGTGGGAGTGTGGAGTCTGGGGGAGAAAGGATGTTGATAGTGCAGATGGGTAATACAATTTTATTTAATCAATACTTCTCAATTCAAGTCATATTTTATTTTGTGCTTTTTCTTATGCTGTGCGACCAGATTTCTGATTAGAAATGAATATGGATCAATAAGTGAATAAGTCTCAGTATTCTCCATTCAGGGACGAGACAATTTGGTAAGTTTCGGAATGTTACATTCCTGTCTGGTCACCAGAGGAATATATTCTTAGGAGATTTTCAAACACCGGGAGCTTGGGATTTGCCTTATCATAACTCAGGGAGATCCACAGTGACAAGATAGCGTCTCAATAATACAGCCCTGAATCGTCAGGGCTTACTGATGCTTGGCTGTATAATTAAATTGGCTCTCCTGCTGATTGTGACTGTTTTGTGTGTGTGAACATCTGACATTATTCAATTCTTTTGTCCTTTCGTTTAAGATGACAGATCTTCATTCCATGTTCCCAGTGATAATAGCTGCAAAACAGCCTGACTGCAGCAGGAACAGGTGCAGGGTCAGCGCCATTCTGCTAAAAGTCTGCTGTCTGGTTCAGGTGATAGCCTTCATTTTGTGTGGAAATCTGGTCTACACAATGTAGACAGGATCTCAATTGCCATTTTAGGTCATTGCCTGCGCAATTTAGCTTTTCTACCATTTCACTACTGAAGGCAGATAAAGACATTTAGGAAAGTCAATTAGTTTCACATTCACAAGTCTCCCACATTACTGAAGGAAGCTCCAGCTAGATGTCCTGTGGCAAACTTGGTGAGCTGTATACCTCTCCCTGGTAACTATCTGAAGCTAAGCCAGATTATCTGAAAACTTGACTGCTGTGTTCAGATGAAATTCAAACCAGTTTTATTTAGCTTTAGGATGTAACTATCATTGGCAATGCCAGCATTTATTGGCCAGCCTTAATTGTCCTTGAAAAGGTGTTGGGGAGCTGCTTTCTTGAACAGCTGGAGTCCATGTACTGTAAGTCAAGCTGTAATGCTGTTATGAAGGATGTTTTGACACAGCCACAGTGAGGAAACAGCGGTATAATTCCAAGTCAGGATGTTGTGTGACTTGGGGGAAAACTTTCAGCTTAGCAATGGTGCTATGTGTCTGTTGGCCTTGGTTTTTCTCAGTAATAAAAGTCACAGGTTCACTACAGTTTTGTTGAAAGACCCTTAGCTGCTTTATATCTTGTACTCGGTGCATTCTACAGCAAATAAATGCCACTGATGGAGACAGTGAAGATTTGAAATGGTGGATGGGGTGCTAATCAAGTGGATTGCTTTATGCCTGGATCTATTCAACTTGGGTGCTGTTGGAAATGTACTCAGTTAGTATTCCACCACATTCCCAAATAGTGCTTCACAGATTGTGGAAAGGCATTGGCTGGTTAAAAGTTAAGTTACTTGCTACAGATTACCCAGTCTCTGACCTAGTCATGTGGCTACAGTAATTATGTGGTTGACCCAATGAAGTTTTTGATCAATGATTGCTGATTGGGGAAATTCATTAATAGCGATGCCATTGAAGACGTAAGGGAGGTAATTAAATCCTCTCTCTTTGAAAAGTAATTGCCTGTCATTGTATAGTGTGAATGTACTTAACAGCAGTTATTAGGCCAAGCGTGCAAGTTGTCCAGGTTTGGTTATATACAGACCCAGACAGTTTCAGCATCCGATCCAGGAGCTGTGCATGGTACTGGATACAGTGCAACCCGTCAGCAAGCCATTTACCATCTTGTGATGGAAGGAAGAGCATTGATGAAGGTGGTTAGGCTGAGAAGAGCCATCAGTAATGTTCTAGGCTGCGGTGATTAATTTCCAACAAGCAGAGCCACCTTCCATTTGTTACAGGCACAACTTCAATGAACTTACTAGACTCATCGATGATCCAATCTGTCAAACACTTTCTTGATGTTAAGGTCGCTCATCTCACCTGTGAAATGTTTGCACTAAATATTCAGATCGAGAGCCGAGGGGCCTTGGCAGGACCCAGTCTGAGCATTGGTCAGCAGGTGTTTGATGAGTAAGTGAAACTAGTCTACGATATGTACTATCATTTTATTGATGATGGAGAATAGGTAGGTAATTGGCTGGAGTGACTTTCTTTCTGCTTTTTCTTGTGTATATATACCTTGCCATTTTTCTACATTATCAGGTAGATGTCAGTGTTGCAACAGCATTGGAATGAATGCATGGCTAATTTGGCAGCACTGCAGCTGTGATAATGTTGAGGCCCAAGGCATTTACTATATTCTGTGTGCTCAGCCATTTCTTGATATCATGTGGACTGAATCGAATTAGTTAAAGACTGACATCTGGGATGGTGGGGCTCAGGAAGAGAAAAGGACACAGTCTCTCAGATGGATGGGTGCACACATTTCAACCTTATCTTTTACACTGACATGCTTGTCTCCACTGTCATTGAAAATGTGGATTTCATGAAAGTTCCTCCTCATGTTAGTTGTTTAATTATTTACCCATGTATGATTCGATGTGGCAGGACTGCAGAGCTTTGATCTGCATTGCTAGTTTGGAATCTCTTAGCTCTGTCTATAGCAATGCCTGTACCATTGTCACAATCCACTCAGGAGTGTGTGCTGATACTCAAGCTCCACTGCTCTGAGTTGTCACAAAAGGGCAGTTGGCACACTATTTGTATACTTTCAGTTACTGGATAGAGGCGAGAGCTCATTGAAACTGATGAGAGAGAATATCCATCTATCTTCTAGGCTTTAGTTATTTCTCTGCATAGTGAGAGAGAGAGAGAGGCCTTGTCTGTTCTGCAGCATGGAGGCTTCCTCCCTGTATTGTAAACACACAGGCTGTTCACCTGTCAGGAGCCAATTAAAGAGTCGTTCTCATGCTGATGACTTCACAACTAGTCCTGGTTGCACAAACCAATTAGCTGCTCACATATCCCTGGTGCTGTGCCTTATTAGACCTCATCCCCCGCTGCTTAAATGAAGTAACAGTGTAAACACAACTCACAGTGAGTACCATTAACGTGTTTGTAGGAAGACAAGTCTTGACAGTTCCTTGATGGGTTTGGCACTTGATAATTTTGACACTTATCAAGGCGCTTGACAAATTTTAACAGTTTTTTAACAGGTTTGACATTTCTCCAGAGTTTGCTAGTTCTTTGACAGGTTTGACACTTTATGACAGATTTAGCAGTTTTTGACTATTTGATAGTTCTAAGAGTTCTATACAAAAACCAAAAGAATTGTGCATGCAGGAAATCAGAAACATCAACAGAAATTGCTGGGAAAGCTCAGCAGGTCTGGCAGTGTCTGTGGAGAGAAAGCAGAGTTAATTTCTTCAGAACTAAGGGTCACTGGACCTGTAATGTTAATTCTGATTTCTCTCCACCGAGGCTAACAGACCTGCTGAGTTTCTCCAGCAATCTGTGTTTCATTTTTAAGCATTCTATCCTCTTTTTAGGTGCAATCCTTTTAAAATGGTTAACAATCCCAAAAGGATATCTCCAACTGCCTGTCCTCCTTGCAAGATATTCTTGAAAACATACTGTTATGGGAGGAGTTTGCTGGAAATCATGTCCCCTATTCCACGAGTCATAGAGATGCACAGCATGGAAACAGACCCTTCTGTCCAACCTGTCCATGCCGACCAAATATCCCAATCCAATCTAGTCCACCTGCAAGCACCCAGCTCATATCCCTCCAAATCCTTCCTATTCATATACCCATCTAAATGCCTTTCAAATGTTGCAATCTTACCAGCCTCCACCACTTCCTCTGGCAGCTCATTTCATACACCTACCACCCTCTGCGTGAAGAAGTTGCCCATTAGGTCTCTTTTATACCTTTCCCTTTCACCCTAAACCTATACACTCTAGTTCTGGACTCCCCCATCCCAGGGAACAGACTTTGTCTATTTATCCTATCCATGCCCCTCATAATTTTGTAAATCTCTATAAGGTCACCCCTCAGCCTCTGACACTCCAGGGAAATCAGCCCCAGCCTATTCAGCCTCTCCCTGTAGTTCAAATCCTCCAACCCTGGCAACATCATAAATGTTTGCCTGTCTGTGACAGTCACCCACTGGACAATGGTGAAATGCTGGTCTGCAGTGGACTTTGGGGACAGATGTGACTTTGAGAGGATAGTTAACAGGACGTATCGAAGGTTAGGTTAGCTGTGTGGCCTGATGGTTAGACAGTGACTACGGCAAAGTAATGCAGCTGCATATGCTATGGAAGATTCAACTATGCCAGCTACTATACCATCAGCAGCCTGTGTTTACTCCGAATGTATGTATCCAATGGTCAAATTCAAATTCAATGTAGATCCTGTGTAAACTGTTTCCTTAAGTTTGAAAACGTTTGCCCTTTTGCTTCAGAAACTATCACATGAGCGTTCAGAAGAGCTTTTTTTTGACTGCATCATAATCTGTCAAAACCCCTTTTGAAAATGATGCATAGATCTCATGTGGTCTACCTGTCAACCTTTTCTGCATTTGTAGTATTTGGTTTCCTTCTGCCATGCTATTGCTATTTCCTTCAACCATCCTTATCATTTTTTTAAATGGATAAAGAATATTTCTTTAAAACTTTGTCTGACACAACTTTTCTAGAGGTATTGGCTTTCCCGACAGCAAATAACATGTTTATATATACATATATGTTTCTAACAGTACCCCTTCAATCAAGTGTTTAGCACCTGTCCCAATATCTCCTTCTGCAATTCGCTGTCGGATATTTATTTTCTCAGGGTACTGAGCTTTTTTACAATATTTTAAAACATTGTATAAAAGCAAATTGTTGTGATTTATATTGGTACACTTGACTCTCACCTTGAGAGTTTAAAAGAGCCTGTGGGCTCAAAATCAACTTGGCCATTTCACCTCCGAAAAGATCAATAGCCTGAATGTAAGAATACACACCAAGGAGGGTCAGAGATAGCTATCAGACTTTTGGTCCGTCCAGAAATATATTAGTCTTCCTGTGGTGACCAATTCATTAAAGCGTTCCATATATAGCTTCCTACAGATCCAGTTTTGAAGGTGCGAACAGGTTTTTAAAAATCGTGACTTTGACTGGCTGAAAGTACTCTAGTACTCTGCTAATCCAGCAAGTAGTTAAGCAGATAATTGGGGTTAATTGATTAATTGACTTGCTAGATGTAAAACAGGTGAGACTGAGATATAGCAGGAGCTTTACGACTGAGCAGTAGGCTCTTGCAGTACAGTGGTATTCTCTCTATTTCTGGGCCAGGAGCTCCTGGTTCAAGTCCCATCTGCTCCAGAGGTGTGTAATAACATTCCTGAACAAGTTGATTAAAAATATCTAAGACTGAGTAGTTAATATACCCCATCCACAAAGAAAGACTTTTCACTGATGTTTTCTGAAGCTGAACCTCAGAATCAATGGGAAAATTAAGTGGATACGTGGATGTGGATTATATCTTTACAAGAAAAATGCAAGGTATGATCTTGGCACTGTCACGTCCTACTGGAAGCAAGATTAAGTGTAAAGGAGCTCAATAATTGGATGGTGAGGGAGGTTTGAAATTCCTATGTAAATTTATGGCCCCTATTAACTGCAAATAAGGTGTGGACAGATTTTGATCAATTTGGAAATCAGCATGAATATTCTGTAAAATAATAGAATGTAACGATATATACAAAATTCAAAAATTTCTATTTGGAGATTCTATTTCCATTTTGGACTTAATTGTTGGATTGTGCTAAGGTGGGGAACAAAGATAGACTTCTAACGAACTGGAGTTAGGTTTTCAGAAAGAAACATGCTTTTGGAACAGATGCCAGCAGTCTTCAACAAAAAAAAATCTCCTGGGACACCATTCATTCCCAGCAGCATTTCAAGT
Organism: Chiloscyllium plagiosum; assembly: GCF_004010195.1. Taxonomy (NCBI): domain Eukaryota; kingdom Metazoa; phylum Chordata; class Chondrichthyes; order Orectolobiformes; family Hemiscylliidae; genus Chiloscyllium; species Chiloscyllium plagiosum. The sequence continues at coordinate 31,197,154 of NC_057730.1, forward strand.
GCAACCTTCAGCAGTAACACAATGAATGGAGGATTCAATGGTGATGGCAATGTGACACTGCCCAGATACAAGACAAGGGTGAGTGAGCAATTAGCAAGAGACTAACAATGTTAGAGCAATGGACTTGAACGTATGGGACAAGATTTAAAAAAAAAACATTTTCAGTTTGTATTTTATAGACATGGTAATTATGTTTAGCCAGATTATACTGATTACATAGTAAAGGGTATTAGTGGACATGGTAATGGAGAATTGGACAGGGATCAAACTGGGAGCACTGAGTAAATTGCAGACTGCTGAATTTAGAGATATGAGTGGCAATATGAACATTGTGATAATGAACATGGCAGTAAAAAGCCCCTTTAGTACTGGAGTATGTGAAAGAAATCAAGTGGTAATATAAGATATACTTCATAAAACCCTAGCAGAACAACCAAGTTGTAAATTAACATCTCTTGGCATGAGCTGTCCAGGCAAAGAACTTGCTGCAAAAGGCCAGGACTACAGTCCATATCAATGGGTTTTTGGGTGAACTCCAAAAATCCCTTCAGTCATGAGTGATCAGCACCCAGCATGGAAAGCGACTACAATTAGTTCTCAGTTTCTTGCACTTGAATGCACTGCATACAGGGAGAAGGGTGCTCATTAAAGTTGAAAACATTCAGCAAGCCTTACAGCACTGTATCATGCCATCAAAAATACACATTAATCCAGGGGACATGGTACATTTCAAAAGAAAAAAAGCAGAAAAAGTGGAAAGGTTACAGATAATGATAGGAAAACAGTAAATTTACAGCATGGCAACTAAACTGTTAGGGTGCATGCAAAATTAATGGGAACTGATACTAATAGACCCTGAACAGGTCATAGAAAGTGACAAAGCACATACATTGCATGGATACATTTGCTAGACAATTATGATGGTCAGATTATGGCAGACTGAAGAATTGACAAGTGAGTACAAATACAAGACAAGGCTGCTTGTCCCGGGGAAAATAACTAAAGGTTGGCACCAAAGTAACATATATGCCAGAAGTTACCGGTGAGTAGAGTAATGCCATCCATACAGGGAGACTAGGAAAAGGCCCCAGCAAATTCAATCATTCCGGATTGGCAAATCATTGAACAATAGAATCATTGAAATGATACAGCACAGAAGAGGAGCATTCAGCCCATCTTGTCCATGCCATCCCCAAAACAGCCAAATGGTTTTTCAATTCCCATCTTCCTGCATGCAGCCCATAGCCCTGCAGCTTATAGCATTTCAGATGCAGATCCTGGCACCTTTTGAAAGAGTTTAGGGTCACTGCCTCCACCACCAACTCAGACAGCAAATTCCAGACTCCCATTCCCCTCTGATCCTTCTGCCACTTCACTTGAATCTCTAATGCCTGCTTTGTGAACTCTCTGTCAAGGGAAACAGGGTAGACAGGTAGCACCTATCTCCAGCCCTCACAATTTTGTATACCTCAACCATGTCACCTGTTCCAAAGAAAATAACCCTGACCTCTCTAATCTCTCCTCGTAGCAAAAGTTCCCCAGCCCTGGCAACATTTAGTGAATCTTCTCTGCACTCTCTCCAGAGCAATTACATCGTTCCTGTGATGTGGTGATCAGGATTGCACACAATCCTCTAGTTGTGGCCTCACCAGTGTCTTATACAGTTTTATCATTATCTCTATACTTTTGTATTCTACTCCTCTACAAATGAAGGAGACCATTCCATCTTTATTGCTTACAGCCTATGCTGCTAGCTTTAGGGACCTATGCACTTGCATGTCAACATCTCTTACTTCATCTATCCCTCTTGGTTTATTCCCATGTATTGCCCATTCACTTTAACTGTTTGATCTCCATAAATGCTTTACCCAACACTTATCAGAGTTGAACTCCATTTGCTGCTTTACTGCCCACTCCACCACCTCCATATCATGTTGAAACTTACAGGTCTCCTGTACACTATCCACTTTAAGACCAATTTCTGTGCCGTCTTCAAGTTTCCCAATTGTGACCCCCATGTTTAAGTCCAGAATTGTTAATATATCAAACAACTAGCAGGGGTTTCAACACTAAGCCCTGTGGAACATCACATAAACAGCTTTCCATTGGCAAGCCATCAAACCTTCAAAGCCATCAAACATTACCTTTTGTTTACTGTTACAAAAGCAACTTTGAATCCAATTTTCCACATTATCCTGTATCCCATCAGTTTTTAATTGAGAATTTGAGTCCTAACTGTTCCAGATGTATATCCTAAAAAGAGGCAACAGGGGCTAGTGGTAGTGTTTCTACCTTTCAGCCAGGAGACCTGGACCCTAGAGGAGTGTAATAACGTCTCCAAACAGGGTTGTTAGAAAGCATCTAAAGGTGGAACTAGGACATGGCAGGAGCTGTGAGACTGAGTAGGTTCCTATCCTGACCTCGTTTTGTTTTCATTCGGTTCCTGTTGCACTGCCTGGGGAGGTAATGCTTGTTAATTGTTTTTTTTAACCAGTGAAATAGGTGATTTGGTGGTAAGTTTTTTTTTAAAAGTCATCATAAATAACTCTATCCATGACAAAAATTACCTTTGGTTTCTGTCTCCGTAACTGGCTTGGATTTGAATTGACAGGCTGGTCCTGGAATATTTCCAATAGTCTTCAAGGTTGCAGGATGCTCTTCAGAGGGTCAGTGCAAACTTGATGGGCCAAATGGCCTTTTTCCGCATTGCAGGGGTAGTATGAACTTTTGATTCTATGATTCTAAGACCTCAACTGGTTTCTCTAATTCTAATCTCAATCCTTGGCCATATCTTTGGAGACTGAATGGGTCTTTACATTGGAATGGGTGCATGATATTCTCACTCAATGTGAACTAAGCTGATGGAGGTCATTTCTGGGGGATTCGAAAAGGCCGTGTCAAGACAGCTGGGAAAGTGAGAGGAAAAATGTCAGGATCATGGTACCTACAAAGTTTTGCAACTGTCATGGATGGTATTAATCCGCCCTTTGACTGGACAACTCAATGGGGAAGGGGAACGTGAAAAAGAAATTTGTAGAGTGCATCAGGATCTGTTTCATAGAGCGGTACATTACAGAACCTGTCTGGGTACAGGCTATTTCAGATCGAGTAATGTATACTGAAGTAGGATTCATAAGAGATCTCAGAGTTAGAGGTGGTCTTGGTGGGGAAATGACGGTTAGCAATCACATGGTAAGATTTCAGATCTGGGTTGGAGTCTCTAAACCAATGTCCTCAACTTAATTATGTACAATTACAAAGGTATGAAGACAGATCTAAAGCAGACTGAGTAAATAGACAAAGGGGAAGGTTAGTAAGTGAGCAATGGCAGACAGATATTTCATAACACTCAGCAAACATTTACTCCGGTCAAAAAGATGAATTACCTGCAGTTAACTAAGGCGCTCAAGCAGAGTATCCAATCAAAAGCTAAGAGATATAAAACTGCAAGGAACTGGTGATAGGCCAGAGAATTGGGAAATATTCCATGGGACCTGCAATGGATGACTAAAAAGCTAAAAAAAAGGAGAGAAATGATTGTGAAAAGAAACATTTTTTAAAAAGCAGGAGCTTCTACCAATTTACAAAGAGAGGGTCGTTAAAGTCAGTGTGGGACCCTTGAAGGATGTGGCTGGAAAGTTAATAATGGGGAACAGGGAAATGATAGATAATCTAAACCAATATGTTGCAACAGCTTTTATGGTGGAGGCCATGATAAATATTCCAAATGTATCAAATAAGCAAGGTGCTAATTGGAGGGAAGGTTTTGTAAAAGTCTGTATGCTGAAAGGATCAATGGGACTAAGGGCAGATTGGTTATCAAGATGCGACAGCCTACATGCAAGGGTTTGAAGAAAATCCCTCATTGATATTGAAGATTTTGTCAAAATATTTCAGAGCTCACTGAATTTCAGGAAGGTACTAGCAGCTGGAAAACTGCTAATGTGACACCCCCATTTAGAAGTGAAGGAGACGGAAAGCAGGGAACATCATACTGTGTTAGCCTCACATCTGTCATGGGAAACGCTCAAGTCCATTATTTAGAAAGAAATAGCAGGACATTTGAAAAAAGCTTAATGGAATCAAACAGAGTCAACATGGTTTTGTGAAAGAGTTTGATCAATTTGTGTTTGAGGGTATTAAACAATCTGGAGAAGTGTACAAATAGGGTTGAGGTTGAAATCCTCTCTGATGTATGATAGAAACATAGAAAATAGGAGCAGGAGTAGGCCATTCAGTCCCTCCGGTCTTCTTCCTGATTCAGTATGATCTTGGCTGATTATCTAACTCAGTACCCTGTTCCCACATTGTCCACATATCCTTTGATCCTTTAGCCCTAACAATTACATTGAAATCCTTCTTGACAGCATTCAATATTTTCATCTCATTCATTTTACATGGGGGATTTGAATGTACACATAGCTTAGTTCATAGTTCATGGTGTTTTGGGAACAATTTTATAGAACAGCATGTTCCAGAACCAACCGGAGAGTAGGCTATTTCAGATTTGGTAAACAGCAAAGAAATAAGATTAATGAATGACCCCATAGTAAAGAAGACTCAAGGTAGCAGTGATCATAACATGATTGAATTTTAAGAGTGAGTCTAGTTAGTGTTTTAAATGTAAGGAAAAGCAATTACAAAGGCACGAAGACAGAGCTGGCTAAAATGAATTGGTAAATTAGACTAAGTTCAGGAGAGATGTGGTGCAAGGTGTAGGAAAATATTTCTTAATATTCAGATATATTTTAGTGAAAATGAAAGGAGAATTCATTCATGAGTAACTAAGGACGGTAAAGTTTGTATCAAATTAAAAGCAAAATCAAATATGTGAAGACTAGTGGTGGGTTAGAAGGTTGCACATAATTTTAAAAAACACAGCGTGAGGAATTACAAAAGCAAATGGGGGTAGGTTTAGGATATGACAGAAAACTAGTTTGGAATATAAAAATAGTTAGTAAGAGTCTTTAACAAGTACTTAAAAAGAAAGAGTAAGAAAACTGAGGTATTCCTCTGGAGAGTGGGTTGGGAATAAGGAAGCAATACAAGCACTAAACAGTCATCCCATGTCTGTCTTCACTAAACATGCAACTAACATCCCAGAAACAATAACAAATTAAGAAAGAGAAAAAGTAGATTGAAATAATTACAATTGTCCAGAAAGGTCTGAGAAAACTGTTGGAACAAATGACTGACAAGTCTACAGGACCTGATGGATTTCAACCTGGGGTCTTATAAAAAGCAGCTGCGAGAAACCAGTTCCATGGTTGGAATTTTCCAAAATTCTCTAGATTCTGCAAGGCCCCATTAGGTTGGACCAAAATGAACTCCAATCCTCTATTAAAGGAGGAATGGTGACAGCAAGTAGGAGTCTACAGGCTAGAAAGTTAATCTGTCAGATAGAAAATACTAAAATTTGTTGTAGCTGGGCACAAAGATTCTGAGGGGATTCGACAAGTTGAATGCTGAAAGGATATTTTTTTCCTTATCACAAAATCACAGAATTGGTATGATGCATGAAGGAGGCCATTCAGCCCATCTGCACCAGCTCTCTCTCAGCAGTTTGATATAGTGCCAAACTCCTGACCTTACCTCATAACCATGCAAATTGCTTGTATTTGAATAATTATCCAATGCCTACTTGCCTGCCCCCATTGAACCTGCAACCTCAGACTTCCAGGCAGAGGATTCCCAGCCTGGACTACTCGCTGTGTGGAAACGATTTCTCTCATCTCACATTTGCTTCATTTACAAAAGATTTTAGGACTGTACCTCCTGGTTTTGATCCTTTTACAAGTGGGAACAGTTCCTCCCTACCTAGTCTGTCTACATCCGTCATGAAAATCCCAAGTGGTCTCCTTCATCCACGCTCAACAAAATTTTTAATGAGCTTTTCATCTCACAAGTTTCCCACTTGTGTTCCCAGTGTCAGCAGGACTGAAAAGTTCAGCACTTGGTGTCTTTCAGAAAGTCAGTATACACTTCACCATCAATTATTTACTGAAAGGTAGTCTCTCTGCTGAAACATACGAAACAATGAACTAAAAGTCTTTTTCTCATGTTCGTTGAGAGATCAGATATTGCTGTATCCAGGGAGGATAGCCTCTGAAGAGTGAGTGCCATGGAATGTCTGGATGCATTGAGAGAGCAGACAGGAACTAGGTTCAAAGTCTTGTCCAAAAGACTATCATTTTCATATATTTTGCAAAATGGTTTCTGTATTTATTTCATTTCATTTCAAGGTAACTTATTGTGAGAGAGATTTTTGTGAAAGATATATCTTCAAGATTTTATAAGTATGAGACAAATGCACTTAGAGTCCCCCCACCAAAACTGAGAGTTACCATTGTCCCAGAGGACAATAGGGGCTGCTCTCTCATTGGAGGGAGACGGGTGGGAGGAGCTAAACTTTAAGGTCACTGAGCTTTAGGTGAGGGACAAAGTTTAAAAAAGGATGCAGTGCAAAAGCTGTCCAGTCAAACTAAAAAAATGTTGCTATTTGGGGTCAGTTCAACAAAAAATCTTTGGTTTCTAAATAGAATGGCCTCATGGTCTAGGCGTTACTGGCATCCAGTCCAGAAGGCCATTCAGGTTATTTTCTCTGTATCACCTCCCCAATTAGTACCCTCACCCATGTCTTTTTGCATTGTCCTTTGATTTTTCTTTTCAAAAAATTCCTTTTTGATAATTACTATTGAAATCCCTCCCATTGGCTCTAGAATTGCCTGTCAGATTACGACAAATGTGCAATATCCTTCCCTCCGCACCACATCTGCAATTACTGACTCGCCCTTAAAACCGGCCACCCACAATCTGAAACAAAATTCAGGACCTTGAAGATGCTGATACTTGCGTATTTCAAAAGAGAAAATATCAAATGCATGTTGTTGTTCACTGTATGACAAATGACTGTTCACAAAACAGACAGTTGAAGTAATCAGAAAAAGCTAGCAGTTATCCCAGCTCACCAGAACTATTTTCATGTTTTTAAAACTGACATTAAATCACATATGCAAGGAAAAAGAAACTTGAAAGTGTGTCACTCAAACTGTACAACTGATTGCTGAGGGATGATATTTATACTGACTGTCTGATGAGTGTCTAGATCAAAGTCACCCATGTTGATTGTCCCTGTCAGCATCAGTAGGGAGGGGATAATACTGTCCTGCACACATTAAATCAATTGCAAGACAGCTCTCCCCAACTATTCTACTCATCCTATCATGAAGATTATGGGTTTTAGTTCAAAGTTGTCATCACTCTCTGGTACCGTGGGCTGCCTTTAATTCATGTGAGGTAATTCCAAGTTTGGGTGTTGTACATTTCATAATTTCAATTTGTCAATTTAATTGGTTGGTTATGAAAGCCAAGGGAGGAATGCTATCCTTTTATTGCGACTTGGAACTATGGGTGAAAACACATGCTTTCCCAAAGCACACCCAAAGGTTCAGATTATAAAACACCATACTGTTGTGGGTGGGTCTGAAACATAGGGGGTCACCTCGACATACACAATTGAGAGCTTGCTGTTGGAATTAGATACAGGCCCATCGAAAGGTTGTTTTCAAACTATCCTTCTGCTGCATTCTGAACTTTGCGTAGCAGTGTATGTGCTCTTTCTGCCAAATTCTGCTCCTACCTTTTTGGTCTTCCTGAGTTTCAGACAGTATACTTGCCTTATGAGACCTCAGAGCTAAAATAACCTGGGCTTCCCAATTAACTTTCCACAGGACTGTTTTTTTCTGGACTCGCTGCTATTTTATGTTGACCAGGAAACTGCCGCTTCCACTCTCACTCTGCTATGTTCAGAGGGACATACAATGGCCCAGGATATTTGAAATGGGATGATGGGACAAAGATTCCCACTGAGTGCCTACTGGAAAATAGATGTTGAGTAAGGAGAGGATTGGGTACTGCTGTAATATTTCCATTGTCAAATGATCTGCTCCGGAGAAGACTCCCAGGTAGGAGAGGGTTACCAGCCCTCATGAGGTTAACATCCTCACGAGAGTCAACAACAATAAAATCCAAAAGAGTTTAACCCGAGGGTAATTAAATGGGATGTGACATCAAACCACAAAATCAATCTGTGGCACTGGAAAAGCACAGCAGGCCAGGCAGCATCCGAGGAGCAGGTGAGTCAACGTTTCAGGCATAAGCCGTTCATCAGGAATCAAACCACAAAGCCAGGCAGCTAAAAGCTTGCTCAAGAGAATCGTAACCTCGCAGCCTCTTGCTCACTCTTTAAGGGAAGGCATTCCAGAAGCTGGCAGCAGTTAGCGCTGCAGTGTTCAGATAACGACAGGGTGAAGCAAGTGGGAGATGGACAAGAGGGCATAGCTGGAGGTGGACATAGACCACAGTGGGTTATAGAACATGAGGTGATCAGAGAGATGACAGAGGCAAGGTCAAGGAGGGACTTGAACAACTTCAGGCAGGATGTAGCTAAATCAATTATTTTCTTAACTTGTATTAAATGCCACATCCCAGGTGACTGAGTCTATTTGCAACGGACTCCAGCCCGAGAGCGAACAGTATGACAGAAGAGACGAAGTCAATGCTGCACATATCAACACTCTGCAGGCTTTTAACCTTTCAAGCTGCCTGGTGTGTATGACTGTCATTTTGTGAGTAACACCCCCTTTGTGACAACTGCAAGGGAAGGGACTGACTACAGCAACAGGGAGCAAAATAAATTGTCTCAGATGTACACTGGAATAGCTGTAGGCCTGTGACTGAATTTGAAATGCAATATTTCTAATTGAAGGGCCCTGGGAATCAGGCTGAGAGACGGGATCGTTAGCTGCAGTAAGGTTATTGACGCAGCAAAGACAAATTCAGAGTTCAGAACAACCACAGGCAGCCCCAAGCCAAATGAGTAAAAATATAAATTACTGCACTTTGCTGGAGCTTGGTTTATCCCTGCATTCGCGATTATATTTTTTAATCTTTCAGTTGCATCGTATTTCCCTAATGGGCACACTGAGCAGTCAAAGTGGCGTTTCAAGCACCACAGAACCAGCTGGCTGCTGTAGTGACTGAGACACAACATTGGACATCACCGTCCATGACCATGAAAAATTTCAAGAATGTAACCCAGGTTCCCATTCCCGACCCCTGTTCCCAAAACAAAACGGGAATGTATGAACCTGCAGAGATCCCCTCAGTCTGGCCAGTCCTAATAATCAGTACTTCACCCTCAATTAGCTTTTTGATTCTCCTATACATTTATCAGTACACTATACATCCTGGACAAAAACATTCCACCCTTTGATCACTCTCTGTCTGAAGTAGGTCATCTGAGTCCTTGAGCTGGAATCCCCTGGATTTAGTTTTAGCTTAAATATATTAATAGGGTTCAGTTTATGTACGCCCTTCAGGATCAAGAATATGGTGTCATCTCTCCCCGGAGTTTTGTGTCTGCAGTATCCAGTCTCTGGCCGAGAGGTCAGAAGCTTAAATCTGACTCCAGGCCATACTTCTGTACACTGATCCCACTGCCTTACCGTCCCCACTGCAGTTAATGATCAGAATTGTACCCGTTTCCCAGATATATGGAGTAAAATATGGGCTTACTTATACCCCAAAATGCAGTAGTGATCACTCTAACAAAAAGATCTGTGAACTTTTTCACCCCACTGCACTCTTCCATGAACAGAAGGGAAGTATTTTATTCTCTTGTCAATGGTACCATATCTCCATTGACTTCTTTCAATGGCCCCAGCATTTCCACTCTCTCACTGTGAATTCAATTCTGAAATCTTCAACTCTTTCATTATTTTCCAATATTCATAGAGAAGCTTCTCTTTAAGATGAGAGGGAGAAAGTTCAAAGGAGATGTGAGGGGCAAGTTTTTTAACACAGAGTGGTAGGAGTCTGGAATGCACTCCCAGGGATGGGGGGTGGATTCAGATACGATAGGGATGTTTAAGGGACCTTTAGATAAGCACATGAATATGCAAGAAATGGAGGGTTATGAACCAAGGATTGACAGAAGGGTTTAGTTTAATTTGGTGTCATGTTTGGCACAACATTGTGGGCCAAAGGGCCTGACCCCGTGCTGTACTGTTCTGCATTCTATATCCTTCTTTATTTCCTTAAGAGTTTCCAATCCTCCTTTCATGTTGAATTTCCATTTGTCTCAATGCACCATGCTCTCTGTGGCTTTATCTTCAAGGATCAACCTTTCTGATAATGCTAACTGTCCTGGCTCAGATATGAAGATCAGCCCAAAGAACATAGAACACAAAACATAGAACAGTACAGCATAGTACAGGCCCTTTGGCCCTCGATGTTGTGCCGACCTTTTTATCCTATTCTAAGATCAGACTAAGCTACATACCCTTCATTGTACTGTCTTCCATGTGCCTATCCAAGAGCTGCTTAAATCTCCCTAATGTATCTGACTCTAATACCATTGTTGGCACTGCCTTCCACACACCCACCACTCTCTGTGTGAAGAACCTGCCTCTGACATTACCCCTAAACCTTCCTCCAATCACCTTAAAATTATGCCCCCTCATGATAGGCATTTTTGCCATGGGAGAAAGTCTCTGGCTATCCACTCTATCTATGTCTCTCATCATCTTGTACTCCTCTATCAAGTCACCTCTCATTCATCTTTACTCCAACAAGAAACTCCCTACTCTCTCATAAGCCATGCCCTCCAGTCCAGGCAGCAGCCTGGTAAATCTCTTTTGCACCCTCTCTAAAGCTTCCATATCTTTCCTATAATGAGGCGACCAGAACTAACAATATTCCAAGTGTGGTCTAACCCAAGGTTCTATAAACTTAATTCCCCGGCTAATGAAAGCCAACACACATTATGCCTTAGGAGAAAGTGAGGACTGCAGATGCTGGAGATCAGAGCTGAAAAATGTGTTGCTGGAAAAGCGCAGCAGGTCAGGCAGCATCAAAGGAGCAGGAGAATCGACGTTTCGGACATAAGCCCTTCTTCAGGAATGAGGAGGGTGTGCCAAGCAGGCTAAGATAAAAGGTAGGGAGGGGCATTGGGAATGCAATAGGTGGAAGGAGGTTAAGGTGAGGGTGATAGGCCAGAGAGAGGGTGGGGGTGGAGAGGTCGGGAAGAAGATTGCAGGTCAAGAAGGCGGTGTTGAGTCCAAGGGTTGGGACTGAGAAAAGGTGGGGGCCTTCACCTTCTTCCACCTATCGCATTCCCAACGCTCCTCCCTACATTTTTATCTTAGCCTGCTTGGCACACCCTCCTCATTCCTGACGAAGGGCTTATGCCCAAAACGTCGATTCTCCTGCTCCTTTGCTGCCTGACCTGCTGTGCTTTTCCAGCAACACATTTTTCAACACATTATGCCTTAACAACCCTATGAACTTCGGTGGCAACTTTGAGGGATCCATGGACCTGGACCGGTTCTTCCACACTGCCAAGAATCCTGCCTTTAACCTTGTATTCTACATTCAAATTCGACGTTCCAAAGTGAATTCACTTCATACTTTTCCAGGTTGAACTCCATCTGCCACTTATCACCCCAGTACTGCATCCTGTCAATGTCCCGTTGCAACCTACAACAGCCTTCCACACTATGTACCACTCTACCGACCTTCTCATCATCGGCAAACTTACTAACCCACTCTTCCACTTCCTCATCCAAGCCATTTATAAAAATCACAAACAGCTCCAGGCTGAATACATTCCATCTACCACCACCCTCTGTCTTCTATGAGCCAGCCAATTCTGTATCCAGACAGACAGGGTTCTCTGTAAACCATGCCTCCTTACTTTCTGAATGAGCCTACCATGGGGAAGCTTATCAAATGCCAGGCTAAAATCCATGTCCACTGCATCCACTGCCCCACCTTCATCAAAGAATTCAATAAGGCTTGTGAGGCACGAGCTGCCCCTTACAAAGCCACACTGACTATTTCCAGTCAAACAATGGTTTTCCAAGTAATCATAAATCCTGTCTCTTTGAATCATCTCCAATAATTTGCCCACCACAGACGAAAGACTGACTGATCTGTAATTCCCAGGATTATCCCTATTCCCTTTCTTGAACAAGGGAATAACATTTGCCTCCAATCATCTCGCCACTACTCCAGTGGACAGTGAGGTAGCAAAAATCATTGCCAAAGGCACAGCAATCTCTTTCCTCACTTCCTGTAGTAACCGTGGGTATGTCCTGTCTGGTCCAGGAATCTTAATTATCCTCATGTTTGTTTTCAAAAGTTTCAGCACATCCTCCTTCTTGACATCAGCCCATGTTCCTGCTCATTGCATGGGAGAGGTTAGCACTTTCTGCAGAAGAGGAAAGTAAAGCCAAGCATCTGAGTGAGGATCTCTAGGTTGCCAACATGTTCTGCAGAGCCTCCCCAGCCATAGTCACCACAGTGGTGATGGTATAGAATCCCCAGAGATTCTCTTCTATGGCCCCTTTAACTTATCTGGTTAGTTCTGGCAAAACTGAAACAGCACCATGAGTGCTCTTACCTAATGTTGAGTCCTTGCTCTTAATCTCTTCAGCTCACTGCCCTTCTTTAACTGTCTTCAGCTCACAATATCACAGTCTCTTTTCTATTCTCAGACTCTTCACCCTACTGCTTCACCGGAATTATTCACAAGTTCTAAGAGCAACTGTAAGTTGATCTCCAAATCATCTGTTTACTTACCCTCTTTTTTTTTTAAGCTTTAAAACCCATAGTTACATTGGATCATATAGCATTTTTTCTGAACCAAAATGCTTGCTCAAGACCTCAACTACAGTCTTTTTTCATGACGATTTCCATTTCATTTCAGGATTTAAGGGATGTCACACCAAAACAAAATACATGAGTTTCCAAGGCACAGAGTTCATCACACCTTCTGCCAATCCAGGTAGTCAGCTTGTGGAGAGAAAAGAAGTGCAACCAAACCTCTCCAACCATGTAGGAATCCCCTCTCTGTGTAACTCCAGGATGGGCCAATCCTAAACATCAATGTCAAGAAAGAAAGAAAGAATGCCCATTTCTACAGTGCTTTCACAATCTCAGGTGCCTCAAAGTGCTCTGCAGCCAATGAAATATTTTTGAAGTCAGTCACTATCGTGAGGTAGGGAAATACGGCCGAGGAGAAAGTGAGGACTGCAGGTGCTGGAGATCAGAGTTGAGAGTGTGGTTCTGGAAAAGCCCAGCAGGTCAGGCAGCATCCGAGGAGCAGGAAAATTTCAGGCATAAACCCTTCATCAGGCATTCCTGTTGAAGGGCTTATGCCCGAAACGTCGATTCTCCTCCTCCTCGGATGCTGTCTGACCAGCTGTGCTTTTCCAGTGCCACACACTTCGACAGGAAATATGGCCTGCTTGGAAAATGCAATCAAGTGGTTGCAGGGGTATATGCCCCATGTTGTGTGACATGACTTCTTCCATGAGGTTCAAGGAGCGACGGGTGGGTGAGAATGTGCGAGCCACAACGATTCCTTTTGTCAGGTGTTGAACATCTACAGGGAGCGATGGGCGTGTATTTGGGGCCTGAAAGAATTCAAGCAGACACGTGAAAAGCAATTGCGCATCCTCTTATGACTCTTCAATAGCTGGAGTTTAATCTTGGGACTCTTTGACCACATCAAGGCTGCACTCTAGTCTGGTCACTGAGTCAGCTGCTGCACAGAGATGAGTGGTCCTTCAATCTGTCAGGATCCATGCGCTTCCCCCCACCCCCATCCTGGGGTCAGGTGCTCAGAAACCTTGGGCCCAGCTATCTCAAGTACAAAAGCAAGAAAGCTCACAAGTGATTGTAAATAAATATCTAAATGCACGGACTAACACTTGAGGTTTCAATCTGTGATAATGTTGACCACAGAAGCAGGTAGCTTTTATTAAGAGTTAAAAAACATGACCATTCAATTTAGACGGGCTGATGTTTTTGTGTTCAATAGGTGACAGTGATCAGGTATAGAATCAAATCAATGGATAGTATGCCTACTGAGCAGCTATGTTGACAGAAGGCCTTGTCTGATGGGTCCAAAGATATGCTCATGGTCTCTGATGACAAGTCAGCAGGTCGCCTCTGGGCGAGAACATTTCACTCAGTGGCACTTAGAGTCATAGAGTCATAGAGATGTACAGCATGGAAACAGACCCTTCGGTTCAACCCATCCATGCCGACCAGATATCCCACCTGCCAGCACCCGGCTCATATCCCTCCAAACCCTTCCTATTCATATACCCATCCAGATGCTTTTAAATGTTTCAATTTTACTAATCTCCACCACTTCCTCTGGCAGCTCACTCCATATACATACCACCCTTGATGTGAAAAAGTTGCCCCTTAGGTCTCTTTTGTATCTTTCCCCTCTCACCCTAAACCTATGCCCTCTAGTTCTGGACTCCCCAACCCCAGGGAAAAGACTTGGTCTATTTATCCTATCCATGCCCCTCTCGATTTTATAAATCTCTATAAGGTCACCCCTCCGCCTCTGACACTCCAGGGAAAACAGCCCCAGCCTGTTCAACCTCTCCCTATAGCTCACATCCTCCAACCCTGGCATTTGTCCCCACATGAAGGGTCTGTTCCTCAGCTGTCAGTGAAACTTCACTATGTCTGAATAGGCAAGACTCTGAACCCCCCACTATAAATGTGGTTTTGGTGGTTAAAGAAAGAAATATACAAGTAAGTACCTCCAAATTGGCTATTTAATGGCCCTAATTAACTGCACACACTAATGTGTCAGCCCTTGACCTGTCCCACCAGCTCTCACATGGTACAGTTGGTTAGAGGTGGGCAGGTTTTGAGTTGGCCATTTTACTGCTCATGCTGCACCCCATCTTCCTCAGAGCTGGTAAAATTCTGCCTGTAAAGCTTTCAACAGAAATGGAGAATCATGTTTCCCTGGCACCCAACCATCCATTAGTCCATTAAAACAGCTGCACCCCAGAGGAAACATTGCTTGATGAACAATTCTTCCACAATCCATACTATCAATTATGTAATGTTTATTTACACAAGATAGACTTGGCAATTTCTTACAGTTTCTGCTTTTAATTATTGAAAGTGATTAACACTTAGATCGGACTGCAATTAAAAAAATATAAATTTATGACAGACTTTTATTTAAAACCTCTTCACACGTCCAGAGGGTCCATTAGTTCTGTACAGACTGTGTGTTGGGTTAATGTGCAAGAAAATTAATTCCATACTATGCTAGGGTATGAGGGGCCATGGAAGACTAGATAAAGTGTTGCAGCTTGGTGAGGTCAGTATCAGATTCCATGATGGAGTGGATGGAGTACAAAGGTTGGCATGGATTGAGTGTCATAGAGATATACAGCATGGAAACAGACCCTTCAGTCCAACCCGTCCATACCGACTAGATATCCCAACCCAATCTAGTCCCAGCACCTGGCCCATATCCCTCCAAACCCTTTCTATTCATATACCCATCCAAATGCCTGTTAAATGTAGCAATTGTACCAGCCTCCACCACATCCTCTGGCAGCTCATTCCATACACGTACCACCCTCTGCATGAAAAGTTGCCGCTTAGGTCTCTTTTATATCTTTCCCCTCTCACCCTAAATCTATGCCCTCTAGTTCTGGACGCCCCGACCCCAGGGAGAAGACTTTGTCTATTTATCCTATCCATGCCCCTCAGGAGGGATGAGTGGCTAGAGAGCTTCTCCTTATTTTGCTGTTGTTATTATTACAGCTAGGACTAAAACATAGAGCACTGAGGTATTCTTTCCTGATGAACTGGAAAATTTCCTGACTTCCCACAACTTAATTCAAAGTCGGAATTCCAGTCAGCATCTAACTTTTTTAACCACACATCAAAATCAGAAGCACAGGGGGATTCTGAATAGAGTTAAATCAGGGTTTTTCCATTCCATCCGAAACTTCTTCCTCTCCCTATGAGGAATGTTATGTTGAGGATGTACAGGAAGGTGGTGAGTCCTCTTCTGAGCACCGTGTCCAGTTTTGGCCACCCTGTTATGGGAAGGATATTATTAAGCTGAAGAGGGTTCAAAAAAGATTTACCTGGATGTTGCCGGAAATGGCATTATAGGGAGAAGCTGGATAGCCTGGGACATTTTCCAATGGAGCATAGGGTGTTGAGAGGTGACCTTACAAAGGTTTATAAAACATGAGAGATATAGATAAGGTGAATGGCAGATGTCTTTTCCCCAGAATGGTAGACTTCAAGATTAGAGGTAGATTTTTAAGGTGAGAGGTGAAAGGTTTAAAAACAAAGACATGAAGGGTGATTTGTTTCGCACTGAGGGTGGTTCATACATGCAATGAACTTCCAGAGAAAGTGGTGGATGCAAGTACAGTTACAATGTTTAAAAAAAACATTTAAATAAGTACATGAATAAGAAATGTTTGGAGGGATACGGGCCAAGCACATAGTTTAGTTTGTGATTATGGTTGGCATGGACTGGTTGGATTGAAAAGTCTGTTTCCGTGCTGCCTCTATGACTCTAAGTGTTAATTTACAACTCACATAAAATTCCCACAGAAAGCTGTTGACACACCAACGCATTAGACTCTGTGATAATTGAACACTCTGGGTAATTGATGTTCAAACACTGTAATGGTTGTTCGTTTGTTTTTCACTGTATAATACCATGCTGTCAGTCATGGATCTGTGACACCATATCATCTCTAAGCTTAGCTACCATTAAGTGGAAAGGATATTAGTCTGTGTGATTAACTGAAGAGTCCAATGCTGGGTTCACTTAACTGACATCTCTGTGCTGATGAATAAATAATAGCAGGATACAGCTCGAATTGTGTCAGGAGGTTGTATCTTCTGGTGTTATAGGTCATTCCTCCTGCCTGTTACCTACTAGTGCTGTCTCTGGATTAATGTTTTCCTTTCATCTTTACCTGAAAGCATATGTCTCTATCCATTTCATCTAAATCTTTTTTTTACTTTTGCTTTGAGCTGCATTCCAATTATTTATTGATTTCTTTACACCTCTTTCTCTTTATTGTGTCTAATTAAAATTTTCAGGGTGGAATCTTAAAGTTTTTTTTTACAATTGCAGGTTGGGACCATTCCCGGGTCCTGCCCTTCCACATGCTGAGCATGACCTAATGTTCAAAAGTCCAATAAAGGAAGGTGGATGGGTACCTGGGGCTGCAGACCTGATCAGAGCTGGGGGCTGCTGTTGCAAGAAGGAGCACAGTGACACTTTCAGAAGATGTTTTTACTGTTTTTCATTAAACCATGGTGCCAGCAGCCAAACCACCACAGTTGGGAGAAAATTCTTAAATAGGATACACTGTTGATCCCTACAGCTGCTGTGGGTGCAGGAACTAAGAAGATTATTTCTTGCTCTCCCTGCAGCTAGTGAGACAACTCGGGTCCCTTACGCTGGGCCTGGTTATCAGTGCAGCGCTCATTTGGCACCAGGCAGATCCTGCCCCTGTCCTCTCTAAATTGGCTACCAGTCACTGTTGCATTACAACCCACCTACAGCAAGTTTGTCCAGAGGCAGGAACACGTTAGATTATATTAGATTAGGCCCACCACACTGACCTTCCTGAGAGTAACCCATTCAGACTATTTCCCTCTGACTAATGCACCTAACACTATGGACAATTTAGCATGGCCAGTTCACCTGACCTGCACATGTTTGGATTATGGGAGGAAACTGGCGCACCCGAAGGAAACCCATGCAGACAGGGGGAGAATGTGCAAACTCCACACAGACAGTCGCCCAAAGCTGAATGGAATGGAAATGCTGAATATAAGAGTGAGGTAGGCTGTCCAAAGCAGTGGTAAGGCCTAGTTGCTGTGAGACAGCAGTGCTAACCACTGAGCCACTGTGTCGCCAGCGCTCACCAACCTGACACTGGTATTTCAAACTTTCCTCTCAGTCTCACTTTCAAGTATGACTCTTTGGGATTAGGAAAATTATCCCTATCATTGTGCTGCATCGATAACACTTTTCAAAATTCTGTCTCTTTGCATTTTTCTTTTCCTGGCCAGTTATAGTATCACTTATACATCTGAGCTAACTGTTCCCATATTTAGGCTGAGTGTTATTTTCAAAGTTTCATGGTGGGTGTTGCATCATGGTCACAGTGACTATCCCCATGCTAGCTCTCCCCTTTCCAGATAGGAATCTGGAGATGTTGGGGAATGGTCAGCAGATCACCAGAGAAGGCCAAGGCACCAATCACAATAGGTCTGGACACAGATAGCTGTCCTTGTTAATTTGAGGTTTGTCCTTATTTCCTGAAAACTGGTTGAATGGTAGGGTTTGAGGCCTGGCTTTGCCACTGCTCCCTCTCATAAAATTGCTGTTTCTCTGTATACAGCTGTTAATGTTAACTGTTTTGTAAACTGTGTATTGTTTCATAAAATATCTTTAAAAAGCTGTCCTTGTTCGTGCTGTGCCTAGGGTCAGACAGAATGCACAGCAATACAGGAAAACGGTAAATGACCTTCTGCCCTTCATCAGGTTATGGGCCATCACCGGCCCCTCTCGGCTACCTCACATTCACGCTAACCCTGTCAATACACACAAACCTTACCAATGCTTTGGACAGCCTACCTCACTCTTGCATGCAGCATTTCTATTCAACAGCACTCACCCAGTTCATCCTCCACATCCTGAACCTTTTCTGCTTTCTGACTAAAAATCTATGGAATCCATTGAGGATGGCAGTTTCCAAGTAATTGCAAAGTGAGTGAATGCTAAGAAATGGGGCTAAGAGCTATAACATGCATGCGGTGCAGATGCGTTAGATAGGTGTCCCTACCCCTGCGCACAAACTGATCTGTCAGGAGCAGACATCAAACATGTGCCTGAGCTCCAAAGTGAAATCCTGAAGGGCTGTCTGGATTCAGAGTTGGTCAGCGAGCAGCCATGGAAATGTGGTGGGGCTGCTGGTTTCCTGAGGCCGGCTTTGGTGGACGCTGAAGCTGTCCTTGGAGCATTCCAGGACGTGTCAATGAGAGGCCATTAAACTGGAGGCCTGGAGAAGTGAGCAACAAGCTCCATCTACCAGCTCCATCTCCATCCTCCCTGACATTCACATCAGGCAATGGCACTGTCCAGTTTGTCAGCAGTGAAGGGCAAAATTGTGAGCTACACATGAACAAGGCAAACTTGTTATTACAGAGTGCAAATACATCGAAATCAAATGGTCACCACTTGTCAGATAGATTCTCATCTTGCTATTGAAATCTTATGGGGAGAATTGAAATTTCTTTTGTCAATGCCAAGGATCAGATTTTTTTATTCTTGCCACATTGCTGCATATTTCTCACCATTGTCCTTAATGCTCAAGGTATGGCAGTATTCCACCCATTCGTTCAGAAGAGTATTTCACACGGCAGAAAGTACTTTGGAATATTGCTGGGTCATTGAAAGGTGCTGTACAAATGCAAGTCTTTCTCTTTCTCAAAAGCTGAGTGATTTCTACCGTTGATTCAAGCAAGGAGAAATTTTTAACTATTAGGTGCTCAGTGGAACATAAAGGACTTCTACCACAGTAAATAGAGGTCAAAGATTAGGTAAAAACAATGACTGCAGATGCTGGAAACCAGATTTTGGATTTGTGGTGCTGGAAGAGCACAGCAGTTCAGGCAGCATCCGAGGAGCAGAAAAATCCTGATGAGAGGTCAAAGGTTGCCTGATTCTATTATCTGTAATTAGATTACCAGGGATCGAACAGATTTAAATGTTCTCGTCACTTACAAGTACTAATGTTAGGACAGAACAAAATCTAAGATTTACTTTTGAACATAGTCTCATGCCTAATCTTTCTCCGCGACTAATGCAAGGGGCAGGATTTTACCAGAAATGAGCCAACGTTGACATAGAAGGTTTCTCTCTGAGCTCGAGTGAAATTTCTATCACTATTGTCCACAACCTGCCTCATTACTTATAATCCGCACCCTTATGGTGCCCTGCTGATCAGATCCCCCCTCTCTCTCACTGCAGGCAGAAGTATGTGACATTGCTGGGACCTCCTGGGATTTGCAAAGGTGACCTTTTTTCAAACTCCAAGCCATTCACCTAGTCAAGCCTTGTCAGCACAGAGCTGCCCTCCTTGGTTCATGTGAATGTCCCAAACATGCCAGACAGAAGGAAACTGGTACCCATCATTGCCAGCAGGGATCTGGAGAATTGTATCATCTCAGAACAGCCAACCTCTTTTCTCAGTATTGGCAGAGGACTTCATGCCACTGGTCAATGCCAGGTTGAATCCAGGTCAGCGCTGTCTCCATGGCCCAGAGGAACACCCAACAATGGCACAAGGTGAGTGACCTTCTCCACTGTGCCAAGATAAATGATACCACCTTCCTTCTGCTACCTCACACTATCTCCTCCACTGCACCAGGTGTACATGCAAGTCACTGCCCATGGCAGTGGGCGGCACGGTGGCACAGTAGTTAGCATTGCTGCCTCACAGCGCCAGAGACCCAAGTTCAATTCCCGCCTCAGGCAACTGTCTGTGTGGAGTTTGCACATTCTCCCCGTGTCTGCGTGGGTTTCCTCCGGTTTCCTCCCACAGCTGAAAATGTGCAGGTTAGGTGAATTGGTCATGCTAAATTGCCCGTAGTGTTAGGTGAAGGGGTAAATGTAGGGGAATGGGTCTGGGTGGGTTGCTCTTCGGAGGGTCAGTGTGGACTTGTTGGGCCGAAGGGCCTGTTTCCACACTGTAAGTAATCTAATCTAAAGAGTGCCCAGAGACGTTGGGACAATGGCAAACTCCATATAAATTGCATGAGATTGACTAACAATGAAGAGCTCATAAATGCTAATCAGCCTTGGTTGCTCACTAGCAGGATTCCCAGCTTGCCATTCAACAGTTGGTTGGAAAATGAGAATTCTTGCTCTCAATGTTAGGAATCTCCTTCCTGCCAATCTCACCTGATTTTCTTGTCGATGCCCATGGTGCCCAATGCCAATGGCTGGGCAGATTGTGCCCAAGGAAACTGTGTTCCTGCCATTGTATCAGGCACATGCCAGTCTCCCAGGTTTTACTTATTATCAGCTAGTGCATTATTAGATGCAACCAATTACAAATAAATACTATAAAATACAAACTCAAACATCTTAGTGATGATTTACTACTGGCATATTAACATTAATGTACCGAAACAAACATTAATATTATAGTAATAAAAGCATTCAAACAGAAGGGAAGATTTATTACTGGCATAATAACACTAATATACTAAAGCAAACATTAATATTACAGTAATAAATACACTCAAAGACCAGGTAATGATTTATAACTAGAATACTAATACTAATCTACTGAAACAAATATGAATTTTGCAGGATTAAACACGCTCACACAACACTGCGGTGCTGCATAACTAAAAATTGAGTATTTGAGGAGAAACAGGACAATGTCTCTGCCAGTTCACAAGAGAATGGATGGGATGAGCTGAGTTATTTGAAGTGTCACTGATAGAGACCCATCATGTCTGTTAGCACCCATTCTGTCTCTGGAGTTCTGGCATTCTATCCCATCCTGTGACAGTCCCACAGTGATAACCTTTAAGTTTTGTTCTTTCATATTTTTTACAACAACTTACATAATGCCTTTCATGTAATAAAACATCTCAAGACATTTCAAAGGGGTATTATAAATCAAACCATGACTTCTAGTCACATTAGGAGATATTAGAGCAGATAACTAAGTGTTTGGTTGGACAGGGAGATGTAAGGGAATGATTAAAGCAGGGAGCTGGGTGGACAAGAAAGTTCGGACACAAGCAACTGAAGGGGCGGTAACCACTGGGAAAATGGAGGATGCTCAAGAGGCCAGAGTTGGAGGCATACCTGAGAGTTATAGAGTTTGGGAGATTACAGATATTGGGAGGAGTGAAGCCAAGGAGGCATTTGAAAGGAGGATGTGCATTTTAAAGGCGTGACATTGTTGGGAACCAATGCAGCACATTGAATACAGAGGTGAGAGGGAAAGAAACTTGGTGGAAGTTAAGACCTGGAATTTCGGATGATTTCAACTTTACGAATGGTAGACAATGGAAAACCATTCAGAAGTGCACTGAATTAGTCAGGTCTTGAGATAATAATGATGTGAAGGAAGTTTTCAGCAGTAGATCCAGAGATACAAACAGGCTCTTCCATTTTGGAGTCTAACTCTGGAGGACAGCCTAATAATGGGTGCCATTTCTGTTTAGGGGTGAGCTGAGACTTCTTGCGTGCTTTTCAGCTCATTATATATGCTTTCATGAGTTGAGTATGCAAACTTTTGCAGTGAGATGGGCAGAAAGTTCCCACCCCACCAAGATTCCAGGGTCGAACGTCCATGTGCTGCATTTAAAGGCCACCCAGACATCCAATCACATTCCATACTAGGAGGGTGACTGCAGCCTGTGCTGGTCACTCCCTGGACCCTCCTGGAGCAGAAACTAGGGCCAGGGTTTAGCAAGGTCTTGCTGGAGGTTATACACTGGGCTGTTCAGAAAAAATAGGGGATGCTCTGGTACCCACAGGGAGGATAAGCATGAGCCAGGCAGCCTGGATACTCCAGTGAAACTCTGCCTGCTCTGCTCCCTTTGTCAGTGAGCTCATCCTCTCCATCACATCAGACTGAGGAGGATGTACTTTTACCTGTGCAGGAAACACTGGAGCACTTCAAGTCCTTTGGACCCCAGAGGCCACCTGTCAAACTCAGCACAGCCACCAGGGCCTAGCAGCCAGCACTCTGCCTCCACTTCTGTTGTGGTTGTCAGGGCTGAAATTAAAATAGTTGTCGGCAAAAAAAGAGATAGCATCTTGAGGGCACATGAGTAGCTTAGTGTTAGGATCCCAGCTGCTGTAATTACTGGATAACTCAGATCTGGCCTGATAAATCAGATGCTGTCTTGTTATTAACAAAATGGACTCTCAAGCAGACAGAGGTACATAATGCTGCAGATTTTGCTTTAACAATAAAACAGAAGTTTATTTTGCAAAAGCATTAAAGATAAAATAGAATAGACCAACCTTTTATAATACCAATTTGAAAAGTTTTAGAAACACTTTAAAAATATAATCCCATCAACCCCACCATACACTTTTACATGGTTTATAAAGAAACATTGTGTGTACACTACCCTCCAGCAACCCTTGTACATCACTCCCACCAGAATCCCTTTCTCTAACACCTTGCTAGTTTTACAGTAACTATGACTTTAAGCCCAAGACTGAAAATGCTGAGAGTTTCTTCCTTGAGCTATCATAAATCTAAGCTTAAAAGCATCCAGCTTCAAATTCTTGAAAAGGTTTTATCCGAACATATTCAGTCTGGGACTATAACCAACTCTTTATTCTAAAATAACCTGGCTTTCCTATACTGAGGGTGGCATGGTGGCTCAGTGGTTAGCACTGCTGCCTCACAGCGCCTGGGACCCAGGTTTGATTCCAGCCTCGGGTGGACTGTCTGTGTGGAGTTTGCACATTCTCCCCATGTCTGTGTGGGTTTCCTCCGGGTGCTCCGGTTTCCTCCCACAGTCCAAAGATGTGCAGGTCAGGTGAATTGGCCATGCTAAATTGCCCATAATGTTTGGGGTAAATACAGGGTAGGGGAATGGGTGTGGGTGGGTTACTCTTTGGAGGGTTGGTGTGAACTTGCTGGGCCGAAGGGCCTGTTTCCATAGTGTAGGGAATCTAATCTAATCTGATCCCTTCTTAGGGGCATTATTCTGTACATGCATCACTACTCAAGGAGTTCTGAACTGCCCCACTCAAAGTAAGACTGAAATTAAAATCTCACTCTAAACTATCTCCCTTAAGCTTAAAAAAGTCTCCCAGAAATTTCCAGCAGAAACCTTGAAGTAAATTTCTGGCTGCTCTGATTTCCTCCCACAGTCCAAAGATATGCAGGTTAGGCTGAGCTGGCCATGCTAAGTTGCTCATAGTGTTTAGGGATGTGCAGGCTAGGTGTATTCGTCAGGGGGAAATGTAGAGTTATGGGTCTGGGTGGGATACTCTTCAGAGGGTCGGTGCAGATTTGTTGGGCTGAATGGCCTTTTCCACACTGCAAGGAATCTATGATTCAATATGGCTAGGTGATAAAAATCCTGAAGTAAACGAAAGCCCATTCAGCTGTAAAAGTAACCTTGACAAATTGTTACCAGGACTGGAAGCTGGACACATATGCAGCTGCTCTGATGTTCCGCAAAAGTTGGAATCGATCCCAGCAATGACATCCAACTCCGGGAAGCAGGTACCGCACACGGATCTCAGAGGCTTGTGCAGCTTGGAAGAAAGCTCAGAGGGAACGCTGCTGTTAGGGAATGGAGTTTGGAGTGGAGGTCAAAAACAATGGGAACACACTCTCCAGTATTTCAGGGAAAGGGAATTGCTGCCTGATGCTGAATGGGACATTGGATTAAGTAGCCTGATAAGTGAATGAAAATGATACACTGATTCTACACTGAAAGTGGTCCATCAATGCTAGCATCACAGCTCACTATATCCTTCAAAATGCAACAAGGGTTTTAATTAAGGAACACCTACACCATCAGGGAAACATGCTATGATGGAGATATACAGAAAGAAAAATTGGGGAGGGGGGATGGGAAACAGAAACGGGATGGACAAAATGAGTGACAGAAACATAGATGTAAAGGCAGATGAACTGTGATAAGGTTGAAAATGACAGAGTGGAACACTTTGCTGGACATTGTCCCATCATTTATCTGCTTGTCGTGCACAATGAGAGAAACTGAAATAAAGAGATACACAGGCACTTCGGAAAACAGAAAAATTGTAATTATGACCCTGGTTGGGTCTCAGATTTTCTGCTGTGACCGAAGTTATCCATCCCAAAGAAATTTAATGTTTGAACTTTTCAAGAACTTTTTTCTCGCCTGGCCTTGAAAAGTGACCTGCAATATTCAAAATGTTTTGATTTAAAGGCCAGTGCATGCAAGAGACCTATGGAATAATCATAGAATTCAGGAGAAGGAAATTAATTTTCCACTAGCATGAGTATATTTACAAGACTCGCATCACTAAGTTTATAGTGAAGAGTCAATTAACTTCAGCAGGCAAAGATGAATTATGACAAACAAAATCTGATATTTTAACTTAATTTATTGGTGAATTAATTGTAGGAACTAAAAACACACCAAAATTTATCATGAGGAAACATATGCATTCTGCCGGTATCTCTGTTCCTTGATATGCGATCAAAAATGATTGATCTAACCATAAGTGGTTAATAAATATGAAATTAGACTAGATATGCATCTCGCATTGTAGTTTATTAAACAGCGATTACTCACCAGTATCATGCTATGTATATGTCAATAATGCTTCAGCTGTATAGACACAAATTTACTTAACTTGTGACTGTCTGCATGCACAATGTACCCCTGTTAGTGCAAAGGAAAGCCAAAGCCAATTAAAGTGCTATTACTCCTTATCTGCTGTTACTAACAGTTATTATTGCTGACTTGGACTGAATAAAGATATTGATTTAGCATTAAATTCTGAAGGATGCACAACTTGATGGAACAATTTTTAATTTTCCATTTGTTGGACTGCTCCCCTGAAGCCATTGGTTGCTTCATGGGGATTTTATTCATGGACGAAAGCAATCATTTGTTGTATCAGCTAACGTCCATTCTTCACAGGATGAGACGGCACAGTGAAAAGGTTTCACTCCCCCGGGCTCCTGATAAAACTGGAGAACCGGGACCATGTGCTAAACATGAATATTTGCACACATTATTCAAGTCCTGTCTGCACCCAACTTCCACACATCCAAAATATCATGCAATAATCCCCAAGCAGCAAACACATGAGTTCCCATTAACTGTGCCCTCTCCCCAGAAACTATGATACAAACCTTCTAGGCTCCCAGATCTCTTTAACCATTCTAGCTATGAGCAGTTAGGACTGTCACTTTAACTGGGATCTTGATGACCAGAACCACATTTATAAGGATCGTAAGAGTGAGGCTCCCTCTTTAAAATGTTTCTTCAATAGGTGTTTTAGTAAGACAGGATAGCTGAGTGGGTCAGAGACTAGCCTTTCATCTCCAGTTGCAATTAGCACAACCTGATGGAAACAGGAGGCTGCTGTTGTAAGGTTATTAGAGGCAAATAATTTGTGACAGACTAATGCAGTTCTTAATAGATGTACTTCCAAACCACATGTACTACCTGTAATGTCACATTTATATTGTAGGAGACATACCAATCAGATGACACTGAGAGCACGTTTCACTCGGTACCTCAACTGTGGTATAGTTACCTTAGAAATGTTAATGGAACAATAACCATATCGTTTAACCATAATGTAGATGTTTTGAGAGTTTAATTTTCCACAGCTAACTAGTGAGCATTCAGTTCACCCAAAAAAAGGTTTGTCGTTGATTCCCCTGTTTAAGGGTCTCCTCAGTACATCTCTCTCTCTCTCTCTCTCTCTCACTTCCATTGTATCATGAAATGAACTTTTTCCCAAGGTATTGATTTATTTCCAACTCATCTTTTCAAAAAATCTGTTGCTTATCTTGCCTGAACTTCTTCAGTTGATGGCAGTGTCATCTGTAAGTACCTCATAACATTGAATTTCCAGTTTTTGAACTGTCTTCTTTGGCTTAAACCAATTTTTATTTTTCACAAAAAAAAACTGATCATATTTTCTTTTAAAGTGAAGGTTATTTTTCTTTTTCAAAACCCTGTTTAAAATCTCTCTCTTTGTTAAGTATCCCAATCCCTGCTTCTTTTGAGCACTGTCAATTTTTGTCTGATTATGGGTTTTATCTCTGAAACACCTTGAGACTTTTTTTAACTTTAAAGGTGCAGGATAAATGGCAGTTGTACAGATAATACATGTGACTTGAGATTATATTCACAAGCAAATGGAATTTTCAAAGGTTTTCTTACCTATCTGTCATTGCCCTTCCATTTCAGGATGTCCTGAACCATTTAAGCATCCAATCCATCTTTCATGAGGACCTCAGTTCTGAATTCCCATTTTCTGTCCCTATTCCTCAAGCCCTCAAGTCACTTTCCTCCTCATTTCTCACAATCCATTCTCTCTCTGGAATGCCACATTCTCATTTGATCACATTTACACTATTCTTTTGAATATCAACCCCATATAATCTTTGCACAACTCAATCCTCCTTCAGGTGAATTCCTTCTTATTTCGAGCTTCACATTTAACTTGTGACTCCTAGTGTCTGAAGCCTTTCTACAAATAAACAATTTCTCTATGATAGCTCCCATCATGATCTTACAAACATCAATGAGACCACTTCAACTTCGTCGGACAGTTCCTATTTTGAGAGGGGGAAATGATGGTGGGGATTGGGGTTAATAATCAAACTTTCCCTTTAAAAGTAAATCCAATGGCAGATCCTGTCCTTTAAGGGTAATTACTAAAATTTGTATTTTAATTTATTTGATTGATCAAATTAATACATTCACGTTTTTGTCAGATATTTAAATATTGTTGCTGGTCAAAATTATTGTAGCCTCTAATAATATCTGACCATTCAAAGCTGTGCAAGTTAGGTGGATTGGCCATGTTAAATTGCCCATCGTGTCTAGGGAGATTGACCATGCTATATTGTCCATCGTGACCAGGGAGATTAGCCATGCTAAATTTTCCACAGTGTCCAGGGAGATTGACCATGCTATATTGCCCATCATGTCCAGGGAGATTGACCATGCTAAATCCCCCAAAGTGTCCAGGAAGATTGACCATGCTATATTGCCCATCACATCCAAGGAGATTGGCCATGCTAAATACCCCATAGTGTCCAGGGAGATTGACCATGCTATATTGTCCATCGTGTCCATGGGGAATTGGCCATGCTATATTGCCCATCACGTCCAGGAAGATTGGCCATGCTATATTGCCCATAGTGTCCAGGGATCTGTAGGTTAGGCAGATTATCCATGGAATATGCAGAAATAGGATAAGGGGTGGGGCTGGGTGGAGTACTCTGATGAAGGGCTTTTGCCTGAAACGTCGATTTTACTGCTCCTCGGATGCTGCCTGAGCTGCTGTGCTCTTCCAGCACCACTAATCCAGAATCCTACTGCACCATAACAATTCTGTGATGTTCTGACCATCTGCTGTATGCCAAATGTGTACTTCAGGATTCAACTGACCCAGTCAAATGGTTAGGATGATTCCTCCACTTTCAGCGCATTCCAACTCATTCCGCATTGTTTGTTCAAAGGCTTTTTGATCCCACATAGCTGGTGGAGGGGCCTAAGAAGGGACCATCACAGCTGAGCTCAATTCTCTCTTCACCTTGCATCTTCAACTCTTGTACTTTCCCATCGGAGATGCGGGGTATGTGTGAGGATTCGAAGCTCTGAGAATTTCCCCTCTCTAACACAGAACCAGCATCAACTGGCTCAGCATATGGATCAAATCTGAGGCCTTCCTTAGGCTCTGTAGCCAGTTCATTTAAGACCCTGAAGTGATAAGGTAGCTGAAGTGCCTTTTAGTGAAGATAACAAGAAGGAATTGTATTGTGACTTATAATACAGGTTTTATGTGAAGGCGATGCTGGCAAATATTGTATTCTATCTAGGATATATTTATTCTAAAATAATTAGAAAAGGAAATGCAACACATATCAGCTATTGTCTGTGAAAAGCAAGTCTTGACTATAAAAACAGACACATCTGAAGAGGAATGTGCTGACAATCACTTTTATAGACACCCAGTAATTCAGCGCCCCGTAAACACCAGTCTCTGTAATCGCTGTCAGACTAAACAATTGAGTATTATTCATGCTGCTTTTCAGAACAGCAAGAGATCACTTTGTCCGCCTCCTGAGGAAATACATTTTCTGACATTTGTACATTTTTGTTCACTGGTTGTACCTTTCTCTCCTATTTTGTTCTTAATCCCTTTCCCCATTTCAGTCTCTCTTTCCTCACTTGTGCCTCTCTTTCTGCACTCTGTCCACTCACATTCTGTTCGTTTGTTTCTTTCTGCCTGTATTCTCCTCATCCCCCCGAAACTTTCCCGCATCTCAATCTTTTTCTGATTACTTACATTTTCCTTCACCTATCCCCTCTCCCACCCTAAAGTGCCAGACTTTTAAAAATTAGTTTCTTTATACATCTTCCTCCTTTTCTTCTCATTTTCTCCCTAACTTTCAACTCTCCTTTCTCACTCAACAAGTAAACAAGTAAACATCCGCAGCTGTCTGGGATACAGAATGCCAAAGATTCACAACTTTTTGAAGAAAGTTCTCTTCATTTTAGACTTTGTATGCTCTGGGTGGCATGATGGCTAAGTGATTAGCATTGCTACCTCACAGCACTAAGGACCTGGGTTCGATTCCATCCTTTGGTGACTGTATGGACTTTGCTCATTCTCCCTGTGTCCTCAGAGTGAAAATCCTATGATTTTCGACTTGTTATGATGATCTAAAATACGGACTGCAACCTTTGAATTCTGTCAGCCAATTTTATACTTAGAACTTTCATAGATTGAGATAATTTTGGAAAATGGACCAAAATCATTGATTTAAATTAGCCACAGGTATCACTTGACACACGGAGGCCAAGTTTAATGAAACGATATGAATTAAACAGTTGCTAATCTGAGCTGAAATGAACATTTTACCAAAAGAAACAAACTAGTCAGCGACCACATAGAAGACGTGATAATGTCCTAATTTCTTATGGGATTTACACTATTATGAGAATCTTCTCATGTTGGAGGTGAAAATTGCTGAATCACCATCAGTTGTGGACGCAATGAAATCAGAAAATAGAATATATAATCAGACTGCTATTTCAAGGGGTTTTTGGGAGGGAAGAGGAAATGAACTTTAGACTGAAAACTGAGTACAGAATGGAGAAGGCTGTCTCTGTCTGACTGCCTCTCGAGAAGAAAACTGCTCAGCGACCGCACTGACTAGGGAGAGCCATCAGTGACCGCACTGACTAGAGTGAGCCATCAGTGACCGCACTGACTAGAGACAGACATCAGTGACCGCACTGACTAGAGTGAGCCATCAGTGACCGCACTGACTAGAGACAGACATCAGTGACTGCACTGACAAGAGACTGACATCAGTGACCGCAGTGACTAGAGACTGACATCAGTGACCGCACTGACTAGAGTGAGCCATCAGTGACCGCACTGACTAGAGACAGACATCAGTGACTGCACTGACTAGGGAGAGCTATCAGTGACCGCACTGACTAGAGACTGACATCAGTTACCGCACTGACTAGGGACAGACATCAGTGACTGCACTGAGTAGAGACAGACATCAGTGACCGCACTGACTAGAGACTGACATCAGTGACCGCACTGACTAGAGTGAGCCATCAGTGACCGCACTGACTAGAGACAGACATCAGTGACCGCACTGACAAGAGACTGACATCAGTGCACTGACTAGAGACAGACATCAGTGACCGCACTGACTAGAGACAGACATCAGTGACCGCACTGACTAGAGACAGACATCAGTGACCGCACTGACTAGAGACAGACATCAGTGACCGCACTGACTAGAGACAGACATCAGTGACCGCACTGACTAGAGACAGACATCAGTGACCGCACTGACTAGAGACAGACATCAGTGACCGCACTGACTAGAGACAGACATCAGTGACCGCACTGACTAGAGACAGACATCAGTGACCGCACTGACTAGAGACAGACATCAGTGACCGCACTGACTAGAGACTGACATCAGTGACCGCACTGACTAGAGACAGACATCAGTGACCGCACTGACTAGAGACAGACATCAGTGACCGCACTGACTAGAGACAGACATCAGTGACCGCACTGACTAGAGACAGACATCAGTGACCGCACTGACTAGAGACAGACATCAGTGACCGCACTGACTAGAGACAGACATCAGTGACCGCACTGACTAGAGACAGACATCAGTGACCGCACTGACTAGAGACAGACATCAGTGACCGCACTGACTAGAGACAGACATCAGTGACCGCACTGACTAGAGACAGACATCAGTGACCGCACTGACTAGAGACAGACATCAGTGACTGCACTGACTAGAGAGAGACATCAGTGACCGCACTGACTAGAGACAGACATCAGTGACCGCACTGACTAGAGACAGACATCAGTGACCGCACTGACTAGAGACAGACATCAGTGACCGCACTGACTAGAGACAGACATCAGTGACCGCACTGACTAGAGACAGACATCAGTGACCGCACTGACTAGAGAGAGCCATCAGTTACTGCACTGACGAGACACTGACATCAGTGACCGCACTGACTAGAGACAGACATCAGTGACCGCACTGACTAGAGACTGACATCAGTGACTGCACTGACTAGAGACTGACATCAGTGACCGCACTGACTAGGGAGAGCCATCAGTGACCGCACTGACTAGAGACTGACATCAGTGACTGCCCTGACTAGAGAGAGCCATCAGTGACCGCACTGACGAGAGACTGACATCAGTGACCGCACTGACTAGAGACAGACATCAGTGACCGCACTGACTAGAGACAGACATCAGTGTCTGCACTCACTTGGGAGGGACATCAGTGACCGCACTGACTAGAGACTGACATCAGTGACCGCACTGACTAGAGACAGACATCAGTGACCGCTCTGACTAGAGACTGACATCAGTGACTGCACTGACTCGGGAGTGACATCAGTGACCGCACTGACTAGAGACTGACATCGGTGACCGCACTGACTAGAGACAGACATCAGTGACTGCACTGACTAGAGAGAGACATCAGTGACTGCACTGACTAGAGACAGAAATCAGTGACCGCACTGACTAGGGAGAGCCATCAGTGACCGCACTGACTAGAGTGAGACATCAGTGACCGCACTGACTAGGGAGAGCCATCAGTGACCGCACTGACTAGAGAGAGACATCAGTGACCGCACTGACTAGGGAGAGACATCAGTGACTGCACTGACTAGAGACAGACATCAGTGACCGCAGTGAGTAGAGACTGATATCAGTGACCGCACTGACTAGAGAAAGACATCAGTGACCGCACTGACTAGGGAGAGCCATCAGTGACTGCACTGACTAGAGAGAGAGACATCAATGATTGCACTGATTGGACAGAGACATCAGTAATCAAGACCTTAAAAGATAATGTCTGTATTTGCTGTTATCGATGGTCCAAGAAATCACAAAACCAATTTGGGTCTCACACCTGACACAGCAAGGGTATCCAAAAGGACTCTAAACTTCACTTTTAAAATGTCTTCCTTCGTACTGGACATTATCACTTGTTAATTTTGTTCCTGTTGTGTAAATGACAGCTCAAGTGACTGCACAAAAGCAGTATGCTTGATCTCATTTCTTTATCAGTTTTTTTGGGATTGTTAAGTATATTTTTTTTTAACCCCCACACTACCACCTAACTGCGGCAGTGCTTATTTTTTCCCCAGCACCCATGTTGTGTGTGTGCAGGTGTGAGACACAGTGAGAGACACAAAGTGCACAAATCTTTATTCAATTTCCACCACCAGGAAGAAAGGAAAACTCCCGAGTCGCATAAACCTGCTTTATATTCATTCAAGAATATCTCATGATTGGCTCCTTACAGCTGCAGCAAAACAAAAGTTAACAGCATTTTAAAAAAATTAAACGTTCATTGTAACTAATCAAAGAGACTGAGAAAAGTGGAGCAAGTTCACTCCCTCTCACATTATTTAAAGGCTAATCCTTAATTTGAAATCTGAAACATTAAAATGTAAAACAGGCTATTTACTCGTCACCCATCTTACACTTCAATGCATCGTCAAAATATACTCATAACTTTCTGTTTTTGGTTAAATATATCCACTTGTTGGGTGTTTCAGGAATTCTTACTCAGTCATAGCAGCTCAGTGGTTAACACTGCTGCCACATAGCGCCAGGGACCCGGGTTCAATTCCAGTCTCGGGCAATTGTCTGTGTGGAGTTTGCACATTCTCCCCGTGTCTGCATGGGTTTCCTCAGATGCTCTGGTTTCCTCCCACACTCCAAAGATGTGCAGGTCAGGTGAATTGGCCATGCTAAACTACCCATAGCCTTCAGGGATGTGTAGGCTAGGTGCATTGGTTAGGGAAAATGTAGAGTAATAGGGTAGGGGAATAAGACTGGGTGGGATACTCTAGGGAGGGTTGATATGGACTTGTTGGGCCAAATGGCTTGTTTCCATACTGCAGAGATTCTATTATTCTTACTCAAGTCAAGCTGTTTCAGTACAGTTACACTATTGAACATTACCTAATCAATGTGGAAGAGTGCCCAGGAATATCCTGTCCACAAAGAGCAGGACAAATCCAACTCAGTCAATTAACTCTACCCGCAACCTCCCACCCCAATATGTCTACAATTAATCATCAGTTAAGTGGCAGAAGTACTACCAAGTGGCACTTACTCAAAAATAACCTGCTCACTGACACTCATTTTGGGTTCTGTCAGGGTCACTTAGCTTCTGACCTCATTGCAGCCTTGGTAGAGCTGAATTCAGGAGGTGAGGTGAGAGTGACTGCCCGTGACATCAAATCCACATTTGACCAAGTGGGGAATTAAGGAACCCTAGTGAAACTGGAGTAAATGTGAATTGGGGAAAGACTCCCTGCTGGTTGAAGTCATATCTAACATAAAGGAAGACGGTCCGTTGATGTGGTTTTTGGAAGATTGTTACCTCAACAACAGGACATCACTCCAGGAGCTCCCCAGGTAATATCAAATCCTGACCCATTTTCCCTGCTTTATCAATGACTGTCCCTCTATCATAAGGTCAGAAATGGGAATCTTTCCTGATGATTCTAAAATGTTTAGCATCATTTGTGACTTTTCCAATGCAGAAGCAGTCCGTGTTGGTACGCAACAAAAGCTGGATGTCTCTAGGTTTGAGCTGGTAATTGGCAAGTAACATTCACACCACAAAGGGACCTGACAGCCAAGTGATATTTTCACTGGACTGTTAATCCAGAGACCCAGGATGTGTTGTGGGGATCCAGGTTCAAATCCTGCCACGACAAATGGTGGAATTTGGATTCAATAAAAATCTTGAGTTAAGAGTCTAATGATAACCAAGAAACCATTATCAATTGTCAGGAAACCTCCTCTGGTTCAGTAATGCCCTTCAGGGAAGGAAACTGCCATCCTTACTTGGTCTGGCCTACATGTGACTCTCGACCTCCAGAAATGTCTTAACTGTCCTCTGGGCAATAAGGAATGGGTAATCAATGCTGGCCTAACCTGTGATTTCCTCATCCTGTGAATAAATAAAAAGTACACAAGTGCCATGCAATGACCATTTCCATTGCCTTTTAACATTTAATGGTCTTACCATTGTTGAATCTCACGCTAGCAACATCTTGAGAGTTACCACTAACCAGAAACTGAGCTAAATTAGCAATATACATACACAGGACCAAAGACCTGGTCAGAAGCCAGGAAATCTTCAGCAAGTAACTCATCTCTTCACTCCCTAAAGCCTGCCTACCATCTACACGACACAAATCAGGAGTGTGATGGAATACTAGTCACTTGCCAAGATGACTACAGTTCCAACAGCATTCAAGAAGCTCAGTATTACCCTGATCAAAGTAACTCTCAACAGTCCCGCCAGCCACAATCAAAGTACGAAAACAGCAGTGTGTCCCCTCTACAAGATGCAATGCAGTAACTCATCCTAAGTCTCTTTAGACAGGACTTTTCAAACCCACAACTCCTACCACCAGAAGGACAAGATCAATTGATACATGGGAACCCAAAGTTCCCCTCCAAGCCCCTCACCATTCTGACTTGGAATTAATTCATTGTTCCTTCATGTTCCTGGATCAAAGTTCAGAAGCTCCCTCGTTAACACTATGTGGGTCTACCTATTCCACATGAACTGCAGCAGCAATTCACGATGCCAGCTCATCACCACCTTTTCAGGGGCTGGCAATAAATGATGTCAGTGGCACCCACATCCGATGAATGAAGTTTTAAAGTATTTTTACCATTTCCCAGCTGAAGGAAGTTGAGATGAGGAGAGGGAAAGAGAAAGATTGAGGAGGAGGAGATCAGGAGAGAACGTTGCTTCAATATTATAACTGATGTCAACAACTCACTTTATAGAAATTGCCCCAAGTATTTGAATATCAAGATCAGAACCCTTGTCTCTGCCTCAATGGTGTGCAATTATCTGGTTGAGAACCTGACCCTCCGCTTTGTGCGTCTATGGGGAATACTGAGCAGTTCAGCTCCAGTTTCTCTGAAAAATCGGGGTAGTGACCAGGACAAGATGCTTAATGCAGCAATAAACATCTTCCACGTGAAGGCAGCCTGGCAGGAACATTCAATGACAAGAGTGTTTGCAGGGGAAAAGGAGGAAGGGATTACAGAAGAGATGTGAGGTGGAAAGGCTGCACCCGAACAAGTTCACAGCCTGCTCCTAGCAAGACGTTCAAGCAGCAAGAGGGTGAGAGAGGTTCTCTTTCCTGACCACTAGAGGGGGAAGCCAGCCAAGCTGATATGGCTTCAAGCCATTGAGGGTTGGAAGTCACAGAGCCGAAGACCTGGATTGAGTATTGGAAAAGATTCAGTCACCTCATGAAGACCAACGAGGTGCGTGCCCTCAATTCTCAGCTGCCAATCAGCACACTCTCACATCTCCCCGGTAATCTTCTGCACCACCCTAGCTGTCTTTCTCTCCCACACACACGCACAGTCCTTTCTCCCCAGGCTCATTCTCAAATCTCCAATTCAACAGGCAGTACTCGGCTGCAGCTGATTGCCCTCACAGTTTTCCTCCACACCACCCTAGCTGTCTTTCTCTCCCACACACACGCACACACACAGTCCTTTCTCCCCAGGCTCATTCTCAAATCTCCAATTCAACAGGCAGTACTCGGCTGCAGCTCAAATCTCCAATTCAACAGGCAGTACTCGGCTGCAGCTGATTGCCCTCACAGTTTTCCTCCACTATTGTGGAATCTGTATCCTCAGCAATACATGTAATCCTCGCTTTCGTTTCTGAGAGTGGGAGAGGAGGCTTTGGGAAGGCCCTCCTGGACTCCAGATGATATTGGCCATGGCCATTCCATACATCCCAACAAGTGAATAACGCAGCCAGCATCTAGTTATGCTGAAGCCTCAGAGGTAGTGACAGATAGAAATAAGGGAAAACAAAGGAGGAAAAGGTATTCGTTGCAACAAGATCTTTCTTTGGAGCTTATTGCATTGTTAATGTGGCATCTTTATTTGAATTAATAAACTTCTTTTGTAAACTACTGACTGTCACAGCTCTTGTTTTGTTTAGTATAATCCTGGTGAATGGAATGAGATTCCTTGCTGAGGAAGTAAAGCTGTGCCTGTGATTGGTGGCTGCGTGTCTGTGGGGGGATGGAAGGGTTTGCACACCAGATGTGATGGCAATGTTGCAAGGACACTTTGTCAATGATGACCCCCACAGGCTCCCTGGGCAGGAGGAAGCAGGCAGCTACAAGCACTTGTGGCATGTTAGGATGCTCCCCCACTTCCAAAGGTGTTGGACACTGCCCACATTCTCCTGGTACTGAGTCCAGTCCTCTCTGTAGTGGCATGTTGTCCAGCACACAGTGAAACTTCAGAATAATGTGGACCCAATATCACAGGGACGTCTCACAAGTAGTAAGATGACAGAATGTTTTGTTCTTGCAAAAATATCCCTTATTCAATAAATTTGTAAAGGTACTTAAAGTGCAATGCAAGTCTATTTTGTTCAATACTATATGTGGTGCTCTGAGGAGCCACACTATAATTAATTACAAGTTACGTTTACAATGTTGACACACAGTTAATTCAAACTCTGGTGCATACTAGTGAAGGACTTTTTAAAAGCCTTTTGGCATACTCCACTGAGGAAAGGCCTTTCCAGTTACCATTTTGTGCTGGTTGTCCCTAGCTTTCATTCATCCCTCATCTAGGTGTACTAGCTCATAGAATGTTCTCGTCTGCAGCATGACTGTGCCTATCAGCTGCAAAGGTATCCACAGCATTTGCAATATCCTGCCTGAAGTTGCTGTTCCCAGGAACACCATTAAAAGAAGTGATCATCTCAGCATCAGCCTTCCACCATGACTGAGCGTAGGACTGATGGTTTGCCTCTTCATGCGGCATGTACTGAGCTAGCTTCCCTCTCTATTCACTTCCTATTGTGCACACGTCTTCACCAACCGCCAAGTTCTGAATACAATGCATGTGCCGTGCGCTGTCAGTCAGTAGGGCATCATCCTTTCAAAAGCTCCTGATTGCTTTTAAAGTCTCACACCAGACCACAGGATTCATCCCTGGACTACTCTGGGAAAAACTGCAAAAAGACAAGATCACATGAGGATCCAGACCCAATGTCGCTTTCCAGGATTTTCCACCGCACCTCCTGTTTCCACCAAGCTAGGAAAGCTCTTCCCTGTGACACACAGCTCATGAGATGTGGCCTGTCAGTCAGCAAATACTGGCTTCTGCCTGCTCTCACTCTACTGAACAGCTAACTGCATCCTCTCCATATTCCCCTTATTTCTCTCTCTCTCTCTCCTTCTGATGTCTAATCAATGAAATAGATTGCTGTTTAAAAGGTATTCTCATACTGAGATCCCCTCGGTAAAAAAATGTAGAACATTCTTTTTCAAAGGATGCTTGATGATCAGGGACAATGAATGCTAATTCTGCTGAGGGAGCTGAGACTGACTCAATGGGGAAGAAGTACTATCAAATAACTACCTCTCCTTTGACCCCCTGTGGGAATTCCCAGGACTGCAGCTTCGGCTTTTCAGGGTCAGTCATAGGCTACATGTTAAATACTGTACATTGATGCCCTCAGTATTGTCTATGCATGTCCTTAGCTCTGATTGTTGACTCTCAGTGCTCTCTGCCAGAACTTAATCATTAAGCTGTGTAAAAGTAGAGCCAAATAAAGTCCCTATTTAAAAAAGGGAGCATTTCTTTCTTCCATCCTTTGTTTTAAAAATACAAACAGACATTCCATAGCATTATCTATCCATCCTTACAAATTCAGGCCAATTACCATTCATGGTTTCTGGAGCTCATTTTGCTAAT
Source organism: Chiloscyllium plagiosum (assembly GCF_004010195.1). Lineage (NCBI taxonomy): Eukaryota > Metazoa > Chordata > Chondrichthyes > Orectolobiformes > Hemiscylliidae > Chiloscyllium > Chiloscyllium plagiosum. The sequence goes on from NC_057730.1 coordinate 31,235,126, forward strand.
ATTGCTGCGACCATCATAGCTGGGTTGAAATTTCTAAGCGTAATCAGTCACCTTGAGTCCAATCAACTGTGAAACAATTGAGCGCACTGTTCCCAACATGCGTCTGGAGCTTGTACGGAGACAACAGACCCAGCATTTCCACCCACCCACAAGAAAAAATGGAACATGCAGGAATGAATCACTTTCCCATTTATCCAGCCTCTGAAAAGCTACCCAAAACATCACACACTGGAACTACTGCCCTCCCTCTCCATCACAGTTATCCTACTTTAGGTGGAATTTCACCCTGGGAGTTTCAGCCAGGAGCAGGGCAGGGAGGCAGTCAGAACATGGGCCCCACTTCTGATTCCCTCCATGTCTGCACAAATGGTGAGATTACCTGCCAGATGTAAAGAAATTCTGGAGATTTCATCTGCAGTTTTGAGCATGGATCATGGGACTGTGGGCTATTAATGGATTCTGAAAGAGCAGTATTGTTTGATGCTTGGCTTCAAGCTGAAATATGTGCCCATCATAGTATGTGACGTGGATATGACCAAACAGGAAGTGTAAGATGAGAAATTCAACCTAAGGTACAAATTATAAGGATTGTATGTTATATGTAGACATTGATAGCTTAGTTTTGGCTGGCAGACCTTTCGATTGTACACCTGGCCAAACTTTTTCTACCATTGAAAGCTCCAGTGAGTTCATTACCAAAGTTATGCTATTGTCACCCTTGGCACTTGCCAGAGACTTGAGGACTACAAAATGAAATGCTCTTTACGTGCTCTTGAGAGATAGCTGGTATAACTTTCTTGCTTCTTAAAAGTGGGCAAATTTAGCCTTATTCTCTCTCCATCTCCCGTTTAGGAAGCTCAGAGGAACAGAGGGATCTTGAGCTGCTTGTCCACAGATCCCTGAAGGCGGCAGTTGGGTTAATAGGGTAGTTAAGGCATATAGGGCATTTACCTTTATCAATTGTGGCTTGGATTATAAGAGTGGGGACGTTATGTTGGAATAATACAAACTTTGGTTAGGCCACACCAGGATTACTGAGAGTTGTTCTGGTCACCACACTACTAGGGAGGAATGGGAGTGCACTGGAAGGGGGTGCAGAGGAGATTCACCAGGATGTTGCCTGGGATGGAGCAGATCAACAATGAGGAAAGGCTGGATAGGCTTGCGTTGTTCTCTTTGGAGCAGAGAAGGCCTGGTTGAGGTACATAAGATGATGGAGGGGGCATGGACAGGGTGGATAGAAGCCAGCTGTTCCCCTTAGATGAAAGATCAATAATGAGGGGGCATAGTTTTAAGGTGAAGGGCAGGAGGTTAAGAGGGGATTTGGGGAAAAATGTTTTCACTCAGAGAATGTGGGATTATGGAATGGATTGTCTGGGAGGGTAGTAGTAGTAGGAAATCTCATAGCCTTTAAAAAGCATTATGACGAACACTTGAAAAGTCATTATGGCATTGGGTGAGGTAATATCCTCATAGTATTATCGCTGGACTGTTAATCCAGGTTCTGGGCACCTGGGTTCAAATCCCACCACCAGTCCAGCTGATAGTGGAATTTGAATTCAATAAAAATCTGAAATTAAGAATCTAAAGATGAGCATGAATCCATTGCCGAATGTTGGGAAAACCCAGCTGGTTCATTTAGGAAATGTCCTTTAGAGAGGGAAACTATCGTCCTTACCTGGTCTGATCTACATGTGACTCCAGACCCACACTATGTGGCTGGCTCTTAACTGTAGTTAAGGATAGGCAATAAATGCTGAGTCAATGATCCCACTGTCCTGTGAATAAGCCTTTTTTAAAAAATGACATTCAAGGCCAATGGTCTAGTGCTGGAACATGGGATTAATATAGATAGAATGGCACGAACTCCAAGGGCAGAATGGCCTCTTCTATGCTATATGACTATGAATATAAGAGGGACCTTTTACTGTTTGTTTGCCCCTCACCTTCCCTGGAATTATCTGATGCAACAGAGCAGATGGAGCTTACTTTGTATCTCGCCAGTGCTGTACCTTCTCTGAGAATATTTAATACTGAGTCAGTTGTTGACAAATTATGTAAGTATTGATTTCCCTTGCTATTGCACCATAAAGGTACCACTGAGAAGATAAAAGTTATTTTAGCAAAAGGCTGAAACCAGGTGACAAATCGCTGCTATATTTATAAAAATGCCTGTTTGAAAGTGTCAATTTAGTTCGCATGCTGGTGAGGTAACAGTCAAGAGTTCTGTCATCAGAGCATTGTTTCACTCCTTAAGTTGCCAGAACTGGTCAAGGTAGAATTCTATCTCACATCCATAATTCTGTAATTGCATCACTGCTACTACACAGAGAGGTTCACACACCCCACACTTTTGCATCTTTCACAAGCACAGTTCCTCAGACACATCTCACAGCTCCTCAACCATGAGATATCACAAAGACCGAATACACCTGTCAGCACACTCGTTCCCAATTCCCAATGTTTCTCTTTCGTATCAAGTTACTATGGAAGAAGTGGCAGTGGGACCTGGTCAGGGAGGGGGAAATGTCTTGGCATTAAATCACTCCCCTCGAGGAGGCAATGTTGGCTGTAATTGGGAATGAAGTGGGAACGCTGGGGCCTGCGGCAGAGCAGCAAGCATGTTATATGTAGTCACTCCAGCTTTCTTCCAGTTGCTCAACTACTCCTCATCCCCAAGTGTATCATTCCCAAGCATGGTACAAATCTTATTACACACACCCTCCAATAGTGGCCATACACACTGAATACTTTCCCTTATCATTGTAGGTTTCCAAGAATAAGATGCATTTTATCCTCAGAGGAACTTTTCTCCCTTCCCAGAGGAAGAGGATAATGAGGAAGAGTGCTGTGCATGAATGGCTATCAGTGACAGAGACATCAGCTCAGAGAGAAGAACCATGTGTAAATTAGCAGCTAAGTTCAAGGAGAGGTCATTAAAGTATAGTGTACCAGATACCAACGACATCAGCCACATTGAGTGGAAAGGACATCACGAGTGCTGCCTTGCTGAGGGCTGCTGATGTGGAAAAGGTCACATACCAGTTCTGCTGCAGAAAGAATTAAAGGGCCAGAATAGTGTTGCTGGATGTTAGAGTTACTATTCCCCCTCATCACACCTCCATTGCCCTTGTTCTCGTCCTTTAGCCAGGCAGCCCAGACTGCAGAAGTACATGCTAAAATATTGCCCTCAGCCTATTGAGTGTGCTACAGAAGAACCCCTAGCCAACCCTCTTCAAAATCTTAGAGGCTATGCACTTCAGTTATGCCTGCCATTGGGATTAGACTTTATAGAAACATTAGGCAAGAGCATTTCTAGTTAGCTATTGAAGGTAAATGCTAGGGTCAGCAGTTTCATGTTGTTAGTTATGTGATGTCTCCAATGTTGGTTTGTGCTTCAGATAAAGATGATAATCATGTGGTTGCAAATTTGGTGGTCTTGTTAGTGTTGGATCATGCCAGTCAGTTGGAAGTGGGTACATAAAGTCGACTTTCTGATGGCTTTTCAGTTACAGGAGGTAAACCATGTAGCATGTGTCCTGGAGTCTGATGGTAAAACACGTGTCTCCAAAGTATCCTTCAATTAAATGATGGCGAGTGTTCCTCTCATGTTTGGGCCATCTATGTGGTACTCCCCGTGGTGGCCTGTCCTCTTGCTTTTCCTCCTCTACTCCTTCTTCCTCATCTTGTGGCTTCTGAGCTAGACTCTTTGCACAATTGCTGATGATAACTGTTAGTCTCTTGTGATCCAGTTGTGGAGTATGCAGCACGTCACTGCAAATATGGAGACCACACCAGCTGGGTATTCCAGGGTTCACCTGGTCAACCAAGGCGTCTAAACACTGACTCCAGAACTCACTGGCTTTCTCACTGATACGCCTTGTGCCTGCAGAGTGACACTTGTTATGAGTGTTCAGCTCGTAGCTTGGGCTTTCTCAGAGGTGTCACAAGCCATTGCTTCAAAGAATATCATTTATCACGCAGTATCCAGCCATACACATTGTGTTGACTTGCAAAGGTCTGTGGGACAGATGATGGAAGCATTACAAATGCAATGTGGCACTTGCCTGGACAGCACACTTTCACCAGCCCAATGTGCTGTCAGTCATCATACATGAGTTGCAAACTGAGAGAATGGAAACCTTTCCATTTCTGAAACATTCTAAGTTTAAATGAAGAGTTCGGATTGATGTCACTATAGCCAGTCTCTTTCTGGACCATGATGTATTCCGCAGTCCTATCAAATGCTAAAACTCTCTGCCTCAGATTTTCTCTAAGAATAGGGAATTACATGCAGTGTAAAGATTAAATACATTTTTATTTTTGGGGATATAAACTGCAGAGAATAAACCAGTTTTAATCTAAGAATTCAGAGGAACGGTGCAATGTTCACTGATTGGTTATAAGATTTTGTGACATTTGGAGAAGCTGGAATGGATATTCCTGAGAGACCAGCTGGCACTTGGTGTCTTTGGGTTGCAATAGTTTTGTGGTTAGGTTTGCACTGCATTTTGTAACACAACAGAGAGAAAGATGATCTGTGGCACTGAGATCTCTGAAAGCCTGAAAGCCAGCCAGATCTCCCTCTCCTCTGAGGGTGAAAGGAAAGCAGAAAGAAAGAAAGAACTGCTATGTCAACCACAAGTAACCTGTTTAACTGACCGATTACAGAATTGAGGATCACCATAGTCAACAGCACTGTGACATCATTGCCAAAAACGATAGGAATCATATTTCCCCCTTGTGATTTGCAGTCTTGGTCCACAGGATAACTACCAGGGTGAATAGGTAGTTTTCTTTTCCACCCACGATATTTCTGCAGAACTGTCCATTTTGTCTTGAATAATTTTATGCATGTTTGGATTCAAAGGGCATAATAGTTGCTTATTCGTAATAAATAATCCATTATGCCATAAGTGTTTGTTCACTTGTTCATTGTTGAAACACGGTGTGACTTTATCTTTTAGTTTAGATAGTGATTACAGCTGGGTAAATTGATCCTTCCTGGTGGTTAAATTTGTCGCTTTTACATTTGTGTTTACTCATGGAATAGTGTGGTTTGATTTCCAGCTCACTCTCCTGTCAGGGAAGACGACAGATCTTCCTTAGTGGTTGTGTAGCTGCGGTGAATCCCTAATTCAGAGAAGATTGTGGGCATGTGCCTTATATAAAATGTGATAGGTCAAAATGTTCACATCATAAGAATGAAACATTACTGTAACTTTGACTGCCACTGGCAATGTGATTTTAACTGTGCTGCAAATCTGAGTTATCTTTCCATGAGGCCAACAGATCTCTGCGATCATGTTCTTCGCAAAGTGCAGGCGACTCATGCTAGTTCTGTGTGATGTGAGTATGCTGTCCACAGACCCTGGCTGGATACATCCTCCTGTTGAGAGCCCTTCTCAGCGTTCTATCCCTCCTGTCCCACTCTCCTACGAAAAAAAAAAACTGGTGCTGTTTTGTTTTGTTTTATTATGTCCCTTATTCCTGGTGAGTTTTATAAGCTGTCCAATATGTCAGAATGTGCCATTATTTTCTTTTAGGTGAATTCCTGAGAGAAGTTTGAGGAAAGGTTTTGATAAAGAATGCTCCTAAAGTCTGAAAACTCAGTATCTCAGAAAGCTTCCTGGTGTACCTCAGATGTCCTCTTCCAACCAGTGCCATAAATTCAACTCAGTTGGGAAATGAATATTGAAAGCTGAGCATGGCTTTAAGAAGCACTCCTAACCCTGAGCAGTGGTTTGTTTACTCCTGTTAACAGTGGTTGCTAAATGAAGCACTACCCAGGAAAATGACACGCGGCCTCTTTGAAAATTAAATTGCCTGCGAGCATTTACTATATGAACAATTCCCCAGGTATCCATGCCTCATGTATTATTCAATTTCTTTACCAAGATGGAGTCTTGCTAAGTGTAAGCTAAACCTTCTTTTTAAACTCAAATATGGCCACCTCAGAGACTCTTAAGTAATTTTCCTCAAATATTTGAGGAACTTAAGTGTGTAAAAGCAAACTGCTGAATTTGCCAAAATGCACCAGAAACCTACGCCCAATTGAATTTAGAAGAATGAAAGGTGACCTTATTGGAATATATAAAATTCAGAGGAGGTTCAACAAGGTAGAAGCTGAGAGAGATGTTGCCATCACGGGGATATTTAGAACTAGGGGGCATAGTTTCAAACCAAGAGAGCTCTTATTTGAGATGAAGATGAGGAATTACTTCTCGCAAAAGGTCTAATTTGGAATTCTCTCCCCTGGCAAGCAGTGGAGGGTGGTTTAAAGTTGACTTGGACAGCTTTTTGACTGACCAAAGAGTCAAGGTTTATGGAGGCAGGCAAGACAGGGGAGTTCAGGCCGCAATTGGATTAGTTATGATCCTACGGAGTGGTGTGCAAGCTCAAGGAGTCGGATGGCCATTTCTTAGACATCTTTGTCTCCTTCCTTCCTTTTATCCTCAACATGCTTCCAAAATATATTAAAATATATTCAAAACAGAAAAGTAAGTGGATCATTGCAATGAGACAGCCGTAGCATTGGCTGGGTCTCCTTTTAGGTGAAGTTCACTGTGGAAACTCCTTCAGAACGGGAATAGAAACATTTTTCCCATTGGATGAGTGACAGGAGAGTTGACAATGTATAGTAATAACTAAGTGGCTCCTGAATGGTGTTCCGATACTTATATTGAGTATGCCACATTTTCTCTGTAGAATACCACCCCCGCTGAAACCACAGAACTCTCTGATCCCATGGATTTGATTCAGCCAAATGAAAAATTAAATGACTCGGCAGCTTCACAGAGGCAGTAGCTTGGTTTGGAAGAAGGAAATAAATCAATATAGTATTGCTTTGGCTAAACTGCCTCCGTCAATCCCTTCATCGATTGGTTGAAAAGTGGAGTATATGCCTTATGCATTAAAACTTAAAGCCAGATTGACACTTAGACAGAAGATGTTTCATTCTGAGAGTCAAAAAATCACTGTCAAATGTACCATCTGGGAATCATCTTTCTCTCATTTCTAACCATCAGCTTCTTTCAGCCATCCCTTGCCTTTAACACATTGCATCCCAACCAACATGGTTGGGTCATTCCTCCTCAGAGCTTTCCTGCTTTATTGTTTCTGAAATCTGAAGAATTCATTCTGTCAACCATTCCTCGAAACACCCCAAATCCTTAAATGTCTTAACTCATTCATTCCTCCAACCAGCATTTGTTTTATTTTCCCATGTTAAAATCTATAAGCAGCAACTGAGGTAAAGTGGAAGTGAAGGACTCTTTAAAAACATTCATGGAATGTGAGTGCCACATTTATTTCCCATCTCTGATTGTCCACGATATAGCAGTAGTAAGGAACATTTTTAAGCAACTGCAGTTCAAGTGGTGCAGGTATACACCCAAGATTTGAAATGGGCAACTAAGGGATAGAGCTATCATTCCAAAACAGGACGGTGTATAACATACAGGGGATCTTGAAGTAATGATGTTCCCATGTAAATATCTTGTTCTTCTAAGCAGCAGATTTTGCAATTTGGAAGATGCTGTCCAAGGAGTCTTGGCAAATTGCTGCCATATTTCTTGTAAATGGAACAGGCTGATGTCATGGTAGATTTAACGAATGTTTAAGGTGGGGCACTGACCCAATAGGCTGTATTATCCAAGATGGCGTCAAGCTTCTTGAGTGGTGATAGAGCTGCACATGCCCAGACATGCATGTAGATGATAGTGATCGGGTCGATAATACAAGTGAGAATCAGGTTAAATGTTATTATTTCAGAGGGGAAGTGTAAAAACAAATAAGATCATTAGAGTGTGAAAAGAAATTGCCATCTTTTTCTGAGTTTCCAGTGTGCTTTTTAAGGATGCAGACTGCTTCAGGTCACAAATCCGAATCTTTTACTACTAAACTGGCCAGCTCCTTGTGAGCTCTCCCTCCGACAACCTTTAAAGAATTTGTTGTTCAAGGCATCTCAGTGACGTAGTGATCTGTCGTCCTCACGAGGCAACCATTTTGAAACGTTGGTTCAAAAGACTAACACTTGTCCCTCATACCAAGCTATGCCCCTCCATCACCTTTTATAGTCTCTCAAATCCTCACTGCCAAGTTACAGACATCCATTCAACCACTATACACTCTACATAGAATCAATTAACTGTATAGTGCAAATAGGATGCATAAAAAAGTTTCAAAAATAAAACAGGAATGTGTCCATAGAAATTATTTTCAATTCAGTTTAATAAAAGTTTCAATCATCCAGTCCTTTAAAGCAACCATAGCAAAAACTGTAAGCACTTGAAACTTCACCTTCAGACAATGTAAACTGGATGGTATAGATCTGAGAGATAGAGTTGTCAATCAAATATATTTCCCTGGCATGAAGCTGTGCCAGCAGTCTAATGGATACTTGGGCTCTGGGACTCTCTGCCAAATGTAGTTTTGAGCCAGCCAAGGTAGAATAGTGGCTGCTGCCTGAAATTCCAGGACAGTGCAGACAGAATCCATCCAACAACTTAAAGCCGCAGTGATAGTTCACCCAGAGGTCATGAGGTTCATGCTTGCAGCTATTCAGACTCTGATTGCTGACACCGTGGCTGCAGATACCAGAGGGCTTTGACAGGTCAGCAATTTCACCTCAATCTGCCCCATGTAAGTGGCAGTAATTCTCCACAGAGCACAAACCTGCTATTGCCTCCCAGGATGACAGCACTTATGTTTTCACCACTGTCTTCCTGCCAGTCTTCTGGTAGTAATTTGTCAGCCAGCTAGGCAGCTGTTGTTCATGCTGAAACGGTGCAGTCCAAAACCAAGCTCTCAAGGCTGAGAGATACCAATGGGTGTCCTTCTCGATCATCTGCTGTATCCCTCAGTGAATGTCAGTAGCCTCTCACCAGCTGCACTGGTACCATTGGCATAGAACTGCACTGGAGCATCGGTGCAAGTGAATGCACCTTCAAGACAAGCAGTAAAGGATTACATAAGAACAAACTGTTTAATTTATGTTTATGCAATAGGATGTGTTGTTGGATAAAGACGTTATCGAGACTGCTTTTGTGGGTGACCTTTACTGTTAGGTGCACATGAGTTCAAGAAGAAAGATGGATCCCATGGCATGCGAGGGGGGAAATTACATTGTTGGAAACTACTTTCAATATACGCTCTGCTAGCTTGGCTTGAGTAAAGAGTCCAAGATGCATCCTTCCTGCTTCCTTCTCCTCCCTCTGTATCTCTCAAGGTGCCCTCTGGACTGATGCCAATGGCAGACCAGCACAAACGTCAACATCAGCTGCAGCATTTGGTGTTCAGCTGCCTCTGATTGGTTAAGGCAGTCGAACCATCCTATCAGCAGCCTGGTTGTCTGTTCCACGATGTTTCTTGTCACTCTCATTCTATTCCTGATGGTCTCACATGATCAGATCCAGGTCTGACATTGATAGCTTCTTCATGCTGGTTTAAAGCTTCATGACTTTGTTAAACTGCTTCGTGAACTTGAGTCACCCCTGATCCTGCTCTTGGGTGAGGTGAGGTTAGGTGGTATTCCTGTAAAACCCTCAGTAGGTTGGACATTCTGTGGCAAGTTTTCCTGCTTATCCCTGCTTGCCATAACATCCCCTCCGTGTAGCCTCCGTACCATCTGATGGTTATGTTTAGATCAGGAGACATAGTAACCATAGCCTCCCCATCTCTAGCTTACTTAATCCTAAACAAAGGATTAGCTCATGCTGAACTTGCTCTGAGAGAGTTTAATAGGACACTACTAAGCAATGGAAGCAGGAGATGGGTTTTGTTATATTATTGTATTTGTTGGCATGGTAAATATAAATTTTTAAAACATAAGCAGATGCTAATACGTATGTCATCACTGAACATGATGCAATATCATGTTATTCAGTTCCCTTGCACAGTTAGCAGTTGTAAGCTGAAGCAACAACAAATCTCCATAAAGTTCTGTGATCACCCTCTTTCTACCTGCCCTTTGGTCTTGTTTGTATTCATCTCAAAGAAGATAATACATCGTAGTGGCAGCGCTGGATAGTGAGTCAATGGCATTGATCAGCAGCTGCAAACTGAATTCAAGTCTGAAGCTCTACCTGAAGCACTGGGACGGGTTAAAGTCTCAAATTGGGAGAGCAACAGTTGGGTGTAGAGACTGAAGGTGATTTGGGTGATCTGCCAACTTTGATTCAAAGTAGCAAGACTCGGGCAGCAAACTGGCTCAGTGGTTAGCACTGCTGCCTCACAGCACCAGGGTTGCTGGTTCAATTCCAGCCTCGGGTGACTGTCTGTGTGGAGTTTGCACATTCTCCCCGTGTCTTTGTGGATTTCCTCCCACAGTCCAAAAATGTGCTGTTTAGGTGAATTGGCCGTGCTAAATTGCCCATAGTGTTTGGTGCATTAGTCAGAGGGAAGTGGGTCTGGGTGGGTCACTCTTCGGAGGGTCAGTGTGGATATGTTGGGCCAAAGGGTCTGTTTCCACACTGTAGGGAATCTAATCTAAAAACAAAACCATCAGTTTCAGCTGCAGAGAGGAGTACAGTGATGTATTTTGACATGGATTCATGTCACTGATACCAGAGACCCTGCAGCCTGCAAGCCAGAAGCCTACACTGCAGCAACACAGTTCAGGATGAGGCTTCTACTCAGCTCCATAGATACCAACACCAGCTGCAACTTTTCAAGCAAAGTTTGCTCTGCAAGAGGAGAAAAGAGTAGAACATTTAGGTAAAAGCAGCCAGGTTTCTGAAGAAAGACTGGAAAGAATCTGATATCTCGGACCAACTTAAGCTATTTAGACAGAGGACTGAAACACACCTCCTTGACTTCCAAGAGATGGAGGTAGAAAGGCAGGCTATAAAAAGCAGGAGGGCCATAGGAAATGAAGGTCTGCACAAATTCATTATCTCTGCTTTAGCTGAACGCAGGACTTAAAGCAATGGGTAACATTGGAAATTCAGCTCATTTTCAAAGGGAGTGCTAAATTCTATCATTTCATGGTCAGTTTCCTAGGAGATCTGTGCGTTTAGAATCATTTATTAAACCTGCCTTGTTACATATTACCAGATCCAAAACAATGGATCCCCAACATATTGTTCAAGGAAAGTATTCCAAATACTCTGAGTTCTTCCTCATTGCTACTTCTGCTGATTTGATTTTCCCAATATACATGAAGATTCAAGTCACCCATGATTAATGGCTTGACTTTTTTACATGTACTCATTATTTCCTGATTTGTTTTCTGTCTACAATGTAACTAGAATTGGGGGGCTTACAGACTGCTCCCACCAATGTCTTCTGCTCATTGTTCTTTTTTTTTAAAAAAACTTATGCCGTAAGGAACTGTACCTCCCAATCCAAAAGCATTTCTTGCTATCATGCTTATTCCACCACCTCCTTTCTTTCCTGTACATCCATTCAAAAAGATTCAGATCCAAGAATGCTTAGTTCCCAGGCTTGATCTCTTTATAGCCAAGCCTCTGTAATGACTACAAGATTAACTTTTATTTGTGCCATTAATCCATTTATTTTGTCCCAAATACTATGTGTATTCAAGTAAAGAGCCATTAATCTTGCATTTTTACCATATTTGCTGTTTTTTTACACTCTGTCTGCTTCTGGATATCATTATCTAGACAGAGACAAAAAAACCCTGCAGATGTTGGAATTAAAAGCAGGCAGGCAGGAGACTGGAAGAACACAGCAAGCCAGACAGCATCAGGAGGTGAGGAAATTGCCATTTCGGGTGTTACCCCTCTTCAGGACTGGGGGTGGGTGTGGGGGCCTGGCAGATGATGGGTGAGGTGGGGGCCTGGTGGTGAAATGGGGATAGGTGAAGACAGTTAGAGGGTATGACCTGATTGGTCAATGAGAGAAATCAACCCAGTTGGTGGCAGGGAGCAGTGGAAGGGAGGGGGAGGGGCTGGGAAGAGAGGTTTTTTGAAATTGGAGAACTCTGTGTTGAGTCCACTGAGCTGTAGGCTGCCCAGGCAGAAGAAGAGGTGTTGTTCCTTCAATTTATGGTTTGGTTCATTGTGGCAATGGAGGAGCCATGGCTGGTCATGGGGAGTGGGAAGATGGATTAAAATGGGTGCTGACTGGGAGGTCTGGTTGGGCCCGACTGAGATGCTCGGTTAACTGTTCCCTAAGTTTACGTTCAGTCTTCCCGATGTAGAGGAGACCACATCGGGAGCACCTGATGCAGTAAACTAGGTTGGAGGAGAGGCAGGTGAACCTCTGTCTCACCTGGAAGGACTGTGTGGGGCCCTGGATGGAGGGGAGAGGGGTGGTGTGCCAGCAGGTTTTGCATCTTTTCCGGTTGCAGGGGAAGGTACCGGGGGGTTTGGGGGGAATCGGTGCAGAGAGTGGTGCAAACCAAGGACTGTTGAAGGGAACAGTCCTTGCAGAAGCCAAAGAGGGTTAGGGAGGGGAAGATGTTCTTGGTGGTGGTGTTTAGTTGGAGTTGGCCGAAATGTTTAAAGATGATGTGTTGGATGCGGAGACTGGTGGATTGGTAGGTGAGGACAAGGGGGACCCTACCCTTATTGCATGCAGTGGTGGGGGGGTTAGAGCAGTGGAACGGGGAATGGGGGTGATGCAATACAGGGCTGTATAGCTGCCCAATAATTTTTGTTTTATAAGTCAACATATCCCCTTTCCAAAACCATCCTTTTCATGACAATGCTTAGCATTAGGCCAGTTTGTTTTATTCCAGATCTTTACTGAATTCAAACTTCCCTATCTGCCATGGTGGGATTCAAACCCATCTCCCAACAATGACTGGGTTCTGAATGACCAGTCCAGGCCCAGGACCACTATGCCACCGCCAACCCCAACCCCCCCCCCCCCAAAATGGACAGCAATGACACAGGTTCAAATGCCTTCATCCTACCTTTTCTTATTTACAAGGCTGTATAAAATGAAGCTTGGAAGTCATCCAAGCAACAGGCATGACACCTAACAGTATCTGACAATTCCTGATGAAAGGATTGTGCCTGAAACGTCGATTCTCCTGCTCCTTGGATGCTGCCTGAGCAGCTGTGCTTTTCCAGCACTGCACTCTCGGCTCTGATCTCCAGCATCTGCAGCCCTCACTTTCTCCTACCAGATTTCCTGGTCCCAGAATGCAGATAACAAAGCTAACCTGGTCTGCTCATACTCTATGCAGTAGATGTATCAGATCAAGAGGAGCAGGGCTAATGGCATGCAACAATCATAGAGTAGTCACCATCCATGACATGACCCAAAAAGAAGATTACAACTGTTAAAGCCAATGCATCCCATTTGATTGGTATGGGACATCCAGAGGTTGTACCTACATCCCGTTAACATGTTTGAGAATTTCCACAGGGATCCAAACCAGCATCTTAAAGAAGGTACAATGCCAACAACATGGCATGAAAGTCAGAGTGGGTACCTGGTGACTCCAGCTCATCACGTGCTCCTCTCGGTAGCCATCTTGGACACATTCAGCAACAATCATAGAAACTCTACAGTATGAAAGCAGGCCATTCAGCCCATTGATTCTACACCAACCCTCCAAATAAAACATCCCACCCAGACTCATCCCCCTACCCTATCTAATTTCACTTCCCATGGCTAATCCACCCAGCCTGCACATCTCTGGGCAATTTAGCAAGGCCACTCCATTTGACCTGCACATCTTTGGGTTGCGAGGGGAAACCGGAGCACCCGGAGGAAACCCACGCAGACACGGGGAGAACGTGCAAACTCCACACAGTCACCTGAGGCTGGAATCGAACCTGGGTCCTCGGCACCGAGAGGCAGCAGAGCTAACCACTGAACCACCATGCTGTCATGTCTCAGTGTCTCAGGACACACTCCAGGACACCAGCCACACACCCCATATCCATGGATGCTGGAAACCTATACCCGGTAGCGTCTCAGAACCCTCATGGGAACTCTTCAAATATACTTGTGGGATGCTTCTGCATGTTAAATCTGTACTTGTGGACACACTGGTACCAAGCATCGAAATGCTGTAGCAAGAACCCTGTGCACAGATAGGCTTCCATCTTACAGTTTGGACAAGATTCCATCGCAGAGCTGCGCTTTGGCTCTAATAGCACCCACTCACCTTGAGCCTAGTTGGATGCTCACAGTTGCCTTGCAGCACTCTGCCCCTATTTTGCTATCATGCTTGGTGACATGGAGACATATGCACACGTATTGAATTTTAACATTGAAATTCCCATTGGAAATGCTCATATTGCAATTACAGGTCCCACTGTCTTAAGATTCTGTGTCTATGCCTTTGAAAAATCCAAGCTGCTGTCACTAACCGAAAAGCATCAGCAGCAGTTTTGTAAGGGTTGGCGCCCACAATATGGGCACACAGCTTCTTCCGATGCCTTTCCAGTTTGCAGGAGGTGGTCCAGTGGATGGGGTAAATGGACACTGTTTGGAAATGCACAGATAAAGTTTACGGGGTTAACACGAGAGCAGCTGCAATGGTGACTTGTTTTCATGATTACACCAGACATTCTGATCCACACATGGATCCATTGTTGCCACAGGCAATTCAACTGAGTCCAAATTCACATTGGCAGAATGAATTCTAGAGAGGATGTGTCTGTGGATGGTTAAAAAGCAGTCAGCACAACCTGAGACAAGGAGACGCTGCCCCATGGTTCAGTATTATCCTCTTAAGCTGGACAGAACTGTATGATTCATGCCCAGCCACTGACCCGATAACACATTTGTAATATTACCTTCGGGGCTTCAGAAAAAGAAAGTCTAATTCAGCTGAAAGGGCTACTTTGGGTCATCGGATTTGTAAAGTAAAACTGAAAGAATTATTTGAGGCAGAGGAGGGCCATGCAGGGGAAGAGGGATATTCTGTGCTTTCTATAGCTGGTCTAAACTCTGAATTTTTTTGATCTATATACTACTCCGACTTAGCTAGCAAATCAATTCAAAGCGAGATTCTGCTGAATCTTCTAATCCCCGCTCTGTAAACCTCATTTACTTTCATGCTGCAACAAGTCTTTTTTCCCTCCTTACATGTCTCCTATCCATCTTTTCCTCTTTCCTTTCCATCTCCCCTTCAATTTCCTCCTTTCTTTCGCTTCTTGTCTCCTGTCCTCTCTCTTTCCTGCTGTGTCCCCTCAGTACCCCTAAGACAGCCTTAGTGAAAGCTGTAGCATTTATTGTTTCTATGTAACTCAGATGAAGCTCAAGGTTAAAGAGTGTAAACATAGAATTTTAACAGAGATTAGTGCTTCAACTTACACACACTGCAAGATCACTAACATTATCACTAACATCACATCATTTCTGGTGGTGTAGTTAGCACCAACATGTATTTATAAGATTCCATTTAACCATATCGACAAATGCATTATCACTGGCATTCTCCTTCCCATCAGTAATACTCCCATAAAGTATACTTTTATTTATGTGAATAAGCAATCCAATGGAACGTAAGAAATCTGAGAACTATAACATTATTTACATAAACGAGTGTCGTGTAACTAGAACAGGCTGAGTCAACCAGCTCTATTCTCAAACTATCCAGCCTTTCTCAGCAATTAGGAGGATTGTCCACAGTTGTCAGTGTGTTGTTTGTTTTCTCTTCATTTGCAAACTGTACACAGATACACAGAGACGATAAAGGTTTGTTGACGTTTGCCTGGCTTACAGAGAACCCCCTGAGATGAGGTCGATTCCTTTGAAGTTTAGCACCATTTTGGGTTGTCATCTCATAGGAGCATGATTATCTGCACACCTTGAACATTCCTGTTGGAATCCTGTCCGTTCACGGACATGACCATGACCCCCTCTCATTTACAACAGGGGTAATTTTACCCATCTGCATGCATATCACGTGCGTCTTTTTCTGGTCTGTGATCAAGTAAAATCTTGGCTCTCAAGAATTGACCAATCAGTATCTCAGGATGTGACAGTGAGCCAAGACAAGTGGTAGACCGTATGACATTGGTCTCCTCATTCCCTTTGAGGAGGGGATCCTGATAGGGACTATGCCAACTGGACAACTGGCCTTTGGACTGGTATTGAAGATTGCTCTTGACTGACTGTGCTTGGACCCCCTGACTGAAGGCTCTGTTCTCTTGGTTTCACTAAGGACTGCTGGCAATGATAAACTTCTCGGTTTCCCCATTAAAACGGGGAATCCACAACCGTAGCACATTGAAACATCATTTGTCAGCAACAATTCACCCCAAATCCCAATTTGGCATTGGGATCGCAATCTCAGACTCTGAGAAATCTAACTCTTTATCCAGTCTTTTAAGGCTTTCTGCAGAAAGATTTAGTTAGACAGGTGCAATGGCAGATAGTGGGACTCTTAATTTCATCATCATTATTTCAAGTCTTATTTTAAGTAATTTTATTTTCCTAAAGGGTTTTGTCAATATACATTGGTAGACTTTCTTTTACCCAAAGAGAGTCCTTAAACTAAGTAGTACAATAAACTCTCCACTTATCATCATTTACTGAATTGTCAGAAGCATGTTTTAGAAATAGAATACTTGCTAAATAATTGATGGACTAAATATAAAGGATTGGTTAAGAACTGTGCAGAACTTCAAAATGGATAACTTGAATTTTATCGTGAGTTTGTGTCAAGGCAACTGATTTGTTTTCATGTTGCCAGACACGCTGCCATCGCAAATGAACATGTACAGGAAATGCTGATCGCGGTATTTGCTGCACAAATAAACAGAGTGCTGTAACTCTGCAAGTACTTTGTGCTCAGAAAGCAGGAAGTGTTCCCTAATTGGTATACCCACTAGATAGAGTAGGCATGGTGCACTGCAGCAGAGCCACGGGTTCAATCAATCCAACTTCATAGGTAATGCTGTGCAGCCAAGATTCGCCTCAAGGCACTTCTTAATATTTGAGAAGCTCTGGTCCTCCATAGAGAAACTACAGAGTTGTTCTGCTCTGTAGTGTATAAACTAAAACCTTCGCACTGAAGTAAAAATTAACAAAATTCTGCATAAAACCCTACAATAGCAGTCTTTCTGCCTTCAGAAGGTATGTTTCAATTTCTTTTTGGAGAACAACAGCCACACAAATCAGTTAAACCATAGCCCTGAAGCGTGAAGATAATTGTTTGGTGAAGTATTCTATTCTTTGGAGAACAATCCTTTTGACGCACAGTGTGTTTTTTTTCCTCATTCAGTCTGGTAGTCAGTGACTGGTTGCTATGCAACTGTACCCGCTAGTCAGTCAAGGGCCATCTGTATGTTTTCCTTTCGCTTCATCACAGAGCCACAATTACTTAAACCATTGTGTCCTTGACAGTAAATGGCAGCTTGAAGATGTGTTTTGATGCGTGAGTTTTGTAGTTTTAACGTGGACAGGTGATTTGGTGTCTCTGAATGTCGGCAGTCATGCAGTAAGGCATTAAATAGAGGTTGAAGGTTTTAGTTTGTGCAAAGTATCTAATTCCACCTGTTCTTGAGGTTAATCATCTTATTCAAAAATAATTCTTTTTCTTTACTTTTGTGGGGGTACATTTTGCATCAAACAGAATAAACAGAACGATTGTGATAACGCAAAGCTTCTGGATGGAGGTAGCCCTGATTCTTCATCCTCTTGAATTATATTTGGCTGACTATTAAGCCCATAAAATTATTCTGAGGGCCATGAATGCCATGACCACGCTAATATATGCATCTTTGTAGCTTGCCCAGTGCCTTCCTTTTCCTGGACCCTCTGCTGGTTCTTCATTCCATCAGGCAGTGAGAGCTGGATGAGTGAAGTTGAAACTGCCATTGAGTAAAATTACAAAAGAGTTGATAGTGAATGGACGGCTGATTCTACACACGACCTGACTGAAGTCAATCAAAAAGAAACTCAGCTGGAGTGTGTAATAGACTACTGAGATCAATGCAAGGTTACTTTAGGAACATGCACTGCGGCTAAGATGTGTCAGAAGTAGTATGTATTAGTTTGAATTGGACTCTTTCCTGTTTGATTCTGCTTGCTTGGTCTTTGATCTGTTAGATTCTAAACTTTTTTTTTGTCCTGCTGAATTCAGGATTGTGGTAACACTGTACTGCAAAAAAAAACACAAATTGCACTGCCTCATTCCAAGATCCTGTGTGAATTATGAAGCTTGGTGCCCATGGAGTATCCTAACTGAATTCACCTCAGCCTTTAGTACAGTTTATACCTAGCCCGCAGCAACTCATTACTGAGCTGCCTACCTAGATTTGACAAAACTCAGTGACAAGGCCTTTCCCACACGACTTGTAGAAGATATATCAGGTAATGTATGGTCAGGGGTTGAATTACAGAGTGTACGTAGTTTTGAATTAGATGGAGACTCTTACATACATAAAGTTGACACAGTAATTTATCTCCAAGACCTAAAAGGCGAAAACTAGTTCAATTTATCTTCTTGGCCTGAAGTCCACCAAGTTGTCAGTTTAATATCCTACTGTGCCTTGGACATTTCTCTATGATAGGGAAAGGAACAAAGTTATTGACTAGTAAGTAAATTGTTGCCTAATGACATTGCAATGGGTGAGCTACCCACTGTAGGTAATCAATTTTCCAACTTCTAGCCCCAGCCTGGGCTGTGTTAGCTGATCTCAATTACTTTTTGGTGTGGGCCACTGAAAGTAAGAAATAACAGACATCTTTGTACTGACTCGTCCCCCGGAAATGTCTGCATAGCAGCTGAAGACAGGATCCAGCCCTGTTGTGATGCCATGAGCCGTCAAATATCCTGTCACATTTCAGACTGTTGTATGTCAGAGGCACAATCTCAGAATTTCTCACGATTCTCCACTGTCCAGCAACCAGTGCATTCAGCAAAGGAGCCAAACCAAAAAATTGTACAATTCATGAGACAGAGGGATTTTTTTTTTAACTATTACTTGACTTCCATCCATATTCTCCTCTCACCAGGCTGAGTACATGGGTGATTTGGTAAGTGCATCACCACTAGGTAGGTACAGGCAAACTCAGATACCGCAAAAGCAGCAGCTAAAGAGAGTCAAGACGATGGGTGATAGCAAGGTACATCCCTGCAGGGGCCTCAAAAACTAGGCAAATGCTGTCTTTGCATATGATGCAGACTCGTGAATGGCGGGAAATAGGAGCAGTAAACGTGATTTCATTATTTATGTTCCTTTCATTAACCCAGTTAAATTAACAAGGAATTGCATTTTCAATTTGTAGGAGAAGTGGAACCTCAGTCCGCAGGGGAACTGGTCCCAGAATCGATATGGGAGATGAAACCCCAAAGTAAAGAAACACAGTTTCTCAGTTGATTGGGGAACTGGAATCTCAATCCATAGAGGCACTTGAACTTCAAATATATAAGGAAACCAGAGTCTTAATTTAGTGGAACAAACTTCAATCAATGGGGACAAAAATAGCTCAATCTATAGTGGACACTGACCCTAACCCCACAGGGAGAGCCGAAACTCAATCTAGAGGAGAACTGGAACCTTAATCAATAACGGCAACTACTTATATTAATGTAGTGTCTTCAGTGTAACAATAGATCCCAAGGTACTTCACAGGAGCTTCATTAAACAAAACAGAACACCAAACTACATTTCTTCAGCTGCTTTGTTAACTCTTATTTAAACAAGTGTTGGTCCTATAGGAATTGAGGCTGGGGAGTTAGTAATGGAGGGTAAAAAGATGACAGATGAATTGAACAGATAGTTTGCAGCAGACTTCAATGGAAGAGGACTTAAGTAAAATCCTGGAAATAGCTATTAACAAGGGATTGAAAGGGAGGGAGGGAGGAACTCAAGAAAACTCCAATTACGGGGCAAGCAGAGTAAACTGAGTAAACTGTTGGAACCTAAAAGAGAATTAGCTAGTTAGTAGAAACTACAGGCCCATTAGCTTAACATCTATCATAGGGAAACATTAGAAGCTATTATTAGACATTGTAATAAGGCACTTCAATACATTCAAGGTAGTCAGACAGAGCCAATGTAGTTCAATATGATTTCCCTATGACAAAACTAAGTTTTTTGAGGAATTAACTTGTGCTGTAGGTAAAGGGCAACCAAATATTGTCAACAAAAACCTGGAATTAGGTGTCTAATGATGACCATAAAATTGTTGTTGATTGGTTAATCTGATAGGTTTTTATGACAGTGTCCCTGAGGGAAGGAACCCACTATCCTCACTTGGTCAGGCCTATATGTGACTCCAGTCCCACAGCAACATGGCTGACTCTTAACTGCCCTCTCAGTAATTAAGGTTGGATAATAAATGCCAACCTGGTCAGCAATGCCATAATCCTGTGAATTATTTTTTTTTAATGAGGAACCTACAAAGGGATATAGGTTATAACACTGTGGAAAATTGCCCAGGTACGTTCTGTACATAAAAAGCAGGACAAATAGCCAATTACCACCCCATTAGTTTACTCTCGATCATCAGTAAAGTGATGGAAGGTGTCATCAACAGTGCAATCAAGCAGCACCTGCTCAGCAATAACCTGCTCAGTGACGCCCAGTTTGGATTCCACAGGGAACACTCAGCTCCTGACCTCAAGCATGAACCAAGACAGCTGAATTCCAGAGGGGAGGTGAGACATCAAGGCCGCATTCAACCAAGCGTGGCATCAAGGAGCCCCTAACAAAATTGGAATCAATCAGTATCGGGGGAAATCTGCCTTGCTGGTTGGAGTCATACCTGGCACGTCGACAGATTGTTGTGGAGATCAGTCACCTTACTCCAGGACATCTCTGCAGGAGTAGTGTCCAACACTCAACTAACTTTGGTTTCTTCATCAATGATTTTCTCTCCACGATGAGGTGGGAATGTTTGCCGATGATTGCACAGAGTTCAGTACCAACTCCTCAGACACTGAAGCAGTCCAAGTTCAAATACAACAAGAATTGGACAATATCCAAGCTTGGGCTGACAAGTGACAATTACCATTCGTGCCATACAAAAGCCAAACAATGACCATCTCCTGGGAGGTCATGTTGCAGCTATACAGGACATTGGTTAGGCTGCTGTTGGGAAGGGTTTGGAGGGATATGGGCCAGGTGCTGGCAGGTGGGACTAGATTGGGTTGGGATATCTGGTCGGCATGGATGGTTTGGACCGAAGGGTCTGTTTCCATGCTGTACATCTCTATGACTCTATAATTCTGCTCTCCTTCCTATCCGAAAGATGTTGTGAAACTTGAAAGAATTCAGAACAGATTTATAAGGATGATGCCAGGGTTGGAGGATTTGATCTATAGGGAGAGGCTGAACAGGGTGGGGCTGTTTTCCCTGGAGCATCAGAGGTTTACAAAATTATGAGGGGCATGGATAGGTTAAATAGACAAAGTCTTCTCCCTGGGGTGGGGGGAATCCAAAACTAGAGGGCATAGGTTTAGGGTGAGAGGGGAAAGATATAAAAGAGACCTAAGGGGCAACTTTTTCACACAGAGGGTGGTACGTGTATGGAATGAGCTGCCAGAGGAAGTGGTGGAGGTTGGTACAATTGCAACATTTAAAACACATTTGGATGGGGACATGAATAGAAAGGGTTTGGCAGAGTGATACGGGCCAGGTGCTGGCAGGTGGGACTAGATTGGGTTGGGATATCTGGCCAGCATTAACGGGTTGGACCAAAGGGTCTGCTTCCATGCTATACATCTCTATGACTCTAAGGGACAATCTAACCATTAGCCTTTGACATTCAATGGTGTTACCATCACTGAATGCCCCACTGTAGACATCCTGGGGTTTACCATTGACCAGAAACTCAACTGGACTTGCCACATAATACAGTGGCTACAAGAACAGGTCAGAGGATAGGAATACTGTGGCAGTAAAGCCTGTCCACCTTCTACAAGTCATAAGTCAGGAATGTGGTGGAAGACTCCTCACTTACCTGGATTGAATCAGCTCCAACAACACTCAAGAAACTTGACACCATCCAGGACAACGCAGCCAGCCTGGTTAGCACTACATCCACAGCAACCATTCCACTCAATCCATCACCAATGCTCAATAGCAGCAGTGTATATGATCTACAAGATGCACTGCAGAAATTCACCAAAACTCTTTAAACAGCACCTTCCAAATTCATGACCACTACCTTCTCAAAGGACAAGGGTAACAGATACGTGGGAACACTACTGCCTGCAAATTCTCCAAGCCATTCATCATCCTGACTTGGAAATATATCACTGTTCCTTCACGGTCACTGGGTCAAAATCTTGGAATTCCCTTCCCAGTGGTATTGTGGGTCAACCTGCAGCATGTGATCTGCAGCAGTTCAAGAGGGCAGATCTCCACCACCTTTTCAAGAGTAATTCGGGATGGACAATAAATGCTGGCCCAGACAGCGATGTCTGAAACCCAGAAATGAATTTTTAAAAAGTGAGTAAAATGTGGGAAATTGTCCAATTTGGCAAAAAGAATGAAAAAGAAACACATTATCAAAATGGTGAGAGGTTGCAGAGCTCCGAGATACACAGTGAACTGGGAGTCCTAATGCATGAATCACAGGAGGTTAACAAGTAATCAGAAAAGCTAATAGAATGTTATATTTTATTGCGAGGAGAATTGAATTCAAGAGTGCAAGGTTATACTTTAGTTAAACAGGGCATTAATGAGACTACATGTGCAGCACTGTGTATAATAGTGGTCACAATACTTATAGCAAAATGTCAATACATTGAAAGTAGTTCAGAGAAGGTTTATTAGACTAACACCTGGAATGAGCAGATTTCCTTATAAGGAAAGGCTAGTCAGACTAGGCCTGTATCTTCTGAAAGATAGAAATGTGAGGTGTGACTTGACTGACATTTAAAAGATCCTGAGGGGACTTGCTGCCGAGGTAGATGTTCCTCTTGGGGAGGGGGGGGGTACTCTAGAGCCAAGGGTCATGGTTTAAAACTAAGGGGTCATCCGTTTAAGACAGAAATGAAGAAGAAAAATTGATCTCGTACATTTGTCAATCTTTAGAATTCCCTTCCTCAAAAGGCATTGGATGCAGAATCTTAAATATGTTTAAGGCCCAGGTAGACATGTTCTTGATTACCATGGGGATGAAAGATTACTGGGAACATTCAGGAATGTAGTGTTGAGGTGAAAATCAGATCAGCCATGATCTTATTGAATTGCGGAGCAGGTTGGAGGGGCCGGATGGCCTACTCCTAGTCCTTGTTCGAATGTTTGTAAAGATCGGATCACCAAACATCTGTCTATAGCTGGAGGTTTTAAGGAGTACCTTAAAAGGAAGAAAACAAGGGAGAATGGTGAAGAGAAAGAATGTGCAGAACTTAGAGCCTAGGGAACTGAAGACTGGCTCACCAACTGTGGAGCAATTGAAATGGAGGACACTGAAGGCCAGAATTTAGGTTTGCAGGACTGAAGGAGATCACAGAAATAAGGAAATGTGAAGATTGAAAACAAGGGATGAGTACAGAACAACCTTGATTATCCAAACGAGACAGGTGGGTGTATATTTTGTTTGGATAACTGATTGTTTAGATAACTGAGTGTTCGGATAACAGATAATGTTTTTGACATCTCTTTCAGATAATCCGGAATTCAGATAATTGACGTTTGGATAACCGAGATTGTTCTGTATTTAAAATTAAGATTTTGCTTAATTGGAAACCAACCAAGGTAAATGAAAGGAAGCCAGCACTGGGTTAAAATATCGGCATGATCATCAGAGACTTGGATGACTTTGAGATTGTAGTGGTTAGAATGTGGGGAAACCAGGGAGGAATGCAGTGGAATAGTCAAGGCAACTGATAACTTAGGCATTAATGAGGACTTCAGCAGCAGACAAGTGGAGGCATTGGCAAAGAAAGGTGAAATTTACAGGCACAAATAGGTGATGGAAGCTTATCTTGGAGTCAAAAATGATCCCATGGTTGGTGTGGTCTCAGGCAGTCGTCAGGGAGAAGGATGAGCTGGTATGCAGGGAAAGAAATGTGGAATGGGAACCATAAACAATGGCTTCAATTTTCTCAATATTTAAATGGAAAACATTTCTGATTGTCCAGTATTGAGTAATTGGAATTCTCAGAAGTTCAGGTTTGAATTTAGCTCAGATAAAAGAAGTGAGTCTACTCTGCTTTCAATGTCTAGTTCATACATTTCACTATTTGCAGCAACATTTATGTGTCAATGCTGCATAGATCAGGTGCTTAGGGAAAAGGTCTTTTATTTCTCTCCAAAGGCCCATCAAGCACAGTAGCAGAATAGCAACTCTAAGCCTTTTGCTATTTGTCATAAACAGAAGATTACGATGGACATTTTTGAAATATTTCAGATTATTAATATGGATTAAAATAAAAAATTGCCATTAAAACTAGAAGAAAAGTAGAAATAAAATGTGGTGAAGATTAATCTGTGTAGTTTTCTATAAGAGAGCATTTTTGATTTTGTAAAACCCTGGGACATGCAGTAGGTTACAAAAAAAACCATGTAGCCTGATCTCATTGATGTCAGAGGCATTAAAAACTCTATTACGGTGCCTTTTTCAAAACTACTGCAGTCCGACATGGGGTGCTCTCTCCATTAGCCTGCACTGCAAAGCAGAAGGATATTTCTCTGCCTATATGTGTCTTTCCTCCATCTCAGCATTATCGACTTGCTTGCCTAAGATTAAAGACCCCCATCATGTCGTACCTCAGTTTCAAAGCTGTGCAATGCTCAGGCAACACCAGAAAGATGTTGGCTTTTGGATGAGATGTTAAACCAAGGATCTGTCTGCCCCTCATCTGGATATAAAAATCCCATAAAACTATCTGATAAGGAGCTAATTCCTCTGTCAACCAACAACACTAAAATAAATGATCTGGACATTATGACATTGCTGTTTGTGGAAGCTTGCTGTGTGCAAATTGGCCATCACTGTTGCTACACTGTAACAGTACCTATATTTCAAAAATACTTCATGGACTGTAAAGTGCTTTGTGGTGTCCTGTCATAAAGCTGTAATGTAAATGCAAATACTTCTTTCATTTTATTAATTGTCTTGACCCCTTCACTGCCTCTACATTGTTAAACTACATTCCATTTCCTCCAGTTAATCATTGGAAACATCAAAACTTCGCTGCCCTCACTCCAACCACAAATACAATACCCTTGGACAATTTCAACCTCTCGCTAGTTACTCTCTCAGCTTCAACCTTACTGTTCCCCTTAATTCAATCTGAGCTGAGCTCCAGATTTCATATTCTCACTAGCACCAATGTCACCTACTTCCATCTCCTCGGTATTGCCTGTCCCAAACCTCGGTTCAGCCCATTTGCCACAAAAATCCTCATCCTTGCTTTTGTCTCCTTCAGAATCAATTATCCCGATGCTCTCCTGACAAGCCTCCCAAATTCCACTCAACTTAAGCTTGAACAAAGTTTGCATCCTCTCCCGCACCTAGTCCTGTTCACCCAACATCCTTAAACTCATTGACCTATATTGGCTCCTCATCATTGACATTCACAACTTAAAATTCTCAACCTCATGTTTAATTTCCATTGCCCATCACATTAAGCTTTAACATCTGGTGGCACTCCATCATCAGTAGCTGGTACACACCCCTGTTACTGCCACAGAATGAGTTAACACAATAATAAACTATTCAGTCCATTGCAGTGTCAGGGCATACACTTTGAAAGTGTTAGCCCAGTGGTTTACCCTCCCTCCTTCTGTGGATTGCATTCTCACTCTGGCCTGATGCCCTCTTTGCTCCCAAAAGCTGGTCTCGGCCCCCTCTAGCCTTGAGCCTTAGCTCTCCAAAGTCTTGCTCTGCCTTCAAATCTCCACCAAGCCTTATTCCCCAGCTTTGCATTCTCTCTTGGGCCTAGCTCCCCAGCTTTGTTTCCAAACCCACTTGCTCCCCACCTTCAGTTCTTACCTGCTGTTGGCTCCACTCCCTCAGTTCACAACGATACCCTGGCCTCTGCCCTGTGGCAGAGGTCAGTCATTGGAAGTAGTTCCAGCAGCCCAAGTGCTTTCTACACCAAAAAAACTCCTGCCACTAAAATAAAACAAAGATCTGTGGATGCTGAAGATCTGAAACTTCAGCCAATAAATAGTCAATTTAACAGTACTGTATAGAAAAGATTGGTGTAGTTCTTTAAGATATATATATATTTCTTTTCTATTTAGTCATGCATTTTAGTTTGCAGGTTATTTCAGTTAGAAATACATTTGTACGATACATTATTTCAGCTTTTATTTTTTTTCTGAGCAATATACGTCCAAAGGAACCAAAGCCTGGCTTTAACATTAATTCCTATGGAAAACCATGATTCATTTAAAGTTGTTTCATTTAAAGTTACAATTTTGAAGAAAGCAATCACAACTTTTAAGACCTTTTCCTTTATATTCATGTTTCATTCCTGTCTGCACAGTATATGCGGGTCACAGTGTTAGTTCCTACACATATACAATACAGTAGGTAAATTTGGATGGATGTTGCAAAGTTAGTTTCTGTACATGTGCAGGACATGGAGGACAAAGGGGAATAAATCACTCCTGTCTGATACTGTACAATCTATGTACGTTGCAATGTTACTTCTCATACAAGTGCAGTACATGGCAGGTAAAGGAACAGGTTTCTCCCATCTGGTATTACATGGCCTTTGTGTTTCTTGATTCCAGCGCCATGATATTTCTAATACAGAGTTATAAACCAGGATGTTTATGATAATACAAAAAGAGAGCTAGCTACACAGAACTGCAAATTAGTTTAAGGGATAGGTAAACAGATGCAGTGGCAGATGTTGAGGGCAATATTTTAGAATACACAGAATAGATACTATTCAGGCTGACCATAGCTGAAGAAGTATAAAATGGCTAAAAGTGATTCTCAGTTGACATAAAATAGCTGAGAAAGGTTTTTAGCTGAAATAGCAGCTTTCATAGTCTGCTGTTTGAAATTAAATTATAAAGCTAGAGTTAAAATATTAGGAGTGTATTCAAAGTAATGAGATTAGGATAACGCACAAAGATCTTCCATCCATTGACACCATCTACTCTTCTCGTTGCCTTGGGAAGGCAGGCAACATCATTAAAGACCCTTCTGACCCCGGTTAGCATCTCTTCCAACCTCTTTCATTGGGCAGATTATACAAAAGGTTAAACACATGTACCAACAGATTCAAGAACACCTTCTTCCCCACTGTTATTAGATTTCTGAATGGACCTCTCCAACTTTAAATTTAATGTTGCTCTCACTCTCTGTGCATCTTCTGTGCAGTTGTAACATTGTGTCCTTCACTCTGTTCTATTACCATAATGTATTTTGTATGTTATGATCTGTTTGTTTTGCATGCAAAACCAAACTTTTCACTGTACCTTGGCACACATGACAATAATAAATCAAATCTTATCCCATACTATAGCCTCCATCAGTCTTCCCACTCTTGATGTCAAGCTGATAGTTTCCTGGGTTACCTTTTTCCCCTTTCTTAAACAATAGTGCCACATTTGCAATCTTCCAGTCCCCGGGACTATTTTGGTTCAGATGAGATTAGTGCTGGAAAAGCACAGCAGTTCAGGCAGCATCCAAGGAGCAGGGAAAAAAAACAAAAAAAAAATTAAAAAAAATTGACGTTTCAGGCAAAAGCCCTTCTTCAGGAATAGAGGCAGGGTGCCTCCAGGGTGGAGAGATAAATGGGGGAGGGGGGCTGGGGAGAAGGTAGCAAAGAGTGCAATCGGTGAATGGGGGTGGGAAGTGTTTAGTGGGGCCTGGAAAATTTCAGTCAATGACTCTGCATTTGCTCCTTTTCCTCTCTCAGCAGCCTAGGATACACCTATCCAGACCCGGTGACTTCTCTACCTGGAGTACTGCCGGCCCTTTTAGTACCTCTTCAATTGCTATAGTGCTCAGTTGCTCAATATCCCACATTTTCAACTCGTCCATTATCACAGTTTTTTAATTTGGTAAAGACAGAAGGCAAGTACTCATCAGGTACCTCTGCCGTACCCCTTGCTTCAGTGCTTGCTCTGTTCGATCCAATGGGCCACACTCTGTCCTTTACTAATCCTTTACAGTTAATATATTTGAGGAACAGTTTATTACATTTTTCTAAGCGCAATCTGCCATCCTTTCTTCAACCTTCCTCTTAGTCTTCTTTATTCGAGCCTTAGCTTCTCGCTTCTTAATGTCTATTTCTGTTATTATTCTAGTGTGCATCATATGCCTCCTTTTTCTTCTTTATTTTCTAATCAATATCCTCCATCATCCAGGGGACTCCAACTGTGTATATCCCATATTTATTTCTCACAGGTATGAACCTACTTTGCACTCTATTCATCTTTCTTTTGAAATTCGCCCATTTTCCATATGCTGTTTTATCCACCAAAATGCATTTATAATTAACCTGCTCGAATGCAACTTTTAGACATAATATTTGCCCTTTTCCAAACTGGAATCTTAATCATTGACTGCCTGTTATCTTTTTTCCAACTTAATGCTGAACCTTGTGTATTATCGTATCTCCCAAACGTCTTGAGAAGAGTCCACATTGCAAAAAAGGAGATGCTGGAGGTCTTAAAATGCATAAAGGGAGTAATCCCTGGGAACTGATCAAGTTTATCTCAGGACATTGCGGGAAGCTAGGGAAGAAAATGTGGGGCACTTAGCAATGATATTTGTATCATTGACAGCCACATCTGAGGTGCTGGAAGACTGGAGGGTGGCTAACATGGTGCCACTATTTCAGAAAGGCTGCAAGGAAAAGCCAAGGAACTACAGACCAGTGAGCCTGGTGTCAGTGGTTGGAGGGGATTCTGAACAGACCAGTGAGCCTGGTGTCAGCGGTTGGAGGGGATTCTGAACAGACCAGTGAGCCTGGTGTCAGTGGTTGGAGGGGATTCTGAACAGAGCTTAAAAATGTGTTGCTGGAAAAGCACAGCAGGTCAGGCAGCATCAAAGGAAAAGGAGAATCGACGTTTCGGGCATGAGCCCTTCTTCAGGAATGAGGAGGGTGTGCCAAGCAGGCTAAGATAGAAGGTAGGGAGGAGGGACTTGGGGGAGAGGCGTTGGGAATGCGAGAGGTGGAAGGAGGTTAAGGTGAGGGTGATAGACCAGAGAGGGGGTGAGGGCGGAGAGGTCAGGAAGAAGATTGCAGGTCAAGAAGGCGGTGCTGAATCCGGGGGTTGGGACTGAGCTCTGAAACGTTCCGCAAGTAGGCGGCTTGTCTCCCCAATGTATAGGAGGCCACATCGGGTGCAGTGGATGCAGTAAATGATGTGCGTGGAGGCGCAGGTGAATTTCTGATGGATATTGAAGGATCTCTGGGGCCTTGGAGGGAAGTGAGGGGGAGGTGTGGGCGCAAGTTTTGCATTTTTTGCAGTTGCAGGGTAAGGTGCCGGGAGTGGAGGTTGGGTTGGTGGGGTGTGTGGACCTGACGAGGGAGTCGCGGAGGGAGTGGTCCTTCCGGAATGCTGATAGGGGAGGGGAGGGAAATATATCCTTGGTGGTGGGGTCTGTTCGGAGGTGGCGGAAATGACAAAGGATGATCCGACGTATCTGGAGGTTGGTGGGGTGTTAGGTGAGGACTAGTGGGGTTCTGTCCTGGTGGCGATTGGAGGGGCGGGTTTCAAGGGCGGAGGAGCGGGAAGTGGAGGAGATGCAGTGGAGAGCATTGTCAACCACGTCTGAGGGGAAATTGCGGTCTTTGAAGAAGGAGGCCATCTGGGTTGTTCGGTATTGGAATTGGTCCTCCTGGGAGCAGATGCGGCGAAGGTGATGGAATTGGGAATATGGGATGGTGTTTTTACAGTGGGCAGGGTGGGAGGAGGTGTAGTCTAGGTAGCTGTGGGAGTCGGTCGGTTTATAGTATACGTCAGTGTTGAGTCGGTCGTCCGAGATAGGTCTAGGAAGGGGAGAGAGGAGTCTGAGACGGTCCAGGTAAATTTGAGGTCTGGGTGGAAGGTGTTAGTAAATTGGATGAACTATTCTACCTCCTCGTGGGAGCACGAAGTAGCGCCGATACAGTCATCAATGTAGCGGTGGAAAAGGTGGGGGGTGGTGCCAGTGTAGCTGCGGAAGATGGACTGTTCCACATATCTAACGAAGAGGCAGGCATAGCTGGGGCCCATGCGGGTGCCCATGGCTACTCCTTTGGTTTGGAGGAAGTGGGAGGATTGGAAGGAGAAGTTGTTAAGAGTGAGGACCAGTTCAGTCAGTCGAAGGAGGGTGTCAGTGGAAGGGTACTGGTTGGTACGGCGGGAAAGGAAGAAGCGGAGAGCTTGGAGGCCTTCGTGATGGGGGATGGAGGTGTATAGGGACTGGGGGATGTCCATGGTGAAGATAAGATGTTGGGGGCTGGGGAAGCGAAAATCATGGAGGAGGTGGAGGGCATGGGTGGTGTCCCGAACGTAGGTGGGGAGTTCTTGGACTAAGGGGGACAGGACCGTGTCGAGGTATGCAGAAATGAGTTCGGTGGGACAGGAGCAGGCTGAGACAATGGGTCAGCTGGGGCAGTCAGGTTTGTGGATTTTGGGCAGGAGGTAGAAACGGGCGGTGCGGGGTTGTGGGACTATGAGGTTGGAGGCGGTGGATGGGAGATCCCCTGAGGTGATGAGGTTATGGATGGCCTGGAAGATGATGGTTTGGTGGTGGGAGGTGGGGTCATGGTCAAGGGGGCAGTAGGAGGAGGTGTCAGAGAGCTGGCATTTAGCAAAAATGCAAAACTTGCGCCCACACCTCCCCCCTCACTTTCCTCCAAGGCCCCAAGGGATCCTTCAGCTTCCTGACCTGCTGCGCTTTTCCAGCAACACATTTTTAAGCTCTGATCTCCAGCATCTGCAGTCCTCACTTTCTCCTCGGGGATTCTGAACAGACCAGTGAGCCTGATGTCAGTGGTTGGAGGGGATTCTGAAAGACAGGATCTACATATATTTGGAAAGGCAAGGACTGATTCAGGAAAGTCAGCATGACTGCGTGCATGGGAAACTGTCTCACAAACTTGATTGAGTTTTTTTGAAGAGTGATTAAGACAATAAATGAAGGTAGAGTCATAGACGTCGTGTATATGGTCTTCAGCAAGACCTTCGACAAGTTTCCACATAGTATACTGGTTAGTAAGGCTAGATGACATGGGATCCAGGGAGAGCTAGCCAATTGGATACAAAATTAGCTTGAAGGTAGGAGACAGAGGGTAGTGGTAGAGGGTGGTTACTCTGACCAGAGGGTGGTTGTTCTGACTGGAGGCCTGTGACCAGCAGTGTGCCACAAGGATCGGTGCTAGATCCGCTGTTGTTCATCCTTTACATAAATAACTTGGATGAGAATATAGGAGACATGGTTTATGAGTTTTGTGGATGACACCAAAATTGGTGGTACAGTGGACAGTGAAGAAGGTTATCTAAGTGTACAGGGCTAGTGGGCTGAGAAATGGCAGATGGAATTTAATGTGAGGTGTTGCATTTTGGTAAGACAAATTTGGGCAGGACTTACAAATAGTGGTATGGCCTTGGAGAGAACTATTAAACAGAGAGACCTAGGGGTACAAGTACATTGTTCCTTGAAAGTGGCATCACAGGTAGACAGGATGGTGAAGAAATCAGTTGCCTTCACTGGTCAGAGCATTGAATACGGGAGTTGAGACATCATGTTATTTGATTTGGTTTATTGTATTCACATGTACCTAAGTACAGTGAAAAGCTTTGCTTACTTGCAGTATAGGCAGATCATAGTAAGCAAGGACGTACAGATCATAGGATGCTTAAACAGAGTGAGGCATACAGGTTAGAAAGTCCATTCATCAGACTAACTGCAGGGAAGAAGCTGTTCCTGAACCTGTTGGTGCTTGTGTTTCAGCTTCTGTCCAATGGAAGAGGTTGTAGGAGACCATTGGCAGTGTGGGAGGTTTCTTTGGTGATGTTTGCAGCTTTTCTGCAGCAACAAGTAGTACAAATAGAGAATGCATGAATGAAAGATTGGCTTCCATGATGGTCTGCACTATGCACTCAACCTTCTCTCATTTCCTATGGTCCTGGGCAGATCAGTTGCCATACCAGGCTGTTATGCGCCTGGATTGTATGCTTTATGGCTGGAAAAATCATTGGTAAGGCCACATCTAGGGTACTGCATATAATTCTGGTCGCCCTGCCATAGGAAGGACGATATTAAACTGGAAAGGGTGCAAAACAGATTCACAAGGATGTTACCGAGACTGGAGGGTTTGAGTTGCAAGGAAAAGCTGGATTGGCTGGGACAAATTCTTCACAACGTCAAGCTTGGAATATCCAAGTCACCATTACTTATTTTGCCTTTTTGTCTTTCCCTATTCTTTCCAATGGATTGTTACTTTCCTTTGGATTGTCTACAATATGTAATGTTAATTTGTAGAGAAAGGTCTTATCTACATTGCTATCAGCATTAGATCACCCACACTATTTGTGTATAGCTGATTTGTACAGTTCAATTACATTTTGATTAAATGTCAATTTTTGCAATTTTCTTAGATTTACAATTATTACAATTCAGTATTGCTCCAACCAACTTTCTGCTAGAATTGAAAATTACATATAACAGAAGAATAAAATTAAATTGTGTGGGCAATGAGCTATCATTATATCGAGAAATCTGCCTCTTCAAAATCTACATCCTACTTCAGTAAGATTTCTGCTTTGCACTGAAATACTTCTATTATTAATTCTTAAGATGTGGGTGTCATTAGCAAGGCCAGTATTTGCTGCTGACCCCTAGTTGTCCTGAGAAGGTGGTGAAGGGTCTTTTTTGAATCTTTGCAGCCCGTGTCCCAGAAAGGGATGATGTTTAGACCTTTACAGAGAGAGTGTGTGCGTACGTACTTGTGTGTGTGTGTACGTACGTGTGTGTTGCTCATTTAACTGCATGCATTAGATATTGTTAATGGTCCTTCTGCAGTCCAATATGACAGAATGTGTCAAACCACTGTTAGTGGATGTGGGGCATCATAATCCTCTCCCCCTGTCTGTCAGTCGGTGCAAACGCAGAAGAATGGTGACAGGTTTTCCTGCCAACATATTGGAACAATATAGAGTTCGGGCCTCAGTAATGTTATCACTCATTGTGAAATTAGACTATGTATTGTCAATCAAGTTCTCTGTTTTGCATTCTGTCCCTCTGGAAATGACCTTCAGGACTTTGCACCATTAAGCTACATTGTTACTTCTAATATAACTTATATTTATACCTGTGGATTTGTTTGAACTGGTATTGTTTGATGCTGGCTCCTTGCCAAAATTGTTTGTGTTAATCACCTGCATGGGTTTTATTGTGAATAGACAGCAATAAGAAAGGTTCAGTAGAGACTGCGGGATAGGAAGTTAGCTTTTAGTCAGAAGAGCCTGCCATGCCACAATGACAAACTGCAGAAGGACATATGTTTACCAACAGAGCTGCTGAATCATTTAGTAGAACGCACGCTTGGATGGAGATAAGCTGTCAATCAGGACATTTGATTAGTGTCACTGTCATTTTTTTTTTTTACAGTTTACATATCACCAGCTGTGAAGATTAATTCCTACATGCCCTACAGCAGGAGGAGGCACCTTTACCAAGTAATCCAGTGTCTGATACATTTACTCTAGTCACTGATTTGCAGGAAGTATAAGCCATGTAGAAAGCATATCTGGCATAGCCCTGACTAGGTAACTCTGAATGATACTCCCTCCATTGCTGGTTCAAGCCAAGTCTGGTTCCACAGGCACTTTTGACTCAGACTCACATCTTAATCCAGTACATGCATCAAAAATAAGCAGTTCCACAGTCATGTACAGCACCAATGCTAATAATAGTGCTCCTGGCAAATATCTCACTTCTAAACCCAGGGTCACTGGACAGTGGTTAGGAGCAGATACTGGATAATTTCCACCATTTCTGTCCAGGCCTGCCTGGAGAGTCAAGAATCAGACTAGGTTAGAAGCAGAGATCGATTAGTCCCACTGCCCCAAACCCAGTTTCTGGGCAGCAAGTAGGAACAGCTGAATACACCGGTCTCTAATCCAGGAGTCATTTCAGAAGCAAATCAGTAACAGGAACATTAGCTGAAATGTCACCTCAATGCTGGGGGTCAGTGGACAGTGAAAATAAATGGGACTGTTAGCTTAATTTTCCTACATCCAACCCAGACAACACTGGTCAGCTTTCAGGAGCAGGTGCTGTGGCTTATGTTCCCCTGTCTAATCCAGGGGTTCCTTTCCTATGTTCAGGATCAGAAACTATAGCTGATTTCTCCCATTTCTAATGCAATCAGAAGCAAGTATCCTGGCTTTTCTGACTGTCCCTAAGCCAGGGGTCTAGACAGTGATCAGAGGTAGGACCTTGACCTGATTTCCTGAACTGAGGGGTCACAGAACAATAGATAACAAGTAGGAAACCCAGTTGAAGGTCCATATTTCTACATCAGGGGCTTGTGGACAGTGATCTTGATTCTCCCCATTTCTAACTCAGGGGTTCCATGGATACCAGCAGACTCCTGGTTAATCTTTTATATTTAACCTGGACTTCCTAGATTGTGATTGGGAGCAGAAGCCCAGGGCTCAAAAGTCAAGTCACCAAATGTGATCAGGAGCAGGCTCCTAGGCAAATTTCCACAGAGCAGAAATCCACACTCACTGAGTAGGAATCCTGGCTGCATTCGATGTCTCTAATCCAGCTAACAATTGTTGGGAGCTACCCAATTCCCCAATGCTCTCATCCAGGGACCAAGCAAGCAGATTTCTCCTTCTGCAAAACTGGGAGTTACTGGGCAGTAATCAGGAGCAGAAGCTCTTCTCTCCTTATCCCACCTCAACCGAAAGATACTGAGATCAAATACAGCAGAACCCGGGCTGCTTCCTCCCTCTGTAAATAAGCCCTTTCTATTTTCCTGTCTCTGGTACTGGGGAACACTGGACCACGATCGGAAGTATTGCAATGAGAAAATATGAACCTTACAAATGGATATGGATAGGTTAGGAGAGTGAGCCAAAATGGGGCAACTGGAGTTTAATATGGATAAGTGTAAGGTCATGCATTTGGGTCAAAAAATGGGAAGGAAGGCGACCTATCATCTTAATGGGGAGAACTTCAGGGTGCCCCAGTGCAGAGGTATCTAGGTGTACTCATTCAGGAGTCCCAGAAAACTAGCATGCAGCTACAGCAGATAATAAAGCAAATGGAATGTTAACAATTGTAGGTAAACAAATAGAATATAAAGGTAAGGAAATATTGTTTCAACTGTACAAGGTATTGGCGAGACCACACCTGGAGTATTTTGCAGAGTTTCGGTTCCCTGGTTTTGAGGAAAGGCGTAGTGGCATTGCAGGCAGTTCAGAGGAGGTTGACAAGCTTAATCCCAGGGATGAGGGGTTTGTCGTATGGAGAGAGATTAAACAGTTTAGGCTGATACTCTCTGGAAGTTAAAAGAATGAAAGAAGTTCAAATTGAAGTATTCAAGATGGTAAAAGGTGTGGATAAAATAGACGTGGAGCAGATGCTTCCTCTTGTGAAGCATTGTAGGATGAGAGATCAGTCTTAGGATAAGGGGTGGCACATTTAAAATAGAGTTGAGGAGAAACTATTTTTCCCAAAGGGCTGTGAATCTGTGGATTTTGCTACCTCAAAGGGCAGTGGATGCTGGGACGGTGAGTAAAGTTAAGGAGGAGTTAGATAGATTTTTAATTGGTAATGGGTTGAAGGATTGTGGGGAGAAGACAGGAAGATGGGGGGGGGGGGGGTGGGGAGAGAGAGGAGCATATCAGCCATGATCGAATGGGGCAGCAGTCTCAATGGGCCGAATGGCCTAATTCTGCTCCTATATCTTATGAACAAACAGGTAGGGGTCCTGGGTGGGTTTCACCGGACAGAAGTGTGGAGGGGAGTTTAGAAGTGAGAGATACTTAAAGCCAGTGGAGACGAGAGCTTTTTGCCCCTAGGAATGGCAATAGAACACCATCCTGATTAATGAAGACACCCTACACAGAGGTAGCCTCAGAGCTCAGTGCCCATAGGGTTCAATCTGGATGTAGTGCTGCAACACGATGAATGGTCTGTAGCACTTTGCCAGGATGTGTGTCATGGTCTACTCAACCATGTGTGCCCTTCAGTGAGAGTTAACAAAGTAAGGTTGGCACTGCATAGGACCATCACTTAGGAGGCTGGGTGGGAGGTATCTCTCTTATATAGAATCCCTTCTGTGTGGAAAGAAGCCATTTAGCCCATCAAGTCTGCACCAGCCCTCCAAAGAGCACCCCATCCAGACCCAGCACCTCAACCCTATCCATGTAACCCTGCATTTCCCATGGCTAATCCACCTAGTTTACACATCCCTGGACTGTGGGAGGAAACCGGAGCACCTGAAAGAAACCCATGCAGACATGGGGAGAAACTTGAACACAATCACCCAAGGCTGGAATCGAATCCGGGTACCCGGTGCCGTGAGGCAGCAGTGCGAACCATTATGCCCATGTATCTAGTGCGATTCATACCTATAACCGAGGCAGGACAAGAAGGGGAGTATATATCAGTGATGAAGAGTGGCTGGATACCTACAGCAGCCTCCAATCTGCTGTTCCCAGGTACACTTCAAGCACCAACACTTCAATGAAATTATGGGTATAGTGCCAGCTTATGGCACTAACAATTATTTATAGTTTGTAGACTATAATCCCAATCCCAAGCCAGGACAGACAAAGGAGAAGCCCAGCTCTGTTTCTAACAGTCCCCTCAACCACATCACGGAGGGGGAACTGTCATGAACCCCAGACGATGCACTATGTGCACCTTCCTCCCCAGCCCTCACCCAGGCAGAGGCATTCACCTTCAGAACACGCCTCTGTTGAACCTGGATTTGGTGCTGACAGAGGTACATAGGCCGGGGGGGAGGGGGGGGTAGTGGAATATGACAGAGGGATGAGAGATCTGCAGTCTAGATCTGCCTGATGTCATAGCTCTGGCAGCAAGTGTGTGGCTGCCTCTGTGAATGGAGGATGCCCACTGCAAACAGCCTGGTCCGACAGAACAATTGGCATCACCCAGTAATGGTCAGGGAGCCTCGGTCCATCACTCTATACCTGGGTGTTTTTAAATCACGGGCGATACACCTCTCATGTAGATCAGGTTTGTGAACACATGGCTTCCTATTTTTGCCGGAAAAACACTGTGCCCATGAATATAATCCCAGTGAGATGCAGTATTGATGTATATTCACAACATGCTAATGAATGCAAAAGTGGCTCCAACTATTGAAAGCTGACCTGCCTGAACAGTTCTGAGAATTCAATGCCAACACTTTATTCTGTCATTAAGAAACTGAATTGCTGCCTACCACTAAATTAAGTTCTCTCACCCACTGTTCCAGAAGCTTCTGGCAGACCCAGAAGACTCCCCGCTTTAACACTGCGATCAGGAACAGGAACCTGGCTGAATTTCCTCTGAGTGTCAGAGTCTGTGCTTGGGAGCCAGCCTTTCAGCACACAGCAGTATGTGCCATCTACAAAATGCACTGCAGAACTCATCAAGGATCATTAGACAGTGCCTTCAGAATCCCACAACCACTTCCATCTGGAAAGACAAGGGCAGCAGGTTCCCCTCCAAGCCATTCACCATCCTGACTTGGAAACATAGCGTTGTTTCTTCACTGTCGTTGGGTCAAAATCCTGGAACACTCTCTCCCTAAGGGCATTGTGGGTCAACCTAAACTAAATGGATTGCAACTGTTAAACAAGACAGCTCACCAGCTGGCCCAGCCAGTGACAGCCACATCCCGTGAATGAATTTTTAAAAATCCAGGAGAATCCATCTTTTATCCAGAAACAGGGCTGGTCTTCTCCTTTATCTGTCCTGGCTTGGGAGTGGGATTAGAGTCTACAAACCATAAACCATCCTGTGAATGAATTTTTTTAAAAAATCTAGGTGAATCCATCTCTAACTCAGCAGTAATCAACACATACTAGGAAAATTTGCTATTATCCCTATATCTAATCCTGACAGAGTTGGAGAGTGATCTATAGCAGAAATCTTCCTTGATTTTCCATGTCCTGCATTTGCAGGGGTGACTGGACAGTTTCAAGAGGAGGAATATTGGTTGATTTTCACACAGGGGTATTCAACAGTGATCAGAGATGAGAATGCTGGCTGCTTAAATAGGGGGAACATGGGATAGAGGTCACATTCAAAAACCCTAGCTGAATTCTCCTGCCTAGAAACCAGGGGTCACTGGAAAACTGTTAGCAACAGAAACCTTGCCTACCTTCCCAGGGTAGGGAAGGCTAAAACTAGAGGGCAGAGGTTTAAGATGAGAGAGGCAAGATATAAAAGGGATACAAGGGGCAGCTTTTTCACACAGAGGGTGGTGTCTGTATGGAATGAGCTGCCAGAGAAAATGGTGGAGGTTGGTACAATTGCAATAATTAAAAAGGTATCTGGATGGATATATGAATAGGAAGGGTTTAGAGGGATATGGGCCAAGTGCTGGCAAAATGGGACTCAATCAGTTTAAGATATCTGGTTGGCATGAACAAGTTGGACCAAAGGGTCTGTTTCTGTGCTATATAACTATGACATTTGTAGTGATTGTAACAATGTCAGCCAGGTGGGATCTCAGAATAGGAGTTCCCTGATTGTGGTTATTAATCTGGTCAAATCAGGGAGCCCTGGCTGACAGACAACAGGAATGCCAGAGGTTCTGAGCACTTAGAGCTGGCTCTGAGGGAGTAAAGGATTCTCCACATGTAAATAAAGGATGACTTGGTGACAGGATATTGGCCTCTGTTATTTCAACCACAACTCTATTTTCCCTTCCCCACACCAGCTAAAGAATTCTAAATTCAAACACAGAATCCCAGTCATCGAAACAGAGTTCACTCATTCAACAGGGATCAAGGACAAGGGACCCGATATTTCCTCACCTGAGAAACCAGCATTTAATTATCCTGATATTTCAGTAATGTAACACCCTATTGCAAAGGTGATTGATAAGTTTAAGTAGAATGAATTAGCATCTGAATTCAAAACTGAACTTCTTCCTTCTCACCCCAAGGCCAGGTCAGAATTATGATGAGTTTGTGGCAATATTGTTAAAGTTATAAAGTAGGGTAGGGATTTCTGAAACCTTCATTTCCTCACTGCCTAAGCCACTGACCTTTCAGAAACATGGAGTTTGATTTTGCTATACACATGGACTCCCCCCTCCCCTGCACTTTGGGAGGGTCCCCCTGCAGTCATTTCACACTCGGTGGGGTTTTAATTGGCTTAAGGCGGGTAATAGAGGGAGGTCCTCCTCCAAGAGCTGACAGTCAACCAAATGGAAAGCACTCTCTGGTCCCAGCTCTGGAACTGGGAGTCGAGGTCATTGCTGGAACTCCAGCCAAACCTTAAAGCTGATCGGGGATGGGCGTTTAGACTGGGCCAGGCTAGCAGACCCTGCACAGATCCAAGGATGATAGTGCCGGGAGGGGCTGGAGAGATGCTCACTGGTTGGGAAGAGAGCCTCTGATGTCTTGGGGGTCTGTAAAGAGGATATTACACCCCACCACCATAAGCTGCCAAGATTTCGACTTGCACGATCTGTCACCAACACTTGCCCTTGGCTGGCTGTTTCAGGGTCTCAGAGAGGCGAGTGGGCCACCTGCAGCCTCCTCAGTCATGTGTGAATTTACAGTGAGGTTGGGAGGGTAAATGTTAGCAACAGTCCCCTTGGCATTGTGCCACTTGCTGTCTCACCTCCCGGGAGTATAATGTTTGAGACAGTTTAGAGTCAGTTCAGTTTTGTGGAGTGGACTTGCGGGTTTATGTTTGGTGCTACCCAAACAGTGGCTCAGTGGTCAGCACTGCTGCCTCACAGATCCAGGGACCTGGGTTCAATTCCACCATCGAGCGACTGTCTGTTTGCACATTCTCCCATTGTCTGCGTGGGTTTCCCCCAGTTTCCTCCCACAGTCCAAAGATGTGCAGGTTAGGTGGATTGGCCATGCTAAATTGCCCATAATGCCCAGGGATGTGCCGGCTAGGTGGATTTGTGATGGGAAATGCAGGGCTACAGTGATAGGGTAAAGTAGTGGGCCTGCATGGGATAGTCTTTGAAGGGGCAGTGTGAACTCGATGGGTTGAATAACCTGATTCTACACTGTAGGGGTTCTATGATTGTAAACCTCTTTGTGTTGGTTTGTACAGCCAGCTAACAAAGAGGACCTTCATGGCCCAGTCTGGTCAGGATTCAAACCCAGGCCTCAGAGCTCACTGCTCTGACCTATCCCCCATCCACAAGTGAAAGGAAATCTGAAACAGTGCCGGCACGGGGCTCTCACTTTCTTACAAGAAGAAAAAAATATTTAACCAGGGAACAAATGAGCAGAATCCCATTTACTGCAGCCAAAAGAGTGGATTTGGAGAAGTAGTGAGCCCCGCATTCCAATTGTGCAGAACAGGAGCCTGTAACCAGGCGGATGTGGCAGATCACTGGAGCGGCAGGAAGCTCCACAAACCTCTCGCCTGACATAGTGTTCCAGGCGCCTGCAGCTCGGTGTGACCACTGAACTGATCTCAAAATAAAAGCACGACCGTGCTAATTATCTAATTGGATGCTGCACTCAGTTTTGAGGTAGGCAGTGTTTGAAGGAACTCTCTGCCAACCGACAGGCTGCTCAGTCTTGTGTTGCACCAGCTGTTCTCACCTTCAGATCCCATTTGGCTGAGAACATTACAAGGTGTCAAACCAGACAGAAATATACTGATTTGTATAAGGAGGGCTCCTCCCCTCATCTATACCTGACTGAGCTAGTGATGCTGAATATTACAGTGAAACTTTGGAATAAGTTGATACATGACAGGGACAACCTGATTAGAACTTAGGAATCTGAATGGTGTGGCTGGTAAGTGTGATGCTGAGCCCAAGCCATGGAGTAAGGGAGGAGGAACGAACTGTCCAAATTCAGACTCCCATTTGTAGAATAATGATAGAGTCTATAATGTACTTGTGTGAAAGTTCAGTTAATGTATATTTTGTGTGAGCACGGGGGTTTGTATGGGGCTGAGTGACAGTGTTGGCTTCACTGGAGCTGTTTCATGGATGAGCATAGAGGGTATTTGGTGGAAAGGTAAAGGGGTTGAAGGAAGAGTACGTCGGGTTGCTTGGGGAAAAATTACAGTGCAGTATTTAGTATAGGTTTCTCTGTTTGGTGCCTCAGTGTTCTTCATGTGAAAGTGCGTTTGGGGATGTTATGTTTGAGGTGCGAGACAGTTTGGTGAGAGTTCACGTGCTTGTTGTATATTTGTTGAGTATGTGAGTGTTTAAGTTGGATGCCTTCCCTACTACAGATTTTCTGCTTAAACCCCTTTCATTTATCCTTCTCAATCCTTAAACAGGTATAAGGAGCTCATGATCTTCATGCACTTTAGGCTTGAGACCAGCTGCCTCTGCCATTTCCCTCCATTCCCCAATTCTACAAGGTGACATTTTACAGAAGGTTCTCATGTGGCATTGACTTTACCTTGAAGGCAGGACAGATGTTAAGTCTTATTAATAAAGACCCATTCCCTCCCCCATAAGGTCAGATGTCAGGATCCTCATTGTGCCATTTTCAATGTTCAACACGAGATTAGATTAGATTAGATTAGATTAGATTACTTACAGTGTGGAAACAGGCCCTTCGGTCTCTGGCGCTGTGAGGCAGCAGTGCTAACCACTGTGCCACTGTGCCGCCCACTACAGTAACTGAAGCACCATGTCCATATGCAGCAGACATGCCTAAACCTATCTAAGCCAGGGCTGATAAATGGAGAGTACCATTCACACCACACCTCCAGTGAGCAATGAGCACCTCCAACACGACAGAATCTAATCTCCC
The DNA here is from genome assembly GCF_004010195.1 of Chiloscyllium plagiosum. Classification (NCBI taxonomy): domain Eukaryota; kingdom Metazoa; phylum Chordata; class Chondrichthyes; order Orectolobiformes; family Hemiscylliidae; genus Chiloscyllium; species Chiloscyllium plagiosum. Next base: position 31,276,870 of record NC_057730.1, read on the forward strand.
CTTTATGTCCAATGGCATTGCCATTGCTGAATTTTCCCCATAGTCAACATCCTGGAGGTTACCATTAATCAGAAACTGAACAGGATTAGTCATCTAAATACAGTGAGCGTCAGAGGTCAGAGATTAGGGTCCCTGCAGCACTTAACCCACCTCCTGACTCATGAAAGCCTGTCCTCCATCCAAAAACACAAATGCTCTACTTGCCATGATTAATGCAGCTCCAACAACTCTCTAAGTCTAACACCACCCAGGACAACGATTGTTTGGCACATCATTCATCATCTTCAACATCCACTCCCTTCACCAGGGGCTGACAGTGTGTACCATCTACAAAACAGATTGCAGCAATTCACCAAGGCACCTTCAACAACACCAGCCCAAACCAGCAAGTTGTACCTTCCTGAAGGAAGAGGGCATATTCAGGGAAAAGCCCCACCTGCAAATACCTCTCCAAGCCACTCCCCATCCTGGCTGGGAACCATATCCGCTGTTCCTTTACTGGGGAAAGTCCTGGGACTCTTCAGCAGCTCTGTGCATGCTCTGACATGTCATTGACCGCAACAGTTCAAGGCGGCAGCTCACTACTGTCCTCTACAGAATAACAGGGCTCTTTTTAAAAATTCACTCTTGGGATATGGGCATCGCTGGCTGGCCAGCAGTGATTGCCTGTCCCTAGTTGTCCTTGAGAAGGTGGCAGTGATCTGCTTTATTGAACTGCTTCAGTGCACATGCTGTAGGTGGATCCAATGTCACTGGGGAGGGAATTCTAGGATTTGGATCCACTGACCGTGAAGGAACAGCGATAGATTTCCCAAGTCAGGATGGTGAGTGGCTTAGAGGGGAATTTCCAGATGCTGTTCACATGTATCAGCTTGTCCTTGGCCTTGTAGATGGAAGTGGTCATGGGTTTGGAAAGTGCTGTTGGAGGATCTTTTGGTGAATTTCTGCAGTGCATCTCTGCTGCTACTGAGAGTTGGTGCTGGAGGGAGTGGATGTTTAAGAATGCAGTGCCAATCAAGCAAGCTGCTTTGTCCTGAATGGTGTCAAGTTTCTTGAATATTCTCAGACTTAATTCACCCAGGCAATTGGAAAGTATTCCATCTCACTCCTGACTGGAGTTGAGAGTGTGGTGCTGGAAAAGCACAGTAGGTCAGGCAGCATCCGAGGAGCAGGAGAATCGATGTGTCAGTCATAAGCCCTTCATCAGGAAACTTGACTTGAGCCTTGTAGATCATGCACAGGTTTTTAGGGGTCAGTTGATGATTTACTCCTGCAAGTTTCAGAGCCTCTGCCTGGTCTTGTAATCACTGTTGTTATATGGTGAGCCCAACTCAATTTCTGGTCAGTGAGGACCCCCAGAATGTTGATCGTGGCAGATTCAGTGATGGTATAGCCATTGAACATCAAGAGACGATGATTAGATTCTCTCTTGTTACAGGTGGTGATTGCCTGACACTTATAGCTTGTCAGCCCAACCCTGAATAATGTCCACTTCTTACTGCATATGGACATGGACTACCACAGTATCTGAGGAGTCATGAATGCTGCTGACAATTGTACAATTATCAGCAAATATCCCTACTTCTAACCTTTGATGGAGGAAAAGTCATTGATGAAGTAGCTGAAGATGGAAACTACCCTGGGGAACTCTTATAGAGATGTCCTGGAGAGGAGATGACTGACCTCCAACAATGACAAGTGCCTTCATTTGTGTTGGGTATGATTCCAACCAGTGGAGAGCTTTCCCCATGATCACCATTGACTCCACTTTGTTAGGGCTCCTTGATGCCACACTCGGTCAAAGACGACCTTGATGTCAACTTCAGGTCCCCATATACATAGATAATAGACAACACGTAGACAATTCTTATTCTGTATAATCATTGATTGCAGCTTTGAAAAGGGGATAGGCATTATCACCAGTTTATTTTCAATTAATACGACATTTGCATACCATGAATGTTATTTGCCATTTAGTAACCCAAGCCTGTGAGCTGGGTTGCTTCATCATTTGAAGAGTTAGAAATGGAACTGAATGTAGTACAATTACCAGCAACCACCACTGTTTCTGGCTCTATGATCTAATACACATCAACCAGAAGACTACCTTCTCTTCCTGATGCTGCTACTCTTCTTATCTCTCATCTTCCTCCAAGGATACTATCTGTGCCTCCTTCCAATTCTCACCTACATGCTGTCCCCTAGGCAACCTACATGAAAACACATCAGTTTCCATGTACACTGACAACAACAGGTCTTTGACACCGCCAACTCTCTGAACCCCTTCAGTGTCTCTGAAGTATCAGACTGCGTATCCACCATCCAAAACTGAATGAGGAGAAATGTCTTCCAATTAAATGTGGGAGCACGTAAGGCATTGCCTTTGGTCCCCAGTGCCACCAGCTCCATCCCTTCCTTGACAATAGCCTGCAAACTGACTGCACCTTTAATGTCATATTGAAAGAAAGATGAGCTTCCACGTGTGTTATGCATCATCAGCAAGACTACCCATTTCAAACGCTGAAACATTGCCTTAGCTCAGCTGTGATCAAAACCCTTAACCCCTGTCTATTTTCATTCATTTCTGGCTGGTCACCTATCAACAATTATTCATAAACGGGTAGTAGTAGAAAACTCTTCTGCCCATATCCTTACCATACCAGACCATGTTCATTCATTACCCCCCGACCTCAATGTCCTACATGGATTCCTGGATAAATAACGCCTCAGTTCAAACTTTCTGATCCTTTCTCATATCTCGCTTGCTCCTCTCCATCTCCTGACCTTACCAAGGTATCAGTGTTTCCCTTGAATGTTCCCAATTTTATTTGCTCCATTATTAGTGGCCATGGCTCAGCTGCCAAGCTCCAAATTTATGGAATGCCCCTTCCGAAACCTCTCCATTTTATTTTCCTCTTCAAGATATTCTAAGAATCCTAACTATTTAGCCAAACTTTGGTCAAACTTTCTTAATACCTTCATCAATAGTTCAGTTTCAAATTTGTTTTCTAATAATCTGTGAAGTATCTGAACCTGTCATTATATCAAAGGTCCTAATCTATGTACAAGCTGCCATCATTATGTCTTTGAGTATTTGGGGCATGGTCTATTTCTATATGTTTGCAATGTGTGTGAGCTCAGTCTGTGACTGTAAGCAGTGTGTGGGGTGTGCGCACACGCGTGTGGTGGTGGGAAGAAATGTGCGTGTGTATGCGTACGTGCACATGTGCCAAACTAACCAAGGACATTCATGTGTTATTAGCCTGTGGATCTACAACTCAGACAGAGAAAGTACTTTCAGGAGAGGAGTAAGGAAGAAAATTGGACAGAATATAAGGGATAAAAAGATCACTCACCTTCAAAAATCAATAGAGTAATGAAATCCTCCTTTAAACCCTCTCCTGCAAACACTCTGCTTGAACAGGGTGCTTCAGTTAACATAAATACTGATGGGATTTGATATTTACTGTTTAATTATTTTCCCTGTCTGGTTACTCAGTGATTAGCATCAGCAATGATAAACACAATTAAGACTGATGTCATCATTAAGTGTGACAAGCAATGACTGACATACTACAAAGGCTGCATCTGTTATTTGTTTCAAGGAGCCTAAAACCTTCCATCCCTCCTGTTCTTCCTAATACTGGAAAACTCTATCCTTCTGCTTATGTTGTAGCATGACTGCTCTTCCAAGCAATCTTTTATACGTGAAGCATTTTCAGATGTTTGAGCCATTACGACAGAAGGCAAAAATAGTGATGAGCTAGGAAGTAGATAGCTTTGTATTTTTGCACGTAGCTCATCTCATCTCCATAATGGCAACATAGACCCCTGGGGCTCCCACACTGAACTCGTCTCTGTAGTGCTGCCAGAGACCTCTGTGCACAACAGGGGACTAAGTAGGACTTTGAAGATGTCCTGTACTCCGGGAGCCTTTCCTTTTAAAGGGCACAATTCCAATTAAAAGGAAATAAAAGCCACAGCAGCCTGGAAGATTGAAGGACAAGCAGGATGTTGTACCATGCCAGCAGAAAGGGCACCACATTTCAGTAATGCCACACTGGAGCAGGCAGGAGGAGGCACAGGGAGATTTAGCGGCTGGAAGCTTCCTATCTCGTGAATGATATGGGCATTGGAGAGTCAGTTGGGAAAATACAGTGAGAGCAGCAGGAATTAGATTTTTGACGCAGAAAAGCAAATGCCCAATTCTCTAACTACCTTTTGAATGGTGGGACTAGAATCTTGCAAGTGAGCAGCGGGTGGTCGCTAGACATCTCTTTTGCATACATTTGCAAGCTATCATGTAACTGAATCCCTCATTAATATACAGCTTCCCCCACCTGTCAGGTAGATATTAGAGAGAGATAGGTACCTGGTGACTCCAGCTCAACTTGCTCATCCAGGTTTCCACCTTTAACAGCTACTCAGGGTACACTGCAGGATCAGTGACCACCTGCCACCTCCATATACAGACACTGGCAGCAGACATTTACAAGCCTCCCCCCACCCCACATCACACTCCAGCAGCTCTCCTATTCAGTACTGCACCTTAGAGCACACCATTACCTTTCATTGTACTGCTGGTACCAGAACAGTGTGCACACAGGAACAGACACCTATTTCATGGACTGGGCACCTCCCACATCCTCACTCAATGCCCATTTGGATGCTCCCGCATCTCTGCTTTGCCTTGTGCTTTTGCACTTTGCCCCCCTCAGCCAAATCTTCACATCTTACTGTAATTCTGTCTTACCTTCTAATTCATCAGAGACACTAAACCAGGCAGCTTGACATGGCTGCCTGCAGTGATCAGTCCATGTTACTGTATGGCACCACACTATACCCATCTCATGCCTACACTGTGTGCCAACCGAGTATGTGAGAAACACACTGCACAGACAGTCAAATCAGCATCGCTCAAAATTCCAAGGGGAGACAGCCTTCACTCAGGGTGCCAGCACAATAAGTCATAGCCCTTGTCCAGCTTCAATCCTGGGGGTCAGACATGGTCAGTTGACTGCCCTCAGTGGTCAGGATCAGGAGGACCATGTCACGACAGTCTGGGGAACGGACCACGGTGAAGCCTGCAGGTCCCGCATAACAAGTTCAGAGATTCAAGGTAAGTCAGCCAGGGAGCTGCACAAGGCAGGCATCTGGTCATCCATCAGTCAGGGTTGTCCATCCAAGACAACCAATGGGTGGGCCACAGTCAGTCCCGAGCATCAACTCAATGAAAGTCAATGGAATGGAGGAAGTTTAGGGATATTGAGGACTACTGCTGTGGTAGGAAGCTGGGAAGTTAATTGTGCAGATCAGAGAGTGTGCTGGGATACAGAGAGGGCAATCATTGTGATGGCTGGAGGGGGGGGGGCATCTTAATATATAATGAATGGAGAGATGGTAGTGCACTGGAGGACGTGGGTTACTGTGGGAGGAGGGATCATTGGCAGTCATAACCACTCTGGTCTTGATGCAGGGGGACAGTGAGCACTAAGCTGTAAGGCAGGGGTCAGGGATAGTTGTTGAGAGGTGAAGACAGAATTCAGAGAAGGTGGGTAATAGTTTGTGGAAGCTCAGTACTGATGGGCTTCTCAGGGAGTTCCCAGAAAGGAACCTGGAGAATTGGGGGTGCCGTTTATTACCGGGCTGGGCCTGTGGCTCAGTGCATCAAGTGTGGCCTATGGTGCTCTCCGTACTCATGCGGTTCATAACCGGAAATGGAAAGTGGCTGCGATGATATCCAGGGTGAGCAGAATAAGGTTTTTTTTTGCTGTTTGAGTGAGTGTGTTCTATTTGTGCATGATCAGAGCATCCTACATGTAACTGCATGCACTGTCCAACTGTGTGGGATACAAATCCTGGTCATAGGTAGTCTTCACCATGTCATTGGTCATTGCAGATTGAAGATAATCATCTCTGTAAAACACAGGTAATCACAGGTGACTGGAAAAGTGGCACCTGTGGACCATAACTCACAAAGACCCCATTCCAAGAGATGTTGCACTAGGAGATAGAACTGATTTCCTCTCAGATTGAACTGCGAGTATTTACCAAAATGCTTTTCTACGCTATGTTACCTTTGAGGTGACGTTGGGGTGGATGTCGAAAATCCATCAACTCAGCTCCAGCACATCTCTGCAGTAGGTCCTCAGCATAGTGTCTAAGACCTAACCATCTTCAAATGGTTCATCAATGACCTCCCCTCCATCATAAAATCAGAAGTGGGGATGTCCACTGGTATTTACCCAACATTTACTTCTCCTTCGATACTGGTGTAGTCAGGGCAGTTCCAACTACATCTTTATGATTAAGGACAATGTGAAAAACTGGAAGGGATGGAGATATTTGAATATTTTCTGAACTAAAGAGGAGATTTTAGCAAGGAATGAGGTGAACAATTTAGCACGAACTCTAAACCATCTGTGGTTTTCAGAAAGTCAGTACCATTGGAGAAACAGCCAAACGAAGAACACACACACAAGCAAACAAAAAAAAACACACCTTATTCTGCCCACCCTGGGTATCATCGCAGCCATTTTCCAATTCCATTTTGGAACCCCATGAGTATGGACAACAGCGTAGGCCACACTTGGCACACCGAGATACAGGCCCAGTCTGGTAATAAATGGCACCCCCAATTCTCCATGTTCCTTTCTCTCATTACAGAAATGAGAAATTAGGGGGGCTTTTTGTCCTTAATTGCTAGAAGACCTAGCTATGGGTCCCGTGTTTGTGGCTGCTGAGCAACCATCTTTGGTCTTGGTCTCTGCTGCAAAAAAACCTTGATGCAGTCAAAATAAAGAAATCTTCCACAGCTTTATGTAAAAGTGGCAAGTCTCACTCTCCTTCACTTGGTTACAGTTAAGGAATCGGAGAGAAAAAAAAAGATCCACCCCTCAGTATGGTGACTGCCTTGTAAACCCCGAGGTACTGATCTGTGATCACTCTCCAAAGACTTGGAGTCACTGTGACAGTGAGCAAACATCCCAGAGATGCAGTCCATCTTCTATTTCAGAATAAATGACAGAATAAGTTGTAGAAATGGTAAAGTAACAAATAATTTAATATTAAATTGATATTGCTAAAACTGAAACAGCATCATAAGTTCACCTTTCCCTCTCTGCTTCTCCAGTTGCCACTTTCTGATTATCCCCAGGGTCCAGGCAATATGCTCCTTTGCTGCTGCCATTTCCACCTCAGACCTGGAGATGGTCACGCCGTGCAGGTCTTGCACCTCCTCAGAGAGTGGGTTTTGACTGACCGGTCCTGGCTTGTCTTTCAATGCGTCCACCAAGATGGGAGGGGAGGGGGGGGGGGGGGGTGAGGGCAAGATGCACAGGGCCCCCAGCTTCCCGCAAGAGGCTCCAGGGTGACTGAAACCAGCGGCAGAACCTGCTGCATGGACCATGAGAGGCCGAGCCCCACGCTCAGCAGCCAAACTCTGCCAAGGCCATGTTGTAACCCTGTGAGTGGATTGGAGATGGGCTATGAGGGTTCTTAAAAGCTGGCACATATCAAATGCTAATGTTCTTGGATGAGGGGTTGTGTGGCCAGTGCCCAGTGAGCGTGCCTCGAGATGTTTGTATGTAATGCCAACATGGAGCTCACCGGGAACGAACCAGGAGCTGAACCAGCGAGGTGCTTGCTCTGGTGTCCTTGTTGAGTTGACTTGACATCAGGCTTGCTTGATGAGCTGGGAGGCTAAAGATCAATGAGGTGAGTAGGGCTGTGAACAAAAGCATTTAACAAGCGACAATCACAATCAATGGTCATCTTGCCACTGCCCAGCACGAATCTTGCCACACTACTTCAGGAAAGTATAAAAGATGCTGAGAGTTGCTCCCAATGTCGAGATGGAGCTCACTGTCACTCGTTGCCTGATTCTACCACAAACCCTGCCAGATCTTTGCTGGTTTAGGCTGTGGCCCATTTGCATTTGTTTACTTTTTTTGTGTGGATACAGTCAGGAAGGTGGTGGAGGAGCTGCAGTTCTTGCTTGCGTTTCTGACTCCTCCAAGGATAGAAGGAGATGGCAGGTCAGAGGCTCCGTTAACGTGACAAGATCTTGGCTGTCATCGAAACCCTGGGAGAAACAAAATCTGTTTCACAGTGAGGTACTGGACAGCAGATCCCAGAATTCTAACTATTAAGCACTCTCAAAAGATGAGGAGAGGGAGAAACACTAACAATATAAAGGTGATAATCACTTTGAGAAAGTTTGACGTGAAAATACCCAGTCACCGGAAACTACAGAGGAGTGAGCTGAATTTATAGAGAATGATGTTCAAGGTGTGTGCCACAAAACCTCCGACAATGATTGAATGCTGCTTCAATGGTGCACAGGCTGTCTCAGCGTGAGTTTACAGACAGAGCTATAAACAGTTTCCATATGTCGAGTGTGAGGAGCCTTTGCTGAACTGAACTCCTTGCTCTTCTTACCCACCCTGTGGAGCACACTGTACAACACGTGACTGAAATTCGTAGCACACAGTTTGCTTTTGCACCCATATTCACTCTGAATTTAACGTGTGAAATAAATTTTCCTCCTTTTTATTGCCAAGTGACAATTGAGATCAAAAGATAACTGTGAGCACAGGTTAAATCTTCAAATTTATAAATACACTAAGTTCCAATGTAAAGTGAGGAAGATTTAACTCTCAGCAATCTGAAATTATCCCAATAAATAGGCAGATGATGGAGATCTGTCTGTCAAAATCAACCTGTCTGTCTGTCAAGCCAGCTGGCTAGCTACTTCCTTCAGCACACAAGCAGAACAGCCATGTCTTGATCACTCGTTCACGGGTTGTGACGGCCAGGTGAGAAATGGTTAGGGTTCTCCTCTTTCCAACCTTCTCAGTCAGTCACAACAATGCTTGCGTACGTTTTAGCATCAGGCTGTGCCTCCCTCCAAATTAAAAATGTACTTGTCTAATTTTTACTCTAGCAGTAAGGACGTCATCACAAGATTTTCCTGCATTAAAAAAAAGAGCAAGTTTATTACTGCTGTGTTAACCTCCAAAGAGATAATAAAATGTGACGTTAAGCATAATGCCTTTAAGCAGTCACATGGCCTTCACGCATCCAGACAAACCTAAAAGCAAGAGTGTCTGGTGAAAAAAAAATAGTAATGTATCATGCACTCCTTTGGATATAGGTTTTAACCTGATACCATGATAGATTGGTTGATAGCTTGGATGAATACTGCTAGTATCCTTTAAGATCTTTGATTTCTGATTTTTTTTTCCAGTCAGTGCTATCATCTGCAGACAAACCAATGTGCATCTCTCCATAGGGTAGCTTTGCTGACAATATCCTCTCTTAGTATAAGAATCTACCAGACCTCAGTGACCTACTGTAGGAAAGGCAAACTATTTACAGACCTAACTAGAAGAGGTTCTTACATTGAACAAGAATTAGTTTATTCCCTATGAGCTAGTTTCAGGTCACATTAACATGAAAGACATTGTTACAAAGACTACATTTTACTCCTTTGACATCCTAATCACTTCTTCCACAAGTCGATATGACATCATAGTGACTGGTGCCACAAGTACTCCCTGGTTTTAATCCTTTTATACCCTTCCATCCTAACACAAAACTCTTCCTCAGAGCTTTTATGATTAACAGTATACATTTCTGTTCACAACTACATTTACCACTTACCCTATCTCAACTTCTCCCCACCCCCAACCTTCCGATTTCATTCTGGAGGGATTGGTGAACTTCTTGTGGATGGTACATACTGCTGTTACTCAGGTGGTGGAGGGAGTGATGGTTCTGGAGGTGGCACCAATCAAACAGGCTGCTTTGTCTTTGATTCCGTCAAGTTTCTTGAGCTGCTGCATTGTTGAAGCTGCATCCACCCAGGCCAGTGGGGAGTAGTCCATCACGCTCCTGACACATGCCTTGGAGATAGGGAAGAGGCGCTGGGAATCATGAGGTGAGTTATGCACTAGTCTCCCATCTGCTCTTGTAGCCATATATTTGTATGGCTAGTCCAGTTCAGTTTCTAGATTAGAGTGGTGCTGGAAAAGCACAGCAAGACAGACAGCATCCAAGGAGCAGGAAAATCTTGAAGGGCTTTTGCCCAAAACATTGATTCTCCTGCTCCTCGGATGCTGCCTGACCTGCTGCGCTTTTCCAGCACCACTCTAATCTAGACTCTGATCTCCAGCATCTGCAGTCCTCACTTTTGCCCAGTTCAGTTTCTAATCAATGGTAACACCAGGATGTTGATAGTGGGGTATTCAGTAATGGTAATGTCATTGGATACGAAGGACCTGCATTTCATCACAGACTGCTTCGCTGTCGGAGGAATCATGAATGGTGCTAAACATGATTGTCAGAGTTGGAGGGTTTGAGCCAAAGGGAGAGGCTGAACAGGCTGGGGCTGTTTTCACTGGAGTGTTGGAGGCCGAGGGATGACCTTATAGAGGTTTTTAAAATCATGAGGTGCATGGATAGGATAAATAGACAAGGTCTCTTCCCTGGGATGGGCGAGTCCAGAACTAGAGGGAATAGGTTTCGGGTGAGAGGGGAAAGATATAAAAGAGACCTAAGGGGCAACTTTTTCCACGGAGAGGGTGATGTGTGTATGGAATGAGCTGCCATGGAAGTGGTGGAGGCTGGTACAATTACAGCATTTAAAAGACATCGGGATTGGTACATGAATAGGAAGGGTTTTGAGGGATATGGGCCAAGTGCAGGCAAATGGGACTAGATTAATTTAGGGTATCTAGTCGGCATGGACGAGTTGGACCGAATGGTCTGTTTGCGTGCTGTATGACTCAATGATGAACTCTCAGTGAACATCCCCACTTCTGACCTTATGATGGAGAAAAGGTCATTGGTGAAGCAGCTGAGGGTAGTAGAACCAAGGGCACTCCCTTCAGGGACTCCTGTAGAGATATCCAGAGCTGAAATAACTAACTTCCAACAGCCATCCCCTCTTCCTATCTGCCAGGTGTGATTCCAAACAGTGGAGACTCTCATTGCCTCCAGACTCCTCCAATTCCTATTGATGCAGTGAATCCAAATGGCTGATGATGGGGACCTCAAAATGGAAGCGGAGGTGAAATATTTACTTTGCACTTCTGACTTAAAATGGAAGTAAAAGTTCAGCTTTGTCCTTTACACTGATATGTTGGGTTCTCCCATGGTCGAGGATAGGGATAGTTGTATAATGTCCTCCTACAGTGAGATGTTTCAATTGTCCACCACCATTAACAACTCAATTTAGCAGGACCGCAGAGCTTACATCTAAGCTGTTTATTATGGGGTCATTTTACTTTGTCTAATGCATGTTGTTTATAACTACTCGTGTGCCAAATAGTTTACATTGTTGCTTCATCAGGTTGACAGCTCATTTTTGTGTTTGCCTGATATTGTTCGTGGCATGGCCCTCCTGCATTCTTTGTTGAACCAGGATTGACTCCCTGGCTTGGTGGGAAATGGGGAATGTGCCAAGCCATGAGATTACAGATTGTGTTGAATTATAATTCTGCTGCTGCAGTTGGGCCATAGTAACTCATGAATTCCCAGCCTGGAGTTGATGGATCTGTTCCCATTGTTTCTCAATCAGCACAGTGGTAGTGCCACAAAGCCTGATGAAGGGCATACTCATTGTGAAGTTGAGACCTTGTTTTCACAAATTCTGTGCGATGGTCCCTCCTACTGATACAGTAGTGAATGAATGCATCTGTAATAGTTGGATAGAGAAGCTTGGGGTTAATGAGACTTTTCCTTTTGTTACTTTCTCAGCAGATGCCACAGACTTGTGCAGTCATTAATGGTACTGCTGAAGACAATGAAGTCTCCCATCAGTGTACATCTGAGCCCTTGCCACCTGCAGTGCATCCTCTGAGTGATGTTCAATGTGGTGGTGAAGTGATTCATCAGCTGAAGTGGGTGGAGTGGGGGAAGTTTGCAGTTGGGTGGTTATCAGTAGGAGGTTTCCTTACTCATGTTTGACCAGAAGCCAAGACACTGCACGCAGTACAGAGTCAATGTTAAGAACCTGAAGACAATTCCTTTCCAACTGTGTATTAGTGTGATACCATATATGGTTGGTCTGTTTTGGTGGGACAGAACATATCCAACAACAGCGATATTGTTGTCCAAGGCAGTGTGCGTAAAGTACAATACTGTACATTTGATTATCTCAGGCTGTTGCTTGACTAGTCTGTCAGACAGCTTTCCCAAGTTTGTCACATGCTCCCAGATGTTGGTTAGGAGGACGTCGTACAGTTGACAGGGCTAGACGCCACTGACATTTCTGGTGCCCAGGTTGATGCCAAGTGTTTCATCCAATTCAATTCCTTTCTTTAGGCTTTGTAGTAGTGTGATACAAATGGGTAGCTGACTAGGCCATTTCAAAAGACAGTTAAGTGTCAACCATAGTACTGTGGATCTAGAGTTACATGTAGATCAGACTGAGTAAGAGTGTTTGCACCAGAGGCTTTTATTTGTTCCACAACACTGACAAGGATGTGTGTGTGTCTGCTGTCAGTCCTATACGCTGGATTAGTTTGTCACAAATGGCACTTGTCATTATGAACATTATGAACCAAATGGATTCTACTAATCACCAATCCAAAATTTGTCATCCCTTCTTAGGGTTGATCTGTGCTGTTTACAGACTTCTGCTTCACTCACCATCTGAATGGCTTTCTCTACAGTCAAATCTGACAGACTCATCATAACTCTGAGAACAACATTATGAATTACAACTTCAAATCACCATAGTCACATTTCTCTACTAATACAAGCATATTATATATAGATTATTGACAAAACCATCTATGGATTCTCCTGAATGCTGATTTCTTCCATTAATAAATCTTGCTTCTTGAAGAATTCATTTGTTTTGGAATTAAGTGATTGGGAAAGGCTTTCAGTACTTGTTCAAGAAAAAAATCTGTCACTTCTTTTACAACTGAGTGAACTATAACACCAACTATACTCCCAACTGTGTACAAAATTATATTTGCTTGATCAGCTACTTATTATTTAATTTAGAAGCTATACTGTCTCTTAAAAAATGCTTTCTCCAAGATGTCCAATTGTGTGTTCAATTTGCCCCATCTCTGAATTTCTCCCTGGCAAGATTATTTCTGGTGCCATATCTGCACAACATGATTACCTATTTCCCTTGCTTAATGGTTTTTATTTTGCAGGACCAGTGTTGCCACTCTGTGCTGCTATTTTGGAGGATTTTCTTATGTTCTGTGGCCAGAAGGAGGATTGCTGCCTTCTCTCAGCTAAAGTAAAGAATTCACACTTTTAACAGCTAAAATGGATGAGACTTAACATCTTCGTGGTTTCACTCAATGAATCCCAAAGTTCATGGGCTTAATAAATGCTCTTTCTTTAATGCTTTTATTAAACGAATTCCACTGCTTGCAGTTTGATAAATGATTGTGACTTAAATTACAGTTTTACTAAATGATTCCCACTTTTTGCAGCTTTGAGATTAATCCTGTCTTCAATTTCTTTTCTGGATGAGTCCCACTATTTGCAGCTCAAATAATGATTCCCATCTTTTTCATTTTTTTTCCCCATCATCATTTCTGCTTCCTGGATTTGAGACCATGAGATATATCAGCAGAAGTTAAGCCATTCAGCCCCACTGAGCCTGCTCCACCATTCAGCCCCACTGAGTCTGCTCCACCATTCAGCCCCACTGAGTCTGCTCCACCATTCAGCCCCAATGAGTCTGCTCCACCATTCAGCCCCAATGAGTCTGCTCCACCATTCAGCCCACTGAGTCTGCTCCACCATCCAGCCACACTGAGTCTGCTCCACCATTCAGCCCCACTGAGTCTGCTCCACCATTCAATCATGGCTGATCAGTTTCTCAACTCGATTCTTCTGCTTTCTTCCTGAAATCCTTGATCACCTTATCAATCAAGAATCTATCTCCATCTTAAATATACTGTACTCACTGACCTGGCCTCCACAGCCTTCTGTGGCAATGAATTCCATAGATTCACCACTCTCTGGCTGAGATAGTTTCCCTTTATCTCCGTTCTAAAAGGTCTTCCCTTTACTCGAAGGCTGTGCCCTTGGGTCCCGGTCTCCCCTATCAATGGAAGCATCTTCTCAACAGCGACTCTGCACAGGCCATTCGGTAGGATGCAAGTCTCAATTAGATCCCCCATCATCGTTCTAAAGTCCATCCAGTATAAACCCAGAGTCCTCAAACTTTCCTCATATGTTAAGCTTTTCATTCCTGGGACCATTCTCATGAACTTCCTCTGAACACGCTCCAGGCCCAGTACATCCTTCCTGTGATATGGGGGCCCAAAAGTGCACACAATATTCCAAATGTGGTCTGACCAGAGCTGTATAGAGCCTCAGAAGTACATCCCTGCTTTTATATTCAAGTTCTCTCAAAATAAATGCCATCATTGCATTTGCCTTCCTAACTACTGACTCAACCTGCAAGTTTACCTTGAGAGAATAGAACATAGAACATAGAAGAATACAGCGCAGTACAGGCCCTTTGGCCCTCGATGTTGCGCCGATCCAAGCCCACCTAACCTACACTAGCCCACTATCCTCCATATACCTATCCAATGCCCGTTTAAATGCCCATAAAGAGGGAGAGTTCACCACTGCTACTGGCAGGGCATTCCATGAACTCACGACTCGCTGAGTAAAGAATCTACCCCTAACATCTGTCCTATACCTACCACCCCTTAATTTAAAGCTATGCCCCCTCTTGGATTAGAACTCCCAAGTCTCTTTGCACTTCAGATTTCTGAATTTTCTTCCCATTTAGAAAATAGTCCATGCTTCTACTCTTCCTACCAAGGTGCATGACCTCACACTTTCCCACATTGTACTCCATCTGCCACTTCTTTGCCCACTCTCCTAACCTGTCCAAATCCTTCTGCAGCCTCCCCGCCTCCTCAATGCTACTTGTCCCTCTACCTATGGATTGTCTGCAAACTTAGCTAGAATGCCTTCAGTTCCTACATCTAGATCATTAATGTATAAAATGAAAAGTTGTGATCCCAACACAGTCTTGCGGAACACCTCATCACCGGCTGCCATCCTGAGAAGGACACTTTTATCCCCACTCCCTGCCACATAGCCAAGCTTCTATCCATGTTAGCATCTTGCCTCTGACACCATGAGTCAAAAACTGACTCAGCAGCCTCCTGGCACTGTGTCAAAAGCCTTTCTGAAGGAAGGTAGATAACATCCATTGACTCTTATTGGTCCAACATGCTCGTTACTTCCTCAAAGAATTCTAATAGGTTTTGTCAGGCATGACCTCCCCTTGATGAAACCATGCTGACTTTGCCTTGTTTTACCATACATTTCTAAGCATTCAGAAATCTCATCCTTCACGATGGATTCCAGGACCTTAGCCACAACTGAGGCTAGGCCAACTGATCTGTAATTTTCCATCTTTTGCATTACTCCCTTTTTAAACAGGGCTGTCACGTTTGTGATTTTCCATTCCCCTGGGATCCTTTCTGATTCTAGCAATTCTTGAAAGATCACCACTAATGCCTCCGCTATTTCTTCAGTTATCTCCCCGAGAACTCTGGGGTGTAGCCCAACTAGTCCAGGTGATTTCTCCACCTTTAGGCGATTCAGTTTTTCTAGCACCTTCCCCTTGGTGATGGCCTCCATGCTCAGCTCTGCCCCCTCACTCACTTGCTACCTCTAAACCAGCAGCAGGACTTTGGGGTCTTGAGTTCAGAAAATATTGGCAGCAGCATTTCAGTTCATAAGGCTAGGAAAAAAGCTTGGGTACGTTTAGGCTCTCTCACAAGATGCATAGAGTTTAAAAGCCAAATACAGAGGAACCTTGATTATCCGAATATCAGATGCTTGGCGAAACTTTGATATCTGGTATTTGATTATCTGGAATTCGATTAACTGAATGAAATACTTCTGCACATGTTCTTTGGATAATCAAGGTTCCTCTGTGGTAACGAGTTCATACTAAATCTTAGTCAAAGGCACAATTGTGGTATTGTGTGTAGTATAGGACTCCATGCTATATGCAGCATGTTAGGCATTTAAGAAAGGGAAGGTATTCATCACCTTGTATGAAGAAACACAAAGAGTGAGTTTAACAAGCATGTGACTTATTAGGACCATGCTGATTACATGATGTCAATATCCTGATGAAAGATCACAAACACAAAATATTAATTCCTGTTCTTTTTCTACACATGCTGCCACATCTGTAGTGTTGCCAACATTTCCTCTTTTTACTTCCAATTTCTAGCCTTTCTTCTTACACAGAAAGGGTCTCTTTCCGATAGTTGAGGGGAAGTGATCAAAGGGCCACATGACAAGATTAAAATGACAATGATTTAGAGCCAAAAGCAGGGCAAACATCCTGAAGCTTTCACTATGGAACTGATCACAGTCATCAGTTGCCCCATGATTGGAGAGGGGATGTCTACTCAGGATGTGGGTGTCAGCAGTGGATCGTCATATGACAAAACAAGCCAATTCTCAACCCAAAGGTTATATGGGCAGGGCAGGATGTACCAGGAGGCAGTGGATCAGAAATGCAGGACTTGTTCTACTTTGTTTCCTTCCTTGTTGCTGCTCTATTTGATCATTAAGGCGTTTGGACTCAAAGCAGTATGCTGTTTAATGATTTTCAGTGATTGGTGGCAAGCTTCTCCCAGTCACTAATGTCAATATTGCCTCAGGATGTCTTTATAACACTTTCTTAGACCTCCCAAAAATGCTGGCCTTTTGAGAGATGAGCAAACCAAGGTTGAGAAATACTTTTTAGCCATGTCACCCCTATTGTGATTGATCTTGTGGGATTTTTTGGTCTGGCTGCCTGTGGAACTGACAACCTTCCCATTGAATCCAGAGAATGTGGCAAAGGAATTGCTGGTGAAATCTCTCCAGCACTTTTACATGTGGCTGATACACAGTCTACATTTCACTGATGTGTTGGGGTGTTTGTGTACACGATGGCTATTGTTGACTTGAGGTGGTCTATTTGGCAAATGTTCACAGCATTAGAGATCGAGGTAAAGCTGTCTGTATTCTAGATTAGATTAGATAGGGTGAAGAAGAAAAATACAGTGAGGCAATATCAGAACTGAGTGACTAAGTGAGGGATATTGTTCACTTTAAGGGTGAAAACTAATTTATTTGCTTGGGCCTGTTTCAATTTGACATTTTACTAATTTAATGTAACTGAGATAAACCAGTAAATAACTATTTTTCCAAGCCCCACAGAGTCCCCACCTAATGACTCTGTGCATTTTCTAAAGTCAGCCACCACACACTGGTTAACTTACATGTGACTGAGCACAGCTTGGCTTTATACTGACCAAGAGGATGACTCCCCCTCACAGCAGCTACTCACTGTACGTCTTTTCACAGACAGCTAGTTTCACCCAGCTGCTACTGCCCCTTCATTTCGCTAAACTCTATTCTTACTCAGTTACTTGTGGGTTTCCTTCACCTTTGCTATCAGCTACACTGAACTATTAATGGCACATGGCTTCTTCGAGTCTTTACAGCTCCCAAACCTTTCTCAGAGCCCTCGACCCCTACACCAGCCCTACTCCACCTGTCTCCCTGGACTCTTCTGGCATCATAATGGCTAGCCACAGCAGGGATGGAGACTCTGCCCCTAAATACCTAATTGACATGCAGCCTTAAGGTAGCAAACATCACCCCTGATTCCAACTGACTAAAGTGACTGCACCGTAATCCTTGAACCAAACTGAGTGACCTATTTGATAACCTTGTAACAAGCCATTGCTCTTTTCCGTGAGCAGTATTTAATGTTCTAAAACTTGGAAACGTCAAATGTTGCAACTCTATGGAGCTCTCCATTACCCGAATATTACCGCTTTCACAGATTTAGCTTGCATCTTATAAGTTCAATATCATGGAGTAGCACCAATGCCATATACTATAGTAAAACTAGCCTTAATTTCATATTCCATTTTCTTTGCAATAAACTCCAATGTTTTATTTGCTTTCCTAATCATTTGTTGTGCATGTATACTCCCTGGGACCATCAGGACACCGAATCCCTTCTGTACCATAGAGTTCTGCAATCTTTCTCCATTGAAATAATACACCACTTTAATATGATTTAAATAAAGTAGTGAGTTCAATCAACTCTACAGACTTAAGCACATAAACTAGAATAACCATTCAGTGCATTACAGAGGGAGCATGGCACTGTTTGAATTACCTGGAAGTGAATTATAGACTACTGAGGATGTGGATGGTTTCTATATATACACATTAACAAATAGCTGGGAATGACTACAGACTAGAATTTAATTAAGGAGTTTGGGTGGTTTTGATAAAAGCTTTTCTTAATATGACTTAACTAATTTTAGACAGTCATGCAAGAACAATTTTCACAAACACCCACACAGATTTATGAAAAACAATTAGTTGCTAATTTGTGATGATGGTGAAATGTCTTTGTGATTCCAAAGTAAAGTCTACATGAAATCTATTGTGCCAATTTATTGCAATTTGGGTCCTGCTGTGACTGTAAATGAGTGTTTAGGTGTGTGGGTGGTGCAGTTGTTTAAACTGTGTCCTGGTACCCCCCCCCCCCCCCCCCCACCGCAGAACCTGCTACAATTCAGTCCAGACACAGGGGTGCAAGCAGGTCTCTGCTCTTTACTGCCTGTCGGAGTGACGTCAGAAATGGATTCCAGGCAACATATTTAAAATTCCCACATGGCATCAATCCATGGATAAAATTTGCCTGATTTTAGCACTAATTGGTACTAAAGGATGAATTTAATGAATGTATTTGTTAGACTGCATTAGTAAAATCTGCCTTTAAGTCATGCTCAAAAGGATTCTGGATTTCTTGAGATATGTTATGAAAGATGTCATACTGATACAATAAAGCAGATCGGGACATTAGAGAGAGCTTCATTCTGTCTTTAGCCAGTGGTGTGCCTACTCTGGGATTAAACATAAGAATACATAAGATATGAAATTGTAGCTTCAGTATAGACCATCAGGCCCTTCAATTCTGTTCAGCCATTCAACAAGATAATCGCTCACCTTCTCAAATTATCCCCATATTCCTTAATTAATTCCTGCACACCTATACATTGGTTGGCCTCTGTCTTGAATGTTCTCAATGACAGAACATCCACAGCCCAGTGAGGTGGAGAATCCCATAGATTCACAATCCTTTGAATGAAAGTGTTCCTCCGCATCTCTGTCTTAATACCTACCCCCGATTGTGAGGCTGCATCCCAGTGTCCGTTTTCTCCTAATGGAAAAGAAATTCTCAGCATCGATCCTGCTAAGCCCTTTAAGAATGTTATGTTTCAATTATGTCTTTCATTCTTCTAAACTACATGGAACGCAGGCCTACTCTACTCAATCTTTCCTTTATCCAAACAGATCTTTGATGCACTCCTCCTTGGGTAACTGCAGACAGAATTTCAGGCGGAGGGCTTACCATTGAACTGTACAATTGTAGTAAGTTTTATTTTTACCCTTCTACTCCAATCCCTTTGTGACAAATGTTTACATTCTATTTGCCGACCAAACTGCTTCCTGTACCTGCATATTAACTTTGTGCTTCATGCACAAGGACATTTAGATCACTCCTCCAAATACAAATATTACCAAATCTCTCACCATTCAAAAAACATTAAGCTATTTTAATGTTAACTCGTTGCAACATTGCAGTCCATATGCTATATACTTGCTCACCTGAACTGTCTATCTATATACCTCCAACAAATTTTGTACATTCTCCTCACCACTTACTTTCCCACTTACCTCTATCATCATTCTGGATTGTATAGGTTTTAAATAGCTGAGGCCCAAGTACTGGGAGAGTGAACAGTCATTTGCAAGGACAATGGAGTCAAGTATTGAATTAAACACATTAATTTCTATCTGTGCTTTAATGAATCCAATTTATTGTGAATGCTTTGTGCAATCCAGAACATTTAGCTTTGATGTATTTTTTCCTTTTTAAATTCCCTGACATTATCTTAGTAATGAAAATGCCAGCTCTCACTGTCCATTTTGACCCATACTAATTATTCTCACATTGCTTTCCTTCATAACCCTGACACTTCCCTTAGTGTGTTTAGATGTACCCTTTCTTGAATTCTTCCAAATCCCTCATTTCCCCCAAAATTGTTTAAAAACATTATCTACTGCACTACTTATTCATTTGGCTACAATGCCAGTGCCAGCCAATTTTAATCTGAGCCTACACAAACAGACCAATCACTCTTTCCTTAGTATAGGTGTCAAAGGCCATTAAGAGAAACTCTGTCTCCCATACTACTGCATCAGCTCTGCATTTAACATTCTAACCTGTTTGTCCCTTAGCGAGCTGACATGTGCTCAAGGTCAATAATCCAGAGATTATTTTTCAGGTCCTGCTTTTAATTTTGATTGTGAACTCTGAAACTCTCAGCAAAACATCATTCTACATTCTGACTATTTTGCCGATTCCTTTGTGGACTGGGTCCAACCCAATGCAAATTTCTCTCCAGACTCAGAGACATGGCTTTAACCCCGGCACCAGGCAACACAACCATCAGAACTTCTTATCATTGACAGGAGACAGCATCTATTCTCCTGACTTTACTGGTCCCCTTCACTAACACATACCATTTCATTCTGCCCACTTGATAGGCTCCGGCACTATATACCGTCGTCAATTTCCCCCATTCATCTTGCAACAAGTACCTCAACCTGTTCATCAAACTGAGACACAAAAAACTTCTCCATCAGTACATTCCGAATCCCATTCCTCTTTTCTGAGGTGGCACCTAGCCAAAACAACTCATCCAGTCCCACACCCCTGCCTTTTCCTCTACAATTTATTCCTCCAGATAACTCTACAAATTTCTTTTAAAAATCATGTTTTTAATCTGGGTTCTCAATCTATTCCAATCCTAATTACTCACTTAATACAAGGTGTTTTTTTTTTGGCAAAAGGTAACACGAAACAATCATTTTAAATCAGTGCCCTCATTCGCAATTCATACACCAGCTGGAATAGTTTCTCCCTATCTACTCTGCTGCAGAGTTTATCCTTATCTTCTCCAAGGACAATAGCCCCAACTTCTCTACTCTATCTACATTACTGAAGTTCCTCATCCTTTCAACTATTCTTGCAAAGCTTTTTTGCTCTCTGTGGTTTTGAGGCCAAAAAATTGTGTTCAATAGGTTTGAACCAAGTTTCATCCATTGTACTCTCCTCCCCTATTTATAAAGTCCAAGATACTACTTTATAAACCACTCTGATAACCTATTGGACCACCTCTCGTGATTTGTACACCAATATACCTGGGTCAATTTGCAGCCAAAAGTGACTGTGCAAGATAACAGCAAAGGGTACAGAGATAATGTTTCAGCATGGATAAAGAACTGGTTAGTTGATAGGATGCAGAGAGTAGGGATTAATGTTTTTTTTTGGTAGACAAGCTATAACTAGTAGAGTGAGACAGGAATCCATACTAGGGCTTCAAATATTGACAAATGATATCAGTGACTTAAATGAAGTGATTGAATGTATAGTAGCTAAATGAATAGGAAAATTAGTCCAAGAGGACACCGTCTTCAAAGGAATATAGATTGGCTAAGTAAATGGACAAAAACTGGCAGATGGCATATAATGTAGGATCACTTTCATTATAGGAATAGAAAAGCTACAACTATTTTAAGTAGGTTAATACCAACAGTAACATTCTTTTTTTAAAAAAAACTATATTTCTTTGTTGGACTGACGACATAACTTTTACTGACTTCATGATGCTAGTTGCCCAGTTTCTATAAAGTTCTGATCAGCAGTAACCAGGGGACAAAAGCTGACACCATCCTCCTAGAATGTCACATTCCTGGTATTGCATAGACAGTCCAGGCAAGCTAACAAAACACAGTTACAGGCAATGGGTTGCCCCCACCCTACTATGCAGTGATAGGAAAGGAAACTCATGAAACTCATTATGTTGGAGATGGTGTGAATGGTGTGAATGCCTCAAACAAGAATCCCAGCCAAGTGACTGAAAATGGTTGTTTGAAAATAGTTTTAATTATGTAGCTGTGACTTATTTGCTGGTCTGCTTTTTAAACTAGAAGCGAAATGAGCAAAGCAGATCTATGCTTAACTAATACTGACCTCAATCTCTCAAAACTTTGTATTCCATAAAGAATCTTCTAGTGGTCGGCAAAGTGAACTAACTTCCAGTTTGTAATTAATGTAAAATTCAACTGCATCTGACCTCCTGTAAAAGGGACATCTGTGACCAGACAACCGAAAGGATCGCCATTTAACAGCAACTTGTATTTAATGCCAATTTTTAAAAATGTAATTCATAATTGTGACTTATTTTCTTAGGGGTGCAGGCACATAATTCTTTCAAGTTTGCTTCACACAGTGGTTAAAAAGGCATTTGGCACCCTTGCCTTCATTACTTAGCCTTTTGAGTACAGGAGTTGGGGTGTCATGTTAAGGTTGGACAGGGCCTTGTTGAGGCCACTTCTGGAGCACTGTGTCCAGTTCAAGTCACCCAGTTATAGGAAGGATGTTGTTAAGCTAAAGGTTTCAGAAGAGATTTACCAGAATGTTATTGGATATAAAGGTTTGAGTTATAAAGAAAGGCTGGATAGACTGGGATTTCTTTTTCCCCCACTGGAGCAAAGGAGATTGAGAGGTGTCCTTACAGAAGTTTCTAAAATAATGGGAAGTATAAATAGTTAAGGGTAGTTGCCTTTTCCCTCGGATGGGGGATTTTAAGACTTGGGGCACATTTTTAAGGTGAGAAGAGATTTAATAATTGAATTTTATGAATGGAGAATATTTGCTGGAAAATGGGGAACATAATACATCTTATTTTGCAAGGGAAAGGAAAGAAAATGAAAAACAAGTTAAAATTTAACTCTGTTACAGACAGAAGAGAAAAACAATAAAGATAATTTATTTCTCCTCCTGTCCATGATAATAGAGACAGGTATAGTCAGACAGCATGGAAACAGGCCCTTCGGTCTAACTTGTCCACCCCGATCATGTTCCCGAGCTCAGCTCATTCCACCTTCCTGTATTTGGCAGATATCCTTCCAAACCTTTCCTATTCATGAACTTATCCAAATATCCTTTTTAAATGTTGTAACTGTACATACATCTACCACTTCTCCTGGTAGCTCATTCCACATACAATCCACTCTGTATAAAAAAAAGTTGCCCCTTTTTAAAATCTTTCTCCCTCTCCTTAAAAATATGCTTCCTAGTTTTGAACTCCCCCACCCTAGGAAAAAGACATTTTTCATTCACCTTATCTTTGCCCTCATGATTTTATAAACCTCAATAAGGTCAGCCCTCAACCTCCTATGCTCCAGTGAAAAAGGTCCCAAGCCTTTCCAGTCTATCTTTCTAACTCAAACCCACTATTCCTGGCAACATCTTGGCAAATCTTTTCTGAATCCTCTCCAGTTTAATAATATCTTTCCTATAATTGGGTGGCCAGAATTGCACACAGGGCTGCACAGTGGCTAGCATTGCTACTTCACAGTGCCAGGGACCCAGGTTCAATCCCAGCTTTGGGTGAACATCTGTGTGGAGTTTGCCTGTTCTCCCCATGTCTGTGTGGGTTTCCTCCTATAGTCCAAAGATGGGTAGGTTAGGTGGATTGGCCATGCTAAATTGCCCCGAGTGTCTGGGGATGTGTAGGTTTTGTGGATTAGCCTTGGGGATTGCAGGGATAGGGTAGAAAGGTGCGTCTGGGTGGGATGCTCTTTGGAAAGTTGGACTGATTGCCCGTTTCAACACTTGGGATTCTATTAGATTATTGAACTTGATGGTGCAGAGGGATCCAGGAGTCCGAGGAAATTAAGCATAACAAGTTAGAGATTGGCAAGTGACTAAAGAGTGGAATGAAATGTTGCTACTTATTGTAAGAGGAATAAAATACCAAAGTAGAAAGCTGGACAAGACTTTGAGGAGAACACATCTGGCATCCTGTGTACTGTTTTGGCTTCCTTATTTCAGCCCTGTTTTATTTGAAAAAACATGGCTAACTCCATTAGAAGCAGTTTAAAGAAGATACAGTCAACACATTGCCAAGACGAAAGATTTATTTTATAATAAATTATAAACTGGGCCTATATTTGTAGATGTTTGGAAGACGGAGAAGTTATTTTATTCAAACATATTAAATTCTGAGGGGACTTGATAGGATGGATATCAGAAGGATGTTTCTTGGTGAGAGGGATAGTGGAACTGTGGAAACACCACAGAATAAGAGGCCTTCATCTTCAGGTGGGGATGAAAAGAAGAGGTTTCTCTCAGAGGGTCATCGCTATGTGGAATTCTCTTTCCCAGCAAGCAATGGAAGCTGGAGAGCTGAATTTGTTCAAAGTAGAGTAACAGAGACTTTTGATCAACAGGGAGTCAAGAGTTATAGTACGTGTGACTGTGTACGTCTGCAAGAGGGGGGCAGGAAAGCGGAGTTGAGACCACAACCAAAAATCAGCCAAATGGCCCACTCCTGCTCTCATATCCTTAATTTCTATGGCTTTAATTCTTCCAACAAAATGAATCACATCACACTTCTCTGCAGCAAACTTCATCTGCCACTTGTCCACCTTTTTCAGCATCCTGTCTCTGTCCTCTTGAGGTTTATGAACCATAAGAACATAAGAACTAGAAGCAGGAGTAGGCCATCTGGCCCTTCAATCCTGTTCCACTATTCACTAAGATCATGGCTGACCTCTTCACGGACTCAGCTCCACTAGCCCTCTCACCTTAACCCTTAATTCCTTTACTGTTCAAAAAATACCGAACTTAGCTTTAAAAAAGTTCACTGAAGTAGCATCAACTGCTTCAGTGGGCAGGGAATTCCATAGATTCACAACCCTCTGGGTGAAGAAGTTCCATCTCAATTCAGTCCTAAACCTGCTCCCCCTAATGTTGAAGCTATGCCCTCTTGTCCTAGTTTCACCTGCCAGTGGAAACATTCTCTCTACAGCTATCTCATCTATTCCCTTCATAATTTCACATGTTTCTATAAGATTCCCCCTCATCCTTCTGAATTCCAAGAAATATAATCCCAGTCTACTCAGGTCTCTCCTCAACTCCAGAATCAACCTAGTGAACCACCTCTGCAGCCCCTCTAGTGCCAGTATATCCTTTCTCAAAATGCATGCAGTACTCCAGGTGTGGCCTCACCAACACCCTGTACAGCTGCAACATAACCTACCTGCTTTTAAACTCAATCCCTTTAGCAATGAAGGACAAAATTCCATTTGCCTTCTTAATTACCTGTTGTACCTACAGACCAACCTTCTGCGATTCATGCACAAAGACACCCAGGTGTCTCTGCACAGAAGCATGCTGTAACTTAATATCATTCAAGTAATAGTCCTTTTTACTGTTACTCCTATCAAAATGGATGACTTCACATTTATTAACGTTGTATTCCATCTGCCAGACCTTTGCCCACTCCCTTAAAAATCACCTCCTCGCAATTCCCAAAACTTTCATGTTTTGTGTCGCTGACACATTTTGAAATCTTGACTTGTGCTTTCTTATCTGGGTTGTTAACATATTAAGTGGGCAACCCCATTTCAGAACAACCTCTGTTATCCACAGACCAATTATCCGAATTTCGGATTATCCGAACAGGATCTCAAGGTCCCATAAAAACGTTATCCGAACAGTTATCTGAACGAAATACTCCCTGCCTCACTCGTTCGGATAATCGAGGTTGTTCTGTAAATACCTTACTCCAGTCCAAAAGAACAACCATACACCACTGTTCTGTATACTTACACATAGCCAATTCACACCTTCTCATCTCGCTTATTTCAGTGCATGTCTCCTGGAAGTACACATATGTCCAAACAATCTCATTACTTTCACCAACCCTCAGTTTCTCACAAAAAACAAGCTCAATTACAAGTTAGGGTTAAATGCAATTTATCCTTAATGAATCCATGCCAGCTTTCATTAATTAACCCACATTTGCATAACTGACTGTTACTTCCTTTCCCCTGAATAATTTTTTTCTAAAGTCTTTCCCACCACTGAGCAGCCTGGTTCTATAATTACACTGTTTCTGGAGGGAGGATGCTACATTTGGGTGTAGTAACCAGCCTGACTAGAACTCATATTCCCTTGTCACTGACCAATGCTAAAATTTGACTAACTGAAGGGGTTTCGCTACTTCATGGAATAACATCTCCATAAGTCTCTCCTTCCTTGAATTTCTAAATGTCTGCAGTTCAGTCTCCAGCTCAACAACACTGAGGCGAAGTTCCTCAGTCTCTAGAACTTCATTGTTGATGCAATTGTCTGGAATTACTGCGGTCTCCAGAAATAACCATTCGCTACAGTTTGACACCACCTGACCTACCATTTCTAGTTAACAAATTAATCAATCAATAAATATGGTTAATGTTTAATGGGACATGGTAGAGGGATCTTTATTCTGCATCTAACCTGTGCTGTACCCCCCGGAAGCATTTGAGTGGACAGTGTTGAGGGAGTATTACTATTTATCTATCAAATGCTGTACCTGCATTGAGAATTAATATTGAGCGAGCATAGAGAAAGCTTTATTCTGTCTTTAAATAGTTCTACACCCTATCCTTTGATGTTGATTCTGAGAGCTTGAAATAAGAGGATTGTGATTCCTAAACCCTGAGATTATTTGCCCTGTTGAATTCTAGAAAAGCATTTATTATGTGAGTGTAGGAAACAGTTTCCCTTCTGGACTGTTATGGGTTAAATGCATTGCCAAGCCTGCTGCTTAACTGACTTAAATTAGAACAGGTTGAAGGCTTCAAGGTGCCAAAAGCTTTGGCTGTACCAGTTGGTGTTATCTGGCATGAGGCAAATGTTTAATCAGGCTTTGAGTGTTATGCTATGTGAGGTTTCAGTGATTTTTCACACCATAATCTATCTCCGCTACATGCGTTATATTTTTCTTTGAATCTGGCATTGAACAAAGGGGAAGGGTGCAATAGAATGATCTACATTTGATCAGAGAGCGCTGCAGATACATTTCAATGCTCTGATTGATTGGTCATGTCACACTTGCTTCTCACCAGCAGGAGGTGCTGACAAAACCTCATGAAGAGTCCCATTCTCCATTTCCCACATCAGTCATCTTGCAGTTTTTATGGATTGAAAGTGACAATTTAGTGCCAGTTGGCAGTATATTTGGAACTGGGGTGAACATAACACAAATTCATTTGACTAAATCCTCAGTCCAAGCAGATGGAGAAGACTTTCATTTGTTTGCACAAACTTGGGCTTGAGCCGAAAGGCCAGCATTCAATAAGCTCACCACCGACAGCTGGAGATGGTCAATTAGCAAGAATGTTAAAGCACATTCATACAATATGGGAAATGACTACAGTATACCAGGGAGACAGCAATTCAGAAGAGAACACAGCATAATTTGACAGCAGTCAGACGCTATAGTGGGATCCTCAAGCCCTCACATGGGCTCACATTGACAATTATATTTCTATGCAAGTACAAAAACAAACTTGCCAATTCTCAGGCTTACATGTGCCTTATTTACCAAATAACAGCAAACTGGAATCTCTTCCCATGGCATAATGAGTACCGAGCAAGGAACGCTTACTAAATTTCAGGAATGATACAGTCATTAGCACAAGGTGCTTAGGGTAGGATGAAGTTACTGAGCAATTGTGTAACAGCTGGATTCTCATTGTAGAACTGCAGACAGTAAATAACATGGCACTGGGCAGAGGAATTGTTAAATGGTGGTTTGTTGGAGCTGGATTAACTTCAGTAGAGATACGAGCCGTATAATTTTAAACGATGTACAGCAAAGTGAGAGGCGCATATAACCCTCACTTTGAGAAACCAGTTTATACATCTTGATAATAATTCACGGTGGCACAGCAGTTAGCACTGCTGCCTCACAGCGCCAGAGACCCGGGTTCAATTCCCGCCTCAGGCGACTGACTGTGTGGAGTTTGCACGTTCTCCCCGTGTCTGCGTGGGTTTCCCCCGGGTGCTCCGGATTCCTCCCACAGTCCAAAGATGTGCAGAGAAGGTGAACTGGCCATGCTAAATTGCCTGTAGTGTTAGGTAAGGGGTAAATGTAGGGGTATGGGTGGGTTGCGCTTCGGCAGGTCGGTGTGGACTTGTTGGGCCGAAGGGCCTGTTTCCACACTGTAATGTAATCTAATCTAATCTAAACTAAAATATTTGACATGCAAATCCGTAACCATCAAATCACCAATCACATGCACACAGCATGGAGGCAGACTCATAATGGGCCTGGGTCAAAAATTAATGCGATTCACTCTCCAGACCCTTTACTTGTGACCCAGAGTGTTGGTGTGAGTTTACTCTGAGTATATGTACGTTAGCAGTGATTCACGGTAGTCTGATCTCTTGAATTCAAATGACTAAACTGCTGATTGTTGGGTATGGGGAGTGAAGCACGTAATAGGAAGTGCATAGAGGCAGCAAGCTCTGCAATACATGAATGCCACCTTTAGTTAAGTGAATGTAAGGTGATTCCTCAAAAGCTCTATGCATTTTGGGTTGAATTCAATAAAACACTGTAGGAACAGGAATATAATATCAGAACAGAAACCAAAGAGCAGCTGGCTACCCGATAAGCCATCAGCTCTCATGCCAAAGTTGCAACATGACATTCTCAGTAACCTTTCTTGTCTCCCTTTGCTCATCAACACATTTGTGGTCAGTTCTCTTCTGGAATTTATATATAAGCATAAGAGACTCTGGAAATTCAAAACGGGAACAGAAAATGCTGGAAATGCCCAAGCAGTTTCTGTGGACAGAGAAACAGTGTTAACATCACAATGCTGAAGTGTAATTTTTGTTTCCTGTTCCGACAGAAGAGTATTTCCAGCACGTGTCGTTCTTACTCCTCTGGATCTCCCTCTCGTGTTCTGCCTCAGCTTCAGGGTATCCTGAAAACTCTCACTTCAATGTATTATGTTGTCAGACCTACAAGCTGTGGCATTCGTTCCCTTCCTCAGTCATTCCTGGTTCCTTCAAGTCTTCAAATCTAAAGTTTGGGATCACGGTGGCCTGCTGCCTCTCAGTGCCAGGGACCAGTTCGATTGCAGGCTCGGGTCACTGTCTGTGTGGAGTTTGCACATTCTCCCAAAATATGCGTGGGTTTCCTCCCACAATCCAAAGATGTGCAGGTTAGGTGAATTGGCCCATGGTCAATTTCCCAGAGTGTTAGGTGCATTAGTCAGGGGTTGGTGTGGACTTGTTGGACTGAAGGGCCTATTTCCATACTGTAGGGAATCTAATCAAACAATTCTGCTGCCTCCATACCCTTGTCCTCTGCTATATGAACCAGGCTGATACTTATTCCACAGCTTCTCCCAAGAACACTGTCAGACTACATCAGTGTAGCTATCACAGTAACTATAACAATAGTGGCATTCCTCCATTTCAACTCTTGTGCAAGGAGCAATAATAAAGTGCTTCTACACCTCTGTACACTCAGGGAGAGCCCCAAGCTGCAGGAGAAAATTACATATACAAACTCCCCCATCTCTAATGCTGACTGTGAAGACCGTGTGGAAAGTGAGAAATGAGAAAGACAGGGAAGCAGGATAGCAGAAAGATGATGATGATACAGTATCAGCCTGAACAATCTGGGGTTCCTGTGATATGTTGTAACCCATATTTAACCAGTTCTACATTTTCTGTTTGCATGTACAATTTTCAGCAATGACAGTTGCCAAGTTTGATGCTGGAAGACTACAGGAAATGTAAAGCCTTAGAAAGTGTGCAACATAGTCTGATATCAGAAATGGTCAATTATAGTCTTGTGCAGAAACTTGAGATAATGATCTATTCCCACCTGATTGAAGAAAGCTAAGGAGGTTTAGTCCAAGTGTTTGAACAAAGACTTTGATCTTCACCTTGGCTATGTCCTGCTCTACTAGACTTTGATTCTTGGCTTAATGTTTTTCAGCTACAATAAAATTAGCCCTCTCTCTTTTGAGACTTGCAGGATTTGCTCGGTAAATGTAGGGGAATGGGCCTGGGTGGGTTGCGCTTCGGCGGGTCGGTGTGGACTTGGGCTAAGTAATTTAATCTAAAAAAAACTCTTCTTCACATTATTTAATTAGCTCAACTGGGAGAAACAAATAATGGAATATAAATACTTGAACAGGGAGGCACTTTACCAAATCATTTTGTCTTGCACATCAGAACAAATAGAAGAATGTCAAAGTTCATGCTAATTTATATTGCAGAAGTGGGTGCTGATTGGCTGGCAAGTTCAGTCTGATTGGCCTTGGCGAAGGAAATAGGACACTGCAGCTGGAACCAACTCCTGGGTCTAGGTAGGAAATGGGATGAGGGAGTCACAGCAGCTTAGCTCTCCTCACTTGCCTTTTCAGCATCACCTCACTGTACCAGCCAAGGCCAAATATTTTCAGTTTTCCTCAGCCATCCAAAAATTTACACTTACAGCTATCAACCACAACAAACATGTGAAAGAAGCGTGACAGACAGAATAAGCAGTGAATTATTTCTAGAAAAGTTCCATTTTTGTGATAGTGCTTCTCTTGAACCATAGCTTGCAATGACCTGGCAAACAGTTCCAAGTCGTCATGACAACAAGCTGCATTTTTTTAAAACCATGTCTAAATCCTGCCATACTTTTGTGTTACTGTCTGCTCTGGAATTTCCAACAACAAAAGAAAAATATAGCAATTTTTATATCCTTAGGATACCCAACATACTTCATAGCCAATAATCTTTGTTTTTTTTCATGATGATCTACCTCAAACCAGAAGCTGGGACTGGTGTTTTTCTGGGCATGTGGATTAGATCACAGTTTAGAAGTCAGGAAGATACAAACTGCCTACTCAAAGGGTTAGGGAGAATACTAGTTACCCATACGGTCAGGGAGGTGGGACTGGTCCTCTCAAAGTAACTCAGCATTTGGAACAATCACAGTTGCATTTACGTAGCACCAGTAATGCGGTAAGTTATCCTAAGATGTTCATGAAACAAAACCTGATGCTGAACAACGCAAAGAACGAACAAGACAAACGATTAAAACCCTGGTCAACAGGATAGGTTTCAAACATCATTTTAAAGTAATGGAGGGAAGCAGGATTTGTTTTTGTGGGTGAGGGTTGGCTGGAAATCCAGAACTTCAGCCTCAACAGCTGAAGGCACAATGGTTGGGTGAACAACATAGAGGGCGGGAAAGAGCAAGTTGGGGGGAATGCAATGTGCTCAGACAGCTGTAGGCTTCAATGAGGTTATAGTGCTGGGGTCACGGGATGGCTGGGTGGGGGAGAATGTAAGGCCACAAAACTAATCAAAAAGAGGATGGTAATTTGACAATCTCTCTCTCATTCGCTCCAACCTCAGGCAGAGCGTCGTCCCTTTTCCCTTACTCTGTTTTACTCTATTTATCTCATTCCTTTTGTTTATCTCCCCTGACTAGCTGGAGCTAATCCGAGCCGAGTCTCCGGCTTTGAGAGTGATCACGGAAATGGGTTTGGCGAGAATCAAGGTGGAAGCTGTGAGCTCAATGTGAGCTCTTCATGTGGATGGTGGGTATGACTTCATCCCAGCACTCGCAGGGTTTGTTAGAGCAAGTCCTACACACGGGCAGAGACAGGGAAACCCAACACGTCCTCATTGGTCAGGGTACAGCCTGTAGGATAACACAAGCACAGTGGGAGGGCAGCTGAGATCTTAAGATTGTGCACAATGAAGCTTATAGCCCCATGTGCAAACACTATCCCATTGCCCTGCCCTTTCTGCATAACCCGCCAAATCTTGCCTTCAAATATTTATTTGATTTCGTTTTGAAAGTTACCACTGCTTTTGCTTATCCCCTTTCACCCTGAGCTCAACCATTTGCCGCCTTACAAAACTCCAGCTCCAGATTTGCCCACTGGTCTTTTACCAATTATGTGAAATCGGTGTCCTCCAGTTCCTATTCCTCCCGTCACTGTAAACTCTTCCTAATTGTAGACCCTCCTGCCAAAGCTTCCATTATGAACCTGAGCTGTCCCAAGGAGAACAAACGCGGCTTCATTAGTCTTACCCCATGTGCTACCTGGAGTGAATATATTGTTCACAAGCGCACCAACACCAAATGAGCTGTGTCCCACCTCACCCCCCACCTCCCATTCCCCAACCAGGCAAAATAAACGGACTCTTCTTTCCCCATTACAATCCCTCTGTACCTAATGCACTTGGAAAGGAAACTGAAAAAAGGTGGATTTGAACATTCACAGCCATTTCGTTCAGAGGCAAACACTGATGCTGCCTTCTCCCAAACAAGACGCATCTCCTGTGGTCACCTCTGGGTTTGCCCTTCGATCTCAAGTCTTGTAACTTTGCCCCGAGTTCCCGCTCGGAACCCAGACCCAGCTGAGTGGGAATGGGAATGGGAATGGGAGTGGGGGGGGGATGAGAATGGGTGCTCCCCTCGCAATTAGGACACTACAGCCTTTAGAATGTCGGCAGCATCTGGAGGTCCCATCTCTTTTTACCGGAGGGCCACTCATTTGAATGGGTCTTTTGGAGACCGGTGAATGAGCACGGGCTGTGCTCGAGTGGCTTTCAGCAAGTTACAGAACAGAAGCATGTTCCTAGCCAGCCCTGCTGTCAGTTAGAGGGAGGCGCCGCTGTCTGCTGAGCAGGGAAATGCTAACAGCGCCCTGCTCCCACTCTGAACAGCCCCCGGGCTAACATTCACCAATCCTTTCAAAGTAAAGGGTGACACTTTCCCTGGACAGGACTGGAAGCTTAAAAAAAAAACAAGGGGGTAGAATTCCCCACAGGAGTGGGGGGGGGGGGGGGGGTGTGAAAATGCCCGGTGTGGGTGCAGACTGAGTGCATGCTAATGGAGCTCTAGACTGAAGTGCACAGAGAGAGCCAGGAGATGTGAAGGTGAGGTGGTGGTAGTGCTGGTGGTGGAGGAGGACTGATGGGGAGGAGTGGGAGCTTACCTGTACCATTCCAGACCCCGGTCGTAATGCCTGTCGAAGAAGTGTGGCTCCACACCGACCGCCCTGACGTCCGGGTGCACCCGGATGGCCTCCAGCAGCGCCCGGGTACCTCCCTTCTTCACCCCGATGATGATAGCCTGAGGCAGCCGCTGCAGCCCGAAGTCCGGCGTGCTGTTGCTGCGGCTCAGCTCCTCGTCCGTGGTGCTGGACTCCTGGCCTTCCCTGTCCAGTAGCCAGCTGTGCACGGTGGCCACCTCGGCTGGGCTCTCGCTGCCCAGCGCCTGGAACGTGGGGCTACTCTCGCTCAGCCACAGCCTGGCCCCGGGAGGCTCTCCAACACTGCCCGCCTTGTGCTCACTGCCCTGGGTCACCGGGAACTGCAGGGAGGTGTAACAAC
Source organism: Chiloscyllium plagiosum (assembly GCF_004010195.1). NCBI lineage: Eukaryota > Metazoa > Chordata > Chondrichthyes > Orectolobiformes > Hemiscylliidae > Chiloscyllium > Chiloscyllium plagiosum. The sequence continues at coordinate 31,310,234 of NC_057730.1, forward strand.
TCAGCAAAGTGTAGCAGACATAGGTGAGGGACAGAGACAGGGTGAAGCCGAACAGCAGCCGCTGGGAGAGTTTATAGGAATGGACTGTGGGGCTGGAGCAGAAAGCCATTTCTCACAGCAGTGCTGTTCAAAGGACAGTGCAGAGACATCTTCTCACTCCGAATGTTGCATGAACCTTTGCAATGAACTGTCCCCATCTAATCCCGAGCAGCGAAATGATTCTCGGATTTATCCTTTCTTACTGCACACCAACCTCCACTCCGCCAGCAGCAGCTGTTCCCCAAAGCAGGTGGCCATTCGGGAATCGGACTGCCTCTCTCTCTCTCTCTCCTTCCCAGCCTCGGGCTCCTTATTCCGGGTAACAGCGTCCCCTTCTCTCCCAGACCGCGGTCTGTCTCAGCTCCGCGCACACCGTCCACCTGCACCCACCGCTTCCAGACAGGACACAGCCCGGTGTCAGAGGGGTTCCGGCTCCCCCTGCCCCTCCCGGAGACACTGACACTGTCCCTGTCCCTGTCCCTGCTGGAACACACTCAGTAAATCCTGCTCCTCCCAGCTGCTCACTCAGCACAGAGCCGCCGACTAACAGCGAACAACCCTCCCTCTGCCCCTCCTCACTATCCCTCAGACACTCCCTC
>NC_057730.1:31312074-31329268 GCF_004010195.1 Chiloscyllium plagiosum
CTCATTGTCCTTTCCTTCCATCATCTCAGTCTCCTCACCTCTCCTCATGCCTACCCCTATCATCCCATTCCCTGTCCTATTCTCCACTCTCCCATCTCCTCTTTTCCCCACTCCATTCCCCTCTCCTCATCTTCCTCTCCCATCTGCCTTCCCTACTTCCTTTCTCTTTCCACTTTTCATCTGTTCCCCACCCTTCAGTTCTCTCCCACTTTCTACCCATTCATCTTGCCTTTCTCTTGCACTTCCTCTCTTCCAATCCCCGCTTTTCTTTCCTCTCCTGTCCACTCCATTGACTACTGCAATGAGAATATTCCCTAATTACATGGAGGAAACTCTGGGAAGGCAAAACTATTCTCCTGGGACTATTTCTGCTTTCCTTTAGTCTTTTTCTCTCATTAGGTGGGTAATATTTGCGTTTTCCTGCAGCTTCTCTGAGATGATTTGGGACTATCTTTGTTTTCCTGTCATTTTTCTCCCTAAGATTGATAAGAATCTTCCTGCTTCCTGTTGTTATTCTCCATTCTTAACTGTCCTGTAGTTGTTAGGCATTTTCTTTGCCAGCTGTTAAATTCTCTTGCTTGCATCAAGAAAGTGCTCCACTCACATCTTCAGATGCTCCAGTATTTCACAATCTTTGAAATCATGAACCTGTAACAAGAGCAAACAGTTTAATTATTCTTTACTATTATTTTAGATTTTTGCATCAATATTGGTATATCACCATTAATTTGTGCCCTGCTTTTAAATTTTATTCTGATGATGAAACATTAATTATCATTTCACATTCTTATCAAGGAAGGAGAGACTAAAGGCTTAACTGCTGCAATAATTTGAGAAATCCACATTAAACCGTTTGGAATCTCTCAAAGATTTCCTTATATAAAGTTGTATTTGGATAGCTGAAGTGGGATGATGTGAGATTAAACAAGCTGTCAAGGCTTGAAATCCTCGATTTGTGTTTAAAAATGTAAAGTTTGTGGTGATAAATCCTGCTAAATATTGTGCTGATACCAGCCTGGCCTAGACTGCAGCAACAAATGGATTGGAAGTAATCAGCAATGGAGACCCACATTAATCTCCATCTGCACTCCTTTCTCGCTCTGTATCCCCTCACCATCTTTTTCATCTACTGTTCCTTCATGCTTGTCTTTTCCCTTTATTTTTCTTAATTTCTTTTACATCCTTTCTTTCAATATTATACTTTATCCCCTCACCTCTTGCTCCAACCACTGATTCATTTTCTTTCTTACTCCCTCCTTTTTTAAACATTTATTCCGCACTCTCCCTCTCCAGTTCTTATGTCTTTCGGCTTCCTCAGTGCACTTTTCTCCCTCTCTCTCATATATTTTACAGAGCATTACTTTTCAGATTATTTCTGCAGCTGAAAGAAAAACAAAATTGAAAGAATGTAAAATGTCCTGGCAGTGTATTTAGATTAGATTACCTACAGTGTGGAAACAGGCCCTTCGGCCCAACGTCCACACCGACCCTCCGAAGAGCAACCCACCCCCACCCCCAACTAATGCACCTAACACTATGGGCAATTTGCCATTGGCCCATTCACCTAACCTGCACATCTTTGGATTGTGGGAGGAAACCGGAGCAAACCCATGCAGACACGGGGAGAATGTGCAAACTCCACACAGACAGTTGCCCAAGGCGGGAATTGAACCTGGGTCCCTGGTGCTGTGAGGTAGCAGTGCTAACCGTATTCTCTGGTCAGCTGGCACATGTTTACAGTTTAGATTTCCTTTATCACCCCAAGTGAACACTCAGCTCCCCTTTTATGTCTAAGTAATTAACTTGTCTTACTAACCCAAATATCTTCAGCAATTGTAGGGAATGCGACCGGCCTTAAAAGTAGGTAGAAAGTAATAGGCAAATTACCGAAGGAGACGTGTTGCTGGGATAAGTGGCATAAATCATCAATGTAGCCTAGAGAAATGTAACCTCAATGTTGTTCATGAATATGTACTCTAGAATAAGTGACTAGAGTTCGTTTCCACATCCAAACTTCATTTGCTTTTGGCACATAGGAGTAGAATTTGGAACATGCAGATACACAAGCTGCAGCCTGACTGGATCACTGCATATAGAGTCATAGTGTCATAGAGATATACAGCATGGAAACAGACCCTTCGGTCCAACCCATCCATGCTGACCAGATATCCCAACCCAATCTAGTCCCACCTGCCAGCACCCGGCAAACCCCTCCTATTCATATACCCATCCATACCAGCCAGAATCAGAATTGTCTTGCTGGTTCCTGTTTTCAGTTCCTAGGTTGCTTTTCCTCTCTCCCTAGTTCCTCACTCTCATTTTTTTCTCTCCTCTCTGACTCACACAATTTGCTTAGTGCATGTCTTTTCTCTGACTCTCAATTTTATTTCCTTCTCTTTTTCACTCTACTTTTTCTTTATTCCCCTCTTCTTTCTCTCCTTACTCCTCACCCTTTTTTACTCCACTTATCCTTAGATTTCCAACGTATAACTTTCTGCTCCACCATCTGTCTCATTCATGCCTTTTGGTCTTCAAATGCAAATGAAGTAAGAGGCTTACAGAACAGAAAGAACTGCTTCAATAAATCTTCCTCAAACAATATTTAGAGAAGTTGCCACTTGTAAAAAGCAGTTTGCTGCCATCACCTGGCCATTGTGAGCATTTAATAGTCTCAGGTTTTAAAAAAAGGGAGCCTTGAACAGCTCCTTTAAAACCAAAGTTCCCTTTATAGGGTTCCCCAGGATGTCCCAAAGTGATGTACAGCCAATTAAACACTTCTGTAGTGTAGTCAATGTCATAATATGGGAAATACAGCAGCAAATGTGTGCATAGCAGGACCTAACAAATAGCTATAGTCAAAGTGGCCTTCGCCACAGAAGGCCATTAGCTGCTGTTTGATTATAGCGGGATGGCTAGTGGTTTAATCTAAGGGTCACTATGTCCCATATGAGGAGCAAGGTTGAAAAGACAGGGCCTTCATGGTGACTTCAGCCAGTATGGAAATTCAGTGGGGCACCTATTTTATTGAAGGTGGTTGAGGGGGATAAATGTTGATCAGGATATCAGAAATAATCCCTGCTGTTTTTCAAAATAATGACTGTAGATGTAACATTCCCTGAAGGGAATGATGGGATTTTAGTTCAAAGTTTTAATCTCATTTTAAAATCCGTGCCTCAAATTGCCCGTAGAGTTAGGTGGATTAGTCAGGGGTAAATATAGGGGGGGGTTTCTCTTCGGAGGGTCGGCGTTGGGCCGAAGGGCCTGTTTCCACACTGTAGGGAATCTAAAACAAAATCTAAAAAACAAGATGTGATGCTCTTAATAATATGCTGTGTCAACCTGGATTATAAACCCAAATCATTGGATTAGGTCTGGTCTTAAACCCACTGAACCATCGCTGACTTCAGAAATTTTCCATCCAGTTTGATAAGGGAAATTAATTGCTGGCTGGATGAAAACAAAGCATAATGAAAGAAAAGAGAGCAAGTATTGTGTTTCATTATGGAATTATTGAGTTTGAGTTGTCCAAATGCATTGATTAATTTGGAATTTATCTCCATTTATTGTAAATTTTCCTTTCAGAATCTTCGTCTGCACCATTTTAATGTGTCCCCCAGGAAGTTCAATTTAAAACCAAAGAGATAGAGTTATTAAATCCCATATATAAGACCGTGATCTAATAATCAGTTGCATATTGCAGTTTATGAGAGTGAAACACTTAAGAGGTACAGAATTTAAAAAGTAACTGAAGCCCAGTCCTCTACAATTATTGTCCCTTCTTGACTTTCCCTCCTCTCCTGAGGATGCTGAATCGTTACAGGATCCAATTTTTCTTTCACACATTAATCCTGTGTGTACCCCATTCTCAAACCCATTTACAGCAGCTCACTAGATAGTATTCCAGATGCATGATTTTGGTCTTGTTAATTTGGGGCACTGAGATTGATTCTAACACCTTTAGCATTGCCCTGCCTTACACAACTCAACACAAACTGTGGATTGAGCCTTAAATCATTTTGAAGTGTATGGCTCAGTAACTACATAAGCCTGTTGATGCCCAATAGCTGATATAACAGGATGTGGTAGTATTCCTCTCTGAGATGGGCTTGTGAGGCAGTGAATAGTGTCCCTGTCTGAGTTAAAAGCTCAGGTTTAAGTCCTACTTCAAGATTTGATGCCAAGGAAAGTTCATTGGGAGGTCATGTTGTGGCTGTACAGGACATTGATTAGGCCAGTTTTGGAATATTGCATGCAGTCCTGGTCTCCCTCCTATCGGAAGGATGTTGCCAGGGTTGGAGGATTTGAGCTATAGGGAGAGGTCAAATAGGCTAGGACTGTTTTCCCTGGAACATCGGGGGCTGAGGGGTGACCTTATAGAGGTTTATAAAATCATGAGGGGCATGGAAAGGATAAGTAGACAAAGTTTCTTCCTTGGGTGGGCGAGTCCAGAACTAGGGGGTATAGGTTTAGGGTGAAAGGATAAAGATATAAAAGAGACCTAAGGGGCAACTTTTTCACGTAGAGGGTGGTACGTGTATGGAATGAGCTACCAGAGGATGTGGTGGATGCTGGTACAATTGCAACATTTAAGAGGCATTTGGATGGGTATATGAATAGGAAGGGTTTGGAGGGATATGGGCCGGGTGCTGGCAAGTGGGATTAGATTGGGTTGGCATATCTGGACGGGTTAGACCGAAGAGTCTATTTCCATTCCGTACATCTCTATGACTCTATTAGTAGTCCAAAGAAGGGTAAGCATTTCTAAAATGTTTTCAGGAGAATTTTCTTGATCTCTCTGCTCTGTACCCAACTAGGAAGGGGACATTTTCTGGATTCAGTTCTGGAGAATAAAATAGATCAAGGGGAGAATGTCACAATCAAGGCAGTATCTTGAGGATCATGATCTTTGCTACTGATTATTACAATGGCACTCTTGTATGGTTTACAGATGGCAAAAGGCAAGTAATCTAGAATTTTAAAAGATAACTAAGAAAGGGCTAATTTAAGTGAGGGATGTATCCAAGGTATATTAGATGTAAGGTCTGCCAGGCAGGAACAGAATGATGTAAAAGAAAAATGGATAGCCTTTTAATAGTTAAGGTAGATGTACAGGTTAGGTGAATTGGCCATGATAAATCACCCAGAGTGTCCACTGATGTGCAATCTAGATGGATTAGCCACAGGACATGCAAGGTAATGGTGTAGTAGGGTAGGTCTGGGTGGGATGCTCTTTGGAGGGTTGGTGTAGACTCAATGGGCTGAATGGCCTGCTTCCACAATGTAGGAATTCAATGATTGTATGATTCTACAGTCTTGGTACATTCCTATAAGGGGATGTGGGATAGAAATGGATCCCCTTCACAGATGAGTCAGTAACTTTGGAGTAAGTGCAACAGCAGTTCCACTTGACTGATTCCTGGGATGAGAGGATCATCTTAGGAAGAGAGATTAAGTACCATACTCTGGAATTTCGAAGAATAACTGGTTAGATTCTGAGAGAGTGTTTCACATTGCTGGGAATATCGAACTAATGGTCACAGTCTCAGAATAAGGAGGTGCCCATTTAGAACGGAGATGAGGAGAAATTTCTTCACTGAATGAATTGTGGATCTCTAAAATGTTCTACCCTCAAGGGCTGTGGATGCTCAATCAGTGTTTAAAGAAATGCATTTATTCACTATGTAATTGTGGTTTGCCCTAGTCATGTGACATCTGCTGTGCCACGTTTTCAGTTTAGAATAGTAGCCACTAAAACATACTGTAAAACACAATGTCAGAATTGTCCAGGTGAAATTGTGTGCATTTTCAGAGTTGCATGAGAGCCAGATACTGTAAAACAAAACAGGAAAGAATTAGAACTGATAAAGAGTGTTGCTAGCTGTTAGATCTCACTAAGGAGTAGAAAAAAAAACAAGCTGGAGACATTTGAAGATGAGTTTGAACTCTGCAATAAAAAATATTTGCAGAAATGTCAGCAAACAGATCAAGTCTCGTGTCCAGAATATAAATATTGCAGAGGACACCATACCAAGGGAAAGGAAGTTTGTCCAATATGGGGAAAGTGGGAATCCGTTTGCTTGAATCATTTTGCATGCAAAGGTTTAGTTGGAAAGCAGCAGGAGAAACCAGAAAAGCTGGCTGCTGGTGAGATGTCGGATGGTGGTTCTGACTAAACACTCTCCACCATACAACAGGTTAGCATCACCTGGACTAATGGTTTGTGACAGTTAGAACAATGACAACAGAGTGAGAGCATTCAGCATAGAACTGGCGCTACATGCCACATCTAGAGCTTTGCAGACCAGTGCAAAGTGTCTCAAGATGGTGATCCGAACTGAATCACTTGATAGTAAGGCAGAGGTTACAAGGTGGGATGATACTTCTCCAAAAGGTCAAGCTAAGAGCCCAATGGTATGGAGAGATTAAAGATCTGCAGTTCCCTCGAGTAGACATTAAGGTAAATCCATTCATCTCATCAGAGCATGAACCAGTAACACTAAATGTGCCTAAAGTGGTTTATTATATTTCACTGGCAGTTATGCCATTACTTGCTGACCAAATGCTGGAAGATTGCAAAGATGCTTTTATAAGTCTTGGACGTCTTATCACCTTGAAATGGATGAAAGAGTAAGACTAGAGCAGCATCTGCCAAGGAGAGTTCCAGCTATCCTCAATTCCAAACTTAAAGGTGAGATAGGAGAGCTGGGAAAGAAGAGAATAATCAAATAAGTGACAACTCCTACAGAATGGCTTCAGAGTTTGGTAGCCATGGAAAAGGTTTGGAAAGCTAAATGTATGCATAGGTTCAAAAGATCTCAACACAACTTTGAAGTTATAGAGACTATGTATGTGAGGAGAGGGTGGTTCAGAAGAATGAGCGGCTGATCTCATAGAAACCAATAAAATTCTAACAAGGCTAGGTCAGGAAGGATATTCACGATGACAGAATCAAGTCGAAGGAAAGGGGGTAAACCATTTGGACTGAGATGAGGAGAAAGTTCTCCATCCAGAGAGCAGTGAACTTGTGGAATTTGCCACTACAGGAAAAGGTTGAGGTCAAAGCATTGTATGATTTCAAGAATAAGTTGGGTATAGCACTTGGGCTAAAGGGATCAAAGGATGTGGAGGAAAATGAGAAACAGGCATTGACTTGGAGGACCAGCCATGATCAGAATCAATGGCAGAGCAGCCTCGAAAGGCAGGTAAAGCTGGAGGAAAGCAGCCATTTTCTAACGATATTCTGGATGGCATACTGGAGATACAGATGATCGCGAATGCAATTTGGCACTTCCACAGCTCCAGAAGAGCATCAACCCAGAGATCATGAAATAGTCAGTGACCTTCCCAGAGTAGAGCGACTGTGGATAAACTGCTAGTCTGTGCTTGTGGAAATACAATGGACGAAGCCATTGCAGACCATGACCATGATCTAGTGTGATTGCTAGAGAGAGCTCATTAGATCAACCTGAAGCAGAATAAGGAACAGATACAATTGAATTTACCTGAAGTCAAGGTCACAGATCATATCCAAACAGCAAATACACTTCACCCAGGATCTTACCCTGACAAGGTGAAAGCAGTAGCAGACATGCAGTAGTCCATAGGAGTTAAAGCGGCACAATGAGTTGTTTGGATTTGTGAACTACTAAGCAATGTTTCTACTCACTTTGTTGTGAGACTGTGAACTTCTTCGTAAGTTCATTGCTAAATACGTGCAGTTTTACTGGGGCAAAGAAAATGAAGTGGCTTTCACGAGAATCAAACAAATAGTGATGACAATGGCAGTACTGAGGAACCACCTGAACTAGAGGACATAGGTTAAAGGTGAGAGGGGAAAGATTTAAAAGGAACCTGAGGGACAACATTTTCACACAGAGGGTGGTGCGTGAATGGAATGAGCTGCCAGAGGAAGTAATGGGGGCTGGTACAATTACAACATTTAAAAGGCACCTGGATGAGAACATGAATAGGAAGGGTTTAGAGGGATAAGGGCCAAGTGCTGGCAAATGGGACTAGATCAATTTAAGATAGCTGGTTGGCTGAAAGGATGAATTGGACTGAAAGGTCAGTTTCCATGTTGTATAACTTTGAGTCTATGTGTACCTTTCAATGTGATAGGACTTTGAGCAACCCTTACGCAGCAAGGATAACTGGTTACATTTGTACCCAGCGTGTGAATGGCTCTCCACCCTGTTTGAGAAAGAATGCCTGGCTACTATCTCCATTTGTGAGCATTTTAATCAATACCTGTTTGGGAGTGGATTCTGACCACAAAACATTTCTGTCAACCATTTCTATTGTTCCAAAACATCTGCAAAACATTTTACTTCATTTGATGGATATCACTTGGAAGTGACTGACAAGGAAGGGAAACAGATGTATATAATAACCATGCTGTCGAAAGCAGCAGTGCCTATGAAGAAGGTTAAGGATGTTAATACAGAGTATGAAGTCTTCCAGATTGAAAGAGAAGCAACATCTCAATAAGCTCTGAATGTCACAAATGCAGCACAGTGATTGAACTGAAACTTACATTCATTGGGCTGAGTGGGAGTTCAGGCAAGTCTTTCGGAGGAATGCTCACTAAGAGATCTAGTGAGTTTTGTTTTTACTGAACCTTACCAAACTCACCTCACCAACTACCTACCCCATCCCTATGGCATGGTGACCCTCATGACCAATTCCATTTCTATCTGACCATACGCCATTCCTGGAACAACCCGCCATTCAGCAGTAATCCGCCAAAAGACTGGGATCATTTGGGCCCATGTTATCTTTCCAAGCTCATTTTACACCCAGAGGGAGAAGCATCATCAGTCAGGAGCTGCCCTTTGCAGTTCCTACCTCAGACTTGGCAGACACGGAGAAATAGGCTTCCCACTTAACGGGCAAGGACCTGGAGGTCCTGCCAAATGGTGTGGTGCCAACACAGGATGCCCTTTTCTTCCAAGGTCAACAGACAAAACACCAGACTGCATCAGGCTTCTGGAGGAATGCATAACATTGTAGGAAGATAGTCAATGATGTTCTTCACTCAACCACCATAAATGCTGTCATCTTCCTTCTGATACTTCATATTCAATCCATCTCTGCTACTGTACCCATCTCCCACCAAGATTCAGACTCTACTGTTCTCACCATCATCTGCAACACCTTCCCACTCACTGCCATCCAGCTATATCCCAATACCACTAATCCTGCATCTCTTTGTGCTGCCTATTCACTCAGGATACCTCCCTCTCTACACCAACAGGAATAACAGTGCCTCCTACTTTCACAATCCACCCCTCTCTCAATCGAAGAGTAAAACAGCCTACAATAGGGCAGAAAGAGATAAAATGGTGAGTGGACTGCTCAACATTTGGCTCCTCAACTTTAGTGTGGAGAGCATCCTGACTCTGACTGCTCACATCAGAGCGACTGTATTCTGAGTCAAGTAGAAAAGGCTGAAGCATCTGTGCAAATCATCAAAGGAGTCATTAAAAATAAATCAAGTAAATCCATCACAGACTTGTACAAAGAAATGGAGAGTTGAGAAGAATACTTACAAACTGCATGCAAAGTAGTTGTGTCCAAATAATGAAGTCATTCTGTGTCCATTCTGTTCCCCTGCAACAGTTAATAAACTACTGAAGCTAGAAATAGTGACAGCAGTGAGGGAAAGCACAAATCAGGAAACTTCATAAATTTGTCAAATCATTGTCAGAACTGAGCCTTGGTCAGGCAGTCGGAGTACAAGCAATCAACATTGTCAACTGAAGTTAGTCATATCAGGCAACATTGGACCTGTGTAGAGCAGTCATTACCTTTATCATACATTTTGTAGGCAACTAATATATTAATCACAGCAAGAAAAGTTCCTCTTTTATACTGACCACACAAAGGACTGGATTTTACTAGAGATCAGCTCCATGTAAGTTTTAGTGAGTTCATGGACAGTTTCTCTTTTTGATGTCTAGTGAGATTGTTCAGGTTATTTTCAGAAACCTTGATCACGATCTATGCACCATGTCCCAGTCGTACCCTACACATCCTCACTTTTCTCTCAGTACAGGCAGGAGTATTCACCTACTGCACGGTCCTCCCAGGATTCCTTAGGAGCAGCCAGCTATAGAAAATATTAGTGCAGCTGTCATTTTGACAGCCACCCAGACATGTGCACACAACCAGAGCAGCTCCTACTTTACTGCTTACAGCCAATGAAGAAGCTATGATGTCACCAACTGCACAAAGTATTGAATGAATATCAATCTCAGAGGGCCACCATGTCCCAACAAAGACAATTAATTTGCAACAATAGTTATCATAGCAATAGCACTCACCTTGGGACTAACACCCCAGAGATGATACATCCTCCCAGGACTTGTCAGATACCAGATGATCACCAGTGACAGTGTTCTTATGTACCATTTGAAAACCTGCATGATTTAAAGATTGTGAATATGCAGAGACTGATGTAAGTTGGACAGACCAGAATAAACAAATAGGTTTTGTTCACAAATGATAACTTTTTTTTGTTGACCATGGATATCTGGTAACTTATAAAAGGAAGTTACTTTTTTTGTTTTGTTTTATTTACTCTTTTTGTTTACTTTATTTATAGAAGGGGAATATTTAGAGAAATGCCTTTGTACATTTTACAGTTGTGACCTCTGCTGTAACTCTCTTTCTTTTTAGAAGTAGGAGTCATTAAACACATTACATGAAACAGTAATTGATAATATCCGAGACTTAACTTAATATGTATCTTTGAACTGTAACCGAATGAAGAGATATTGGGATATTGCTTTTATGGAATTGAGATGGAAACTCAGCCATAGTTATATTGAATGGTGCAGGAGTTTGAAAGGCCAAGTGCTCCAAATGTTGCTATTTCTTATGTTCTTAGCGTGAGTTCAGTTTGAGCTGGAGATTGTGTCCAAATCTGGAGACCAGGTTTCCAGAATTGGAGAAGGTACAGAAAAGATTTCAGAGAATTGTTTCAGAGATGAGGGATTACCTAAGTAGGACACCTAAGTTCCCCTTGTGCTTCAGATTTCCAAACCCTTTCCCAAGTTATATGGTGAGATATTGAACAGAGAAGGCTAATGAGAGATTTGATCAAGGTGGTTAAAATCATAAAGGGCTTAGATACGGTTGAAGAAAAATTGTTTTCAAGAGCTGAATTATTCCCAAAAACAGGGCACAGATTTAAGCTGATTAGCAAAAGAGCCAGGGAGAAAGGAAATAATTCTTCTTTGACACAATGAATGGTTAGGATTATAAATGCCTTGCCTGACAGACTCATGAAACAGTCAGTAGTGGTTTGACTATCAGTCGAGACTGATATAGTCTAAAAAGAAATTCAAATTTCCATCTGATAGCTGAAGCAGATATTCTGCATTTTAAGAGTTTTAATCTAACAAATCTAACAAATATCCAGAAACTCAACAGTAAAGATTATTTCTATAGGCAGCTAATACCACAGCAAGAAAAGTTCCTCTTTTATACTGACCACACAAAGGGCTGGATTTTACAAGAGATCTGCTCCGTGTAAGTCTTAGTGAGTTCATGGACAGTTTCTCTTTGTGAGGAATAGTGAGATTGTTCAGGTTATTTTCAGAAACCTTGATCACAATCTATGCACCATGTCCCAGTCGTACCCTACACATCCTAACTTTCGTCTCAGTACAGGCAGGAGTATTCACCTACTGCCAGGTCCTCCCAGGATTCCTTAGAAGCAGCCCGCCGTAGAAACTTTTTAGTGCAGCTGTCACTTTGACAGCCACCCAGATCCTCAACCTCTCCTTATAAGACCAGCCCATTTTCCCTGGGATCATTCTTGTAAACCTCCTCTGCAGCCCCTCCAATGTCACCACATCCTTCCTTAGATATGGGGCCCAAAACCGTTCACAATATTCCAAATGTGGTCTGACTAGAGTCTTATACAGCCTCAGCAGTACATCTCTGCTCTTGTATTCTGGCCTCGTGAAATGGCTGCTAATATTTGCATTTGCCGTTCTAACTGCCATTTGAACCTGCATGTTAACCGAACCTGAACCCTGAAGTAGGACATCTAAGTCCCCTTGTGCTTCAGATTTCCAAACCCTTTCCCAAGTTAGAAAATAGTCTACTCCACTGTTCCTCCAAATGTAGTGTATTTTTTGCCCAATCTCCTAACCTGACCAAGTCCTTTTGCAGCCCCTTCCTTCCTGAACACTATCTGTCTCTCCACCTATCTCTATGTCATTTACAATGCCCTCAGTTCCTCTATCCAGATCATTAATGCATCAAGTAAATAGTTGTGGTCCCAACACTGACCCCTGTGAAACTCCACTAGTCATTGGATGCCATCTTGAAAAAGAGTCTTTTATCTCCACTGTCTGTCTGTCTTCGGCCAGTCAGCCAATCTTATACCTAAGCCAGTACCTTGTCCCTAACAGCATAGGTACTTATCTTATTGAAGGGTAAAGGGAGTTAGTGAGGAATGGGATTATATGGAGTGGATGTAAAAGAATGCTGTATTTGAACAGGGAAGTAGCATTAGACAGATTAAAGAGTGTGAGATTGAGCAGGAGAATGGCATTACACTGTGATATACAAAGGAGAATGAGATTTGAGTAGGAAGAACGCATCAAGAAAAAGACAAATGCAGACTCAATTGGCAAAGAGAAACCTCTTCAGATACTGGTACCTTACAACATTTCTCTGATTCTAGTATTGTAGCTGAGCCCCATTCTTGTCCTCATCTCTCACACACACCACTAGAAACGTAGGAGGAACGATCAGGAGTGAGAACCATGGCCCATGCATCTCCCTCTCTTACTCGAGGACACTTACTGTTATTGTGGTGCCTCAACACGCAATCCCAGGATACCATCAACCAATAAAGCACAGGTTTCAATATGAAATGTTGACCTCCCTCTGCTGTCTGGGTTGGCATCTTCCTTGGTAATACATTTAGCCTTGAATCCAGACAAAGTAGGAAATGATTACATTGAATAAATAGAAGAGAACTTGAAGTCCACTAACTAACTCTGATACCTAATGAAATACTCAACAGCATTTCATAAATATGAGTTAGTTAACAGATTGGACTGGACCAGCCATTTCCTCAGTGCTGTGAGCACCGTGATTGATTACACATTCCTAAATGACTGAGCACATAGCTGATGATATTTAATTTTCTTTATCCCAAAGGAAAAGATGTGTAAAATCTTTGAAATGACATTAAATCATAAAATAATTTGAACTGTCATCTGTCCAAATAGTGTACATTCATCACCAGGAACCACATTAACACAGTCCCCTTTTCAACCTCACTGATCATTCACTCACATTTCTGGATTGGCCCTTTCACCAATTTCAGATCTTCACTCTCATCTTTCAGTTAAAAACTTTTATCACCTTCTGGACTCAAACACTTCAATTCTACATTCTGACGCCCCTTTTGCTCTGCTCTGCCAAGTGCTAGTCTTCACATTATTTACATATCTCTTTAATTCAGACAGAGTTGCTCTTTATTCACCATTTGCATTTATTCTGGACTAATGCTTTATTTCTTTGCTCCAACCATTATCGACTCCTTTGCCTTTTGTTCTATGACTGATTTGTCATTTAATTTCTCTGCTCCCTCTAACCTCTCTCTAAAATTCCCGTTTATCCAACCTGACCTCTCCAATTTTTCAGCAGTATAAAACCTACTACATTTGTACCTCTCTTCAGTGCAAAAGAGAATTCAAAACGTTAACTCCCTCCAATGATTTGAAGAGAGCTGCTGTGTTTTCTATATCTAACTGACATCAGCTACCTCAGCATGGGGTTGAGATGATGACTGAGTCCTTCCTTGGCAATGTGACAGTGTTGGATTTGGGTGATATATGAACTGACCCATTCAGCCATTGATGGAACTCAGAAATTTGATCAATATTTGACAAAAGAGCAACGATCAGTTAGAAAAACAATGAGTGTGATCGTTTACTACTCTACGTCTGATGAAATATAATGTTAGTGTTCAAATGGAAAATATTGTGGCAGGAATCAATCCTAAATAGATTTTGTGTATGACATGTAATCCTATTTGTTTGAGATGATTTTATGAGTCATTTTATTAATTTAATAGTCTAAGTACAGAATGAATGCCAAATTAATGGTCATGTTACTCCACAGAGTTGATCAAGTTGCATCAAAAACCAATAACTTGCCAAGGTAAGAATATCACAGAAAGAGAGAAAGAGACTTATATTTCTATATCAGCTCAGCATCTATCTCAGAGCTATTTCTCAGCACTTCCCAGAGACAAAAATTTTTTTGAAACAAACTGACTGTGTTTGGATAGTATTTGCTAAATAATCCAGAATGTGCTAAGAATTATGCAAACAACCAATTTAAAATTATCAGTTAGGCTAACAGAATGCCACACTTGTAAATAATAGAGCTATATTTGTTAATGCACAGGGACCTGATTTATGCAGACAGAAAATACCATGTATGTACATTGTGCATGTTTTAACTTAACAAAATCAGTGTCAGTCACTCTCTGGTGTAGGTCTGAGGGCAATGCCCTAATAATCAGAACCTGGTTCAAATTTAAACAAAGCTTGGCAGTTAACTGCCAGTCAAGATTTAATTGGTGCAGTTGCCATGGTAACACCACTAACAGTCAGTGTACACTTCCAACAAATCAGCACCCTCTCCTCAAACAGTATTATAAGATGTTATTCCCTTTTACATCTGTATTCTTGTGAATTGTCCTGACGAGTATAGCATGAAAAGCATTGGCAAACATGCTTTTTAGTTCTGTATTACTAGATCACTACTTATCACTTGTTATTTGGCAAATCATGCCGTGACAGCTACAATGTACACATCGGGTCAGTGGCATTCCTGGACACTCTTTAGATTAGATTAGATTCCCTACAGTGTGGAAACAGGGCCTTAAGCCCAACAATGCCACACCGACCCTCCAAAGAGTAACCCACCCAGACCCATTTCCCTCTGACTAATGCACCTAACACTATGGGCAATTTAACGTGGCTAATTCACCTGACCTGTACATCTTTGGACTGTGGGTGGAAACCAGAGCACCTGGAGGAAACCCACACAGACACGAGGAGAACGTGCAAATTTCACAGAGACAGTCACCCCAGGCTGGAATCAAACCCAGGTCCCTGGTCTGTGCTAACCACTGAGCCACCTTGCCGCCCCTCATTTACATGAGAAAAAGATCATAGACATAGTTCCTACGATTATTTCACAACAGCCAAACTCATAAAAAGCCTATCGGTTGCATTGTAACATGGAAACATAGAAAAGAAATAGGCCATTCAGCCCTTTGAGCCTGCTGTACTATCCAATATGATCATGGCTGATCATCCAATTCAGGGCTTTTGCCCCATACCCTTTAGCCCTAAGAACTGTATCTATCTGTCTCTTGAAAACATTCAATTTCTTGGCCTCAGCCACTTCCTGGGTGAAGAAATGTCTTCTCATTTCAGCCCAAAATTGTCATTTTAAATTGGTTGTTTGCATAATTCTTAGCACATTCTGGATTATTTAGCAAATACTATCCAAACACAGTCAGTTTGTTTCATATCCTTAAACTGTGATCTTTGATACTGAACTCCCTGGTCATTTCGAGCATCCTACCTGCATTTACTCTGCCTACACGACTCCCCCTTCATTTTGCTAAACTCCACTGAATATGGTCCGATCCAATCCAACCCTTCTTCATACATTAGTCCTGCCATCTCTCAGCTTAGTAGACTTTCATTGTACTCTCTCTGTAGCCAGAACATCGTTCCTCAGAAAAGGAAACCAAAACTACACACAACCCTTGCTAAAGTTGCTCTTCCTTTGTGCACCTCCTGTGCAGCCATGGCCTTGTACGCCTTCCTCTCTCTAAGCACTCTATGATCTGTATGTCTTTGTTTGCTGTGATCTGTCTGGACTGCTCACAAAACAAAGCTTTTCACTGTACTTAGGTGCATTGACCACAACAAATCAAATCAAATCAAACTGAAATTGTAATCCACATGCAGTGCAGGCTTTACATTTACACGTTCCAAGAAAATCTTGCAGCGGATGAAGTATGGAGTGTAGTGAATACTCTAGTCAATATTCTTGACTCACCCGTGTCAGTTGAACAATGGGGGAAAGTTGACATGGTCAATGAATCATAGAATCGTACAACAAAGAAGGGCATTCAACCCCTTGACTCTGCACTGTTCTTCCAAGGAGTTAAGTCAGTCTGAATCACTTGCACAATCCTTACTCCCCTGTAATTTTTAAAAATTGATTCAATGCTTTTTTTGAAGACTGTCCCAGTTATGGAGTTTATAAGGTTATTGTATTTTGCAATAGGTGTGTAAAATTAGGTAAAAGTGTAGATTTTCATGTGCCCTGTTCTGTTTAGCAACAAGTTTGGCTTAGTCAAGGTACCCATGCAGCAAAGTATTTTTTAATTCATTTCTGGGAAGTAGGAGTTGTTGATGAGGCCAGCAGTTATTGCCCATCCCTAATTGCCCAGAGGGCAGCTAAGAGTCTACCGTATTGCTGAGGGCCCGGAGTCACATGTAGGCCTAGACCAGGTAAGGAGGGCAGTTTTCTTTCCCGAAGGAATATTAGTGAACCAGATAGGTTTTCATGACAATTGACATTGGTTATGGGGTCACCATTAAACTAGCTTTTAATTCCAGATTTTTATTGATTTCAAATTTCATCACCTGTCTTGGTGGAACTCAAACCCATGTCTCCAAAACATTAGCCTGTGATTCTGGATTACCAACCCAGTGATATTTCAACTAGACCATCCCATCTCCTCCCTTGAAGTTCTCACAGCTGAGAACAGAAGGTAAAGGTACTAGTGGGAAATAGACTCGATAGCTCCAGGCTTTTTTGGCAGAAGAGAAGCAAGTAAAAGAACAGCAGTTAGCTTGGTCAGCAGAGTTTTTGGAACTGGTCCTCCTGGGAGCAGATGCGGCGGAGTCGAAGGAATTGGGAGAATGGGATGGCGTTTTTACAGGGGGCAGGATGGGAGGAGGTGTAGTCCAGGTAGCTGTGGGAGTCGGTTGGTTTGTAGTAGATGTCCGTGTTGATTCGGTCGCCTGACTTGCGCCCACACCTCCCCCCTCACCTCGCTCCAAGGCCCCAAAGGAAACTTCCATATCCACCACAGATTCACCTGTACCTCCACACATATCATCTATTGCATCCT